>NW_019091219.1:1200000-1800000 GCF_002217175.1 Folsomia candida | reverse complement strand
CAGCCACTATTTGAGTTTTTACGATACCTACATATTAAAATAAACACGTGTGAAATAAAGTTAGGTTCGACCATCGTTTAAAAATGGTTTAACCTAGGTCCGCCCACTAAGACTCAGAGCAAATTGAGCGAACTGAAGGTCTCAAATTCTCAAATATTATTCAAGATAGCATCATTACCCATAAATCTATTGGGACGTTGATATTAATCATTTTGTTTTACTAAAGCTATAGCAGTAAATTAACAAAAAAATGTTTAACAGAAGAAAATATCAGCTTGTTTGGGTGGTTATACTTTTCTATGCAACATATGCACTTGGAGCTCTTATAAAATTAGGGGTAGAGGAAGAACACAAATTCGAAAATATTAAAATTGCCGATTACTTTATACCGTTTCAAAATTGTACCATCATAGTCAAAATAGGAGCAAATATTTCTTCACACATCAAAACAGAAAATCCTCCCCCTATAATCCTCGAGCTGTATGGTTTTAATGGTAGAGAAATGATAGAAGCCAGATTTTCCATACAGCGAAGAAGAAACCCTTCGCCACATTGTTGGGCATCGTTCTCCATTTTTCCTGAGTATAATGGAAAGGCAAAGTTCGACGAGCCCTATTTCTTCAAGACCTTAGGATTAGGACCCGACTTTATAGATCCTTTCTTGCCACGCCAATACTTTATTTTTGTCACAACTATTAAGCCGAGGATTCAACATTTTGTTAAAAATATGGACTACATGAATTTGCAATTGTTAGGTTTAAGAGAAGTGATAATAGTCAATGTTAACCATAACGGAAACGACTTCATCGATACAGAACTTCCGAGTAGCCACTTATCGATGTATTACCACAACATATACTACATTGATAAATCAATCCGTGGAATGGAACCATCTCAGCAATGGTACCACATAGAATGTTTGCCTCACGAATGCTTCCCCCAAATTGATCTAGTTTCCAGAAATATTTCTATGCTAAACAAATACTTTTGGTATGCGATACGAATCTTTGATAACAAGATGCACCATATTCATCACTTGTTTAAAATGGTAGAACAACGAACTCTCCCCAATTTGCAATATCGTAACATCGCAAATTTGTCAACTTTCAATGGTTTCGTAGCTTTCTGGCTATTGCAGGACTTGATGAAACACGATTATCCAGATTTCGCGTCCATTCACAACTTCCCTCCAATTATGCAAATTCCCAGATATAAGTTTACTGGACTTACTTATGTTGCACACGATATACAAAAGTTTAGCTATTTGTCATGTTATCAAGTAAAATCGACAAACTCTGTCATTTTATCGGAACTAATGGCACCATTTGAAACAACAGTTTGGATGTGCGTTATGGCCAGCCTAATCGCCGTCATCCTACTTTTGACTGCTGCATTGGACAACTTCATGTCAAAGGGGATACTCCTAACTGTTGGAATATGTCTAGAAAATTCAGTATTGGAATATTTATACACTTATAAATCTATCAAATATCACGTGGGTGTTGGAACTGTCACCTCCTGGACGAACAAGACCTTCAATCCGCCAACTTGAGCGAGTATAACCGATATATGAATTTTTATCAAGAAATTCTTCTCCATTCAAGCCAAGTCGCCAGGTTGGGGCGTGGTTATCCGCGACTGGACGGATACATCAAGACAGCAAACAGTCTGGTTAACGGGATTCGACCATATTTTGGCATAGGCAGCGACGGCAAAAATTATTGGAATGGGACATTTCGATTTTATCCAAATGGAGAAATGCGATATAATCCGAGTACACTCAGCGAATTCCCGATCCAGCCCATATCATATAGAGATCATGCTATACTGATAAAAAATATGTCAACTTGCGCGAAAATTGCGCTAATTGATACGAAAGATCACATTATTGCATTAACACCCTTTCTCAACGATAATTCTGACCACATAACGTATCTGAGTGGCCATGACGATGTGTACTTTACTGTAATGCGTGGCTGGTCGTTACATCCAGTTCGGGAGAGTTATGGAGCAAAACGACTTAAAGTACTGATGTCTTCTGGAATTTTTAAATATTTGAAGACACTATATAACTTATGGCATCCGGACAGGTTGTTTCAACATTATGCTAATTTTTTTTTTTTTTTTTTTTTATTTTTAACATTGGTATTTCAACCTTCTTATTCAATTAATAATCATGAGAGTACAAAACAAATCACATAACTAAATAAAGAACTAAAACTATGATTTGTATCGAGGTATGATAAAATTATTATTATTATTATAGTTTTTTTTTTTTTTTTTTAATTATTGGTAAAATATTAATTTTGTATATTACGACAAATTTTGCCTACGAATTATGGCGGTGATTTTCTTCTTGAGAGGACAATATCATAATGCCGTCATGGGTAGGAACTAAGCATTTTTGTCCTCTCCTTCATCTTGATGACCACGTGAGAGATATCATGAATAATTGCAATTACAATATAAAAAGTAACATACAACTTAACTTTACTTTGGGTAGTCATGCACAAATAGTGAAAGTTAATGCATCAAAACCCTAAATTAATATTAATTTTACTATTTGTAATTTCGTAAATTTTAAATTTATCCCACTTATCATAAAATTTGGATATCAAACTCTTATTGAGATTACATGCATGAAATTCTGTAATTATGCGTCCATACAACATGTGGCGGTATGAAGAGATTAGGTTAAAGGAACCAGAGTAATTGTTAAGCCTATGAACAAAGCATTGATAAATAATATAGTAAGCATAAAAGATCAAAATATTGGCACCCGCATGCTTTGTGCCATGAAGAAAGGCGTCCTCGAAGTCTCGTGCGTGTATTTTTACCTTGGTCAACAGCTTGGCAACCGCTTGCTTCAAATCTGTGACATGCTCACAAACTAAATAATGTCCGACTTTTGGCCTTTCAATATTACAATATGGGCAGCAATTGTTATCATAAAAATTCATCGATAGTGCAAGAGACGACGTTAGCCCCACGCCATGCCACATTTTAAAAACCACATCTTTCTCCGGATTTGACACTGCAGTGGCTACTAAACGTTCCCACTGCGAGAGTGAGCAAAAACCCGAATCTAAATTTTCACATTTAATATTTTTATGAGATCTCAAACTATGTAGGTAATTAGTGTTCTTAGACAAATTGACTAGAGTGGGTGAATGAAAAAGCGAGGAAATTGCGAGTTGAGTATTTTCAGACTCTGTAACCATGGCAACCAGCTGAACATGTTTCTGCCTTTCGGCCAACACATGCCTATGCGTTGCCGTTGGCAACAACTCTAACCCTACTAAATAAGTCTCATTTAATAAATCTCCTATTTTAGAAATATTGCACCTGCGAAGATAATTATGACTAATACCACCAAAAATAAATTTGCTGTTAATATGAATACTGTGAAGACGTTCCCTATCACATGAAATAAGTCTCACTCCAAGCACCTGGGTCACCATCATTATCTGCTCATAATACTTTGTTAACTTATTATCACCATTTAGAATTTTGGTCACTTGATTTACTGACTCATTTAGAAAATATTTATCACTACACAAACCGAGAACTTTTTGTAAAAATGTGAGTCTAAAAGTAGCGATTTCCGCTACAGGACTTCGCACGCCAAGACCCCCATTTACCAAGGGTAAGTACAAAAACGAACGGGCAACCCATCTCTTCGATTTATACCAAATGTAATTTTCAATTTTTGTGCAAATTTGATTTAAAATTTCTGTGGGGGGATCCAGTACTTTGAAAAAATACCAGAAAACAGGAAGTAAGAAGGTATTCACTATTTTACTGCGTGAAAAATGACTCACTGGGGCACATTTTTTAGTATAAAATTCCAACTTTGAATCAAACTTGGCCATAAGTCTAGTAAAATTTTGAGCCATATAATCATCACTGCCAAAATAAATTCCCAAGATTTTCAATCCATCTGAAACTACTGGGAAATCTACCGGCCTATGAAGATTATACACTCCTAGTTTTAATATCACAGATTTACTACTATTTAATTTTGAATTGGAAAATACTTTTTGTACTCCGACACAACGGTTGAAATTTGGTTTTCATGGCCAAGAAACGTATTCGTATCATCGGCGTATCCCGACAAATAAATATGTGGGTACCTGCGCCAGGCACTGGGACCCGAAATCCTTAACTTTTTGTTCAAGTTGTATAAAAAAGGTTCAATTGCAATGCAGTATAGGGCACCAGCGCTGGGGTCACCCTGTTTTAACCCGACTTCTGTAGCAATGGGGGCTGTGAGGTCACTACCCACCGATACCACTAGCGTGAAATCTGTGTGCAACAACTTTACGTACTGGATTAATTTTTCAGGGTATCCAAAATTTTGTAACACTTGATACAGATACTCGTGATTTACTCGATCGTATGCAGCCTCTTGGTCAAGGCTAAAAAGAAGTCCATTGAGCTCACCACTTTGAAATGCATCACGCATGAATGTCAAATTATCAAATATGGACCTCCCTTTCACACCGCATGTCTGCCACGGACCAACGATGGAAGGGAGGGTGGGGTTTAAGCGTGCTTTTAATGCACTTGAAATTATTTTATAATCGGTATTGGTTAACGAGATTGTGCGGTAGTTTTTTAAAGTTTTGGGGTCACCAGCTTTAAAAATTAATGTGGCTACCGAACTTCGACATGATTTTGGAAAAGTTCCTTCTTCACGCGAAAATTCGGCAACTAATGCTAAAATTTTGGAAAATCTACTAGAAAAGGCTTTATAAAACTCAAAAGGTAAACCATCCAGACCTGGGGCTCTACCATTAGGAGATTTCAGAATAGAATCGAAAATCTCCTCTTCTGAGAAATCATGGTTACAGATTTCAGGGCATGCAATTTTAGGCATTCTATCCATAAAATCATTTAAGTTGGATAAATCAACTGAGGAGTGAGAAAACTTGTCCCTAAAAAATGAACCAACGTATTCTAATCGCTCATATGTGGACAAATCCGTCAACGCCTCGCCCACTGTGATCCCATCACGAGCGGTAGCAATTCTCCGGTCAGGAACATCACTGCATACCCCTTCACCGCAGATGGCACCTTCAACACTGTCCATGAAATTTTTAAATATCTCTGAACTAACTACATTTTGGGTGCGAGTCATTTTATTATACGTTGAACGAACTAATCTCTTTATATTCATTTTAGAGTATAAATCGGTTTCCATGGCAACCCGAATAATTTTACTTTTAAGCTTTTCGTAGCTTTCTAATGAAAAATCTGACAATAAAAATTTATCTAATATCGATCCAATGGTAAAAATAAAATCTGAATTTTTAAAAAGTGAAATTGGACATGTCCACAAACATTTACTCTTGTTATTATTCGTTGCCAGGGTTACACAAAAAACTAGGTGGTCGCCAATGAATGGAATAATATTCTGACTGACTAAGTTTTGAATTTGGGAACTATGTATATAGATTCTGTCTAGTCTAGCAGACGTACCATTCATTCGGCTCACAAAAGTAACATCTTTACCATGGGGGCACAAATGACGATATGCATCTACAAAACATTTCGAACTAATAAAATTTTGAAATTCTTTTGCAAACCCTTTCCTACTTTCGCTGCTACCAAATCTGTCTCTATCTAAATCTACTACAAAATTCCAATCCCCGAGTAGGAAGGTGCCATCAAACGTGGGAGCGGCAGCGATCTCTTTTCTTATTATGTGCATAAATTGTTCAGAATCGTTTCTGCGGAAAGGAAAGTGAACATTCATGATCATAAAAGTTTTGGATAAATATTGTATTATAATTTTGCTCATTTTGCCGGGAAAAAGTATATTTTGACTTATAATGGAGCATTTATGGTGAATATAAAATGCTGTACCACTCCCAAAGTGGTACACTCATTGAAAACTGGGGTATAGTTCTGAATATTAATTACTCCATGACGGAAGGGATCTTAATTTGTTTCCTGCAGACAAACTATTCTTGGATTAAATGAAATAATTAGCGATCTAAGGGCTTGTTTTTTAACTGAATTGCCTAGTCCTTGACAATTCAAGGTCCAGATGGTGATTACCATTTTATATTAAAAAAGAATGCCTTAAAACCATCCTGATCCGCTAAAGGGATGGAATTTAATCGACAATAACTTTGCCACTCCGTTTGCCTGTAATTATTATCAAGCAAGGCTTGACATTTTTTAAATTCGGCTGGATCTGATTCCAAAAATTCCCTAATCTGACTCAAAAGTGATGCGTACTTGGTAACCAAGCACTTGTTACTACTTGGTATCGAGCTATGTACCTCAACCAACATCGTTTCAATGTCCTTAGGCACTTTTGTAGTCATAAAAATTTCTTGACCAAGATTTATGTACTTACTTTCGATATTATTATTATCTTCTCTCCGGAGAGAACGTAAAAATAATATAAATCGATCCTTTGTGACAGATTTAATTTCTAAATTTACGCTATTCCACTTATCATAACCCCAATCACTAATTGTCTTGGGTCTTCCTTTAGCCTTTTTGTTACTGGACTGAGAAGATGACCTTTGAGAGGAGTCACCGTCACTTTCAAATACCTCATCAACACTAGATTCTTGTGAATCATTGACTCGTGGACGTTTGAAGGAGGATGTTGAAGTCCTCACTCCAATATCTACAGGAGCGTCATTTTTGCGTGACACTATATTTGAGTTGTTAATTGTTGGGTCAATTGATAATAAAGGTGCCGATCTCTGACCGAGGGACTTCTTAGCCTGGGCGGTGCAGTTCGCACTTACGTGATTTTTTTTCCCACATCGAAAGCATTTTTTTGCCCCAATTTGCACCCTGAGTTTGTAGACCTTGTCACTAACCTTTACATTAATCGAGTCTGGAACCCGAATACCTTTCGGAATTGCTAAATTCAAAATTCTTGTAAAAGAGATTATGTGTGCAAATTCCTCACCGGCCCCAAAAATAGATTGGTGAGAAACTTGACCACGAATTTCACCATATTTGGCGAAAGAATTTATTAAAATTTCGTCCGGAAGGAAAGGTGGAACTCCCCTAACAATTACTCTACGAATGGGATTTGCATACGCATATACTTTGACACTCGCTGCACCAAATTTTATAGTGTCAGCCTTAATAATAACATCAAAAGCAGCTTGATCTATAAACCAAATCGCCCAGTTTGCCGGCCCCAAACTATCAGCATGGGTGATACTCTTGGGGTCGACAAAACGAGCTAGACCCTTTAAAACATCCAAAAGGGACACATCTCTTATACGCCTAAGCACAATTCCATGTGCACTATTAACTGAAAATTGAGAGATTTGACCTTGGGACCCAAGTGCTTGAGAAAAGGACTTACTCTGAGCCAGATCCGGGTTTGTTTCCCCATCAGCTGGACTAGTAAATGAATCCATGAAAACCTCCTCGTCGTCAGGAATCATGATAACTTTCCTCCCCTAAGGGGGAAATACTCTATTTCACTTACACTATGAAAATATGACTTCTATGACAACTGCACCATAAAATTTCTTTTAAAAATTCCACTTAAACAGTAAAATTTATGAATTTAAAATAATAAGATTATGAGCAAAATTAAAACACACGAGCCATCGAGTCTCGCGCCTATGTCATTATGCTAATTGGACCCAGCCTAAATTAAATTCGGTCACAAGGCTAGACTTAAATTCTAAGGTTGCAGCTGGACTTTATGTTTATGGGCTTTGTGTTGTTGTATGCATCATTAGTATAGTCGGCGAATTAGTGTGGTTTCGTGGATACAAGATCTCCAATCTTGTGTTGTATCTTATCTTTTACTCTATCACCTCTTATATTGTATCTCCCATCATGGAAGCACCTGGCGGTATCCGAATGTTTTCATAAGCATTAATGGGTAAAGTCAATCTGAAAAGTTTAATTTAAACCTAAGAGCATGTATGTATCACAGCCTGATGAAAACCATGAAACCTAAGGAATAAAATTTCTCCCGTCAGTTTAAAGTGTATTTTAAATCCCAAAGATTTAAACAAACAGATATATCCGTATGTTAATATTAAAAGCTAATAAATAATATGGTTAACGTGGTTACAATTCATGCAATTACATATTCCATTGACTGATTTTCTACGTGTGCCAATTAGATAAAAAAGGGCATTTGATACAATTGTTCAATTAAAATTGTGATTTATTTCAACTTTTTACTAAAATATAATTCTGAATTAGTGATCAAACAGTTTAATATTTATGTATCACTCCTTAAACAGATTTCGATTATCTCGATCCGTAATCGCATTATCTGTATCCTGTTCACAGACGGACAAATCCTTCGCAATAGTTAGCTGAATCGACTTAATAATTACTTAGATACATTACTCTTGTAGTTACGTAGAGTCTAGACATGTAATAATAATTAAGTTGCATAAATGCAATGTGAGTTTTTCCTCGTCTTATTTTACATACGGGACCGTGCATAAATTATGACACGCGACAGAGGGTTCAAGGCTCCAATAATATTGTGACTACGTATGTATGTGTGACACGTGGGAAAGAGTCTAAGCATCCGTATGGTCTACGTGACATATTAAGATACTTGATGAATGTCCCCTACACATTTTATGTACTACATGCAAATTCTCAACGTCATCTTATTATGCACAATTATTTATCGTTGCATTTGAACAAATCTGCATATCGAGTCGCACGTACTAATTTTCATTTAAATACATAAAAAACCGTACCTACTGATAAAACCATTGTTAACCCCATTTTAAATATGTTTTGATATATGTACTTCTTCGCCTTCCAACGTCACAGTTATTTAACAATTGAACAATTCCAACCTAAAGAAAAAAGTTAGGCACTGTTAAACAACTAAAGTGTGCAAAATATTTCCAGTCTCAGAAATTTGCATAATTGGGATAAATTCCACTCCAAATTCCACTAAAGTCCAATGGATTCGTTTTTTGTCGTCCGTTGTATTCAAAATTTGAAGCTTCTTAACGCCGTCTTAATTTTATACATAATTTCCCAACCTGAATTTTGCCAGTGTGACGATGCCGCGCTAACGCCCGACGACATCGCCACGCTGCCAATTACGATCGCGTCTTACGGGCCGGATGTCGCCCGGGCCAAGAAATACGTCTACTTGTCCGGAGCCGCCTACTGTTTCAACATTCCCGCCTGGAAGTGTCCGTACTGCAAGAAATCGCAAAGTTTTGGGTATGATTTCGACGCGCTGATTGTCAACAAGGAGGCCAACACGCTGGCTTTTATCGCGGTTAACAAGAAGCTCAAAGAGATCGTGGTTTCGTATCGTGGAACGCTAAACATGCAGAATCTGGTGCAGGACATCCATCCTTTCGTTGTAAGCATTGAGGCAGGGTCTAGTCCCCTCGAGAGGGGTAAGAGCAAAGGACCCGAGATGTGGGTCCACACAGGCATGATTAATGCGACTAACTCCCTCTACCCGGAAGTAGTGGAAAAATTGGGAAAGGTGCTGAAAAAGAATGGCGACTTTGATCTGGTGGTGATAGGTGAGTGGTTTTTGTTACGTTGTGTTTTTCAGAGTTATTTGTACACATTTGTAAGACTGGTAAAAATTGGTGGGAGAGTTTGCGAGTTTTTCTAATAATTAGATAAAAAACATTATCATTAAAGTTTGACAACCAAGGTAACGCCTGGCAGAAACCTAATTGGACAAGATTTTGGTCAGGATTAGGATTTTGACCGCAGGTTAAACCACCATATAAATTTACTCCGAAATTTTGGGCATTGGTAATTTTGACCAGTTTAAGGCATTGGTAATTTTGAAAAGTTTAAGGCATTGGTAATTTTGAAAAGTTTAAGGCATTGGTAATTTTGAAAAGTTTTGGACACTAATAATTTTGACAAGTTTTGGATACTAGTAATTTTGACAAGTTTTGGACATTTTGCTCCAATCGATTCCCAAATGATTTTTTTAAATGGGTAAATTGAAACGCTGTTCTCCACAATCAGTTTCTTATATCATTAAGTGTGAACTATGAAGCGTTAAAAAATATTTTTCCCAACAGGACACAGCCTCGGCGCGGCGGAAGCCTCTCTCACCCTTTTCCTTCTAAAAGAAGGACTCGGACTTCCCAAAGATTTTCCAACTCCGAAATCTTACGCGTATTTCGGCTACGGAACTCCCCGGGTGGGAAACAAGGCCTACGCGGACTACTGGAACGCTCAAGCCATGCAAATTACCCGGGTAGTAAATAAGGCGGATTTCGCCGCGTATACGCCCCAAGCTCTGGGTGGGTATGTACATAACGGGAACGAATTGTGGATTATGCCGACCGGAGGGGAAAGAGTGTGCTCCAAGGAGGTCTACGAAGATCCATATTGTGCCAACTCCATGGCCGCCTTGTCGAATGTGCATGACCATTTGCACTATTGGGATGTTCACTTTTTGTCCTGCGCAGGAGCAGATCCGGTCGCCACGGCGAAACAATTCGTCATTGATATGCCTTCATGAGAAGTAATTTGAAGATGTCATGTTTTTTAGTTTTCAGAAAACAATTAAAAATGATTCTGTTCAGAAATACTATTTAAAACAACTAAAATTCTTATAGCCAAACTGTATACTTTTCGCATATGAGAATAAATATTTATGAATGTGCAAGAATAATATTCTGTATTGGGAGTCAATGTGCAGTAATTTATGTGAATATATTGACGAATATTTTCATACATTTATGTATAAATATGTACATATACATTCGGTAAAAGAAGTCTACATATATATGTACATTTATCTCTTCATCTATAATTTTTAGTTTGAGGCAGTATATGAATTAAGCAATAGTAACTATGATTTCACCTAAAAATTATCCTACCTCGAAATTGAGGATTTACATACATATGTACATACATATGTGATTTCATTGGAAAATACATAGGCCTGAAGTCAAATAAGTATGTTTTAAAATTGAAAATATGTATGAAATCCATTAGGGATAATTGCACACTTTTTTTGTACACTCTAAAGATTTTTGTTACCACGTAGGAAAAATTTTATATAAGAAGGAGTAAAACACATATTGATAAACTTGTCCCCTGTTATCTTTTGCACATTATGGTGCGAACATTAAAAGAAGAGTACAAGAATTTTTGAGTACTTGTTAACCTTCATCCCTCCTCAGTGACTTCGTTCGGTTTCAGGAGATCGGAAAATTATAATCAATTTCTTACCTTTAGGTAAGGTTAAATTAATCTCGAAACGTAGGTACATAAACCCATCGCCCTCCGAGGTCACTGAGGAAGTAAAAAAATGTACTCTTAATGTTCGCACCATACTGGTTACACGGTTAACTTGATGGTACATAACATAAATCCATTCCATACTTTTACAGGAAGTTTATAAAAATTATTACTATGGTGATTGATGGAGTCTCACGTTTATGTACACAACCGCACTGGACTGACAATGCGTTACACCGGATTGTTTAGAGTGCAGCAAGATACACGTGTAGATGTATGAACGACATCAATAAATTATTTGCATTTGTGTGTATAAAATTTGATCAAGCAAATTAATAAGCCACATGACATGTAAGTTGTAAATAGATACGTACACGGACTACATACTTACTTGTCTATTTACCTGCATACCTTCTTCTTCCACTGTTGGTTGAACATATATTCCCGTTCAAATAAATAAATCCCTAGCTGGATTGTCTTACAATTAAAAGAGTAGTACTGTTGTCACATAGGATCACTTTAGAAAGGTACAGAATATCCAACAGAATAAATAAGTATGTGGACTTCAAACCTAACACTTTTTGCTGTTCATTTCGCTGCAACAATTTGAAATCTTCCGATGCAAAGGTTCTGAGCATATTAGCATTCCTTGGCTATTAGATAAGTCGGAGTACTGCCAAGTACAGATTGTTTACGACGAAATTGATGACAATATACTTCAACCCGTTAGTTCCTTTAATTTTCGCCCCATCAGTATTATCTCAACGAATGAGTCTGCTAGCTATAGAAGTCCAAGGAAATCTGTCTGGGGCAGGCCCCGATTTTGGGGGGGTCAACCGGGGCAATTGCCCAGGGCGCCAATTTCTGAGGGCGCCGCGAGGCGCCCGAAGGTTTACGAAATGCAAATATTTTCTTTAAATTGCTTTCGGGTCAAAATGTTTTACAAATGTCTAGCTTTTCTTGATGCCTACAGGGGAATATTAATACGCATCCAACGAATTGAGGGTCGACATCTGTACCAAAATGACCACAATGCATGCTTTATTTAACAAACTGAAGTAAATTTCGTGAAAAATTCAGTAAGTTATGGCGATATTTGCGATGAGCGACCATTGGGTTGCAAGTGCGAGAGGTCGGCCGCTGAGCGACCAGATCGAGTAAACACAGGTTCTCTTTAAAGATGAGCAGAATTTTTTCCAAGTTCAAAAAAATTTGCGCAACCCAAAATTATTTCAAAATTTCCAAAAAGTTTACAAAAATGTAGCGCATTTTTAAATTTTTAGATAGTTTTTAAATTATATTTTTAATTCGTACAAATTTTCTGGGTTTGCGCAAGTGTTGTAAGAATCTTACAAGCATTTTCAAGTAATCAAGTTGGGTTGGTGGTAAATCGTCGTCGGAAGTTTGGTAGCGGACAAATCGAGGGAAGAACAACTCACTGGCGGACAAGTAAATAAAGAGGACAAGTCGAAGAAGAATATATGGTATTGTGGAATTGTCTTCTAGCTTTAAAATTTACACTCAAATTAAATTGTGTACAAGATTGTCAAAAATTAGGTTTCTTGTCTTTTTGAAAATTTCCATGCGTTAGTCCATCTACGCTTTAAGCATGGGACATCGCTATATGTTGGAGCAAAAGCAGTTGAACATTTGTGCGATAAGCGCCTGAATAATAAGTTATTCTTTGACTTATCTACAGCGTCGTTATGTCTTTTATCGACATGCGTAACTCTACCTAAGAACTTAAGTTCTTAGGTAAAATGCTAAGTAGCATTTTAATGCAACACGTTTTACAAAGTCATTTAATTCGAGCGTCTGATAATTTTCAACCAGATTCAATAGCCACCGATTTAGTTGAATTTGTACCGTTTAGCTGCGGGAGGGTTGCTAAAAATTTTGACACTCGACCGTGGCGTTACCACGGTCAAGTGTTGCTCACTTGAAAATGCTTCAGTAATCTGTGAGGGATATGAGAGCTTTCACACAAAATTCTGAAACGTCTGTTTCAATTTTCTAGTGAATTATTTGTCCAAGCTCCATTGCTTTTACCCTATTATCCACACTCCAAATAATGCTCTAAAATAAAATTGGATTCGAGGAAAATGTCAGACTACGACACTTTTCGCTCCCACGAGTTACCCTACTACGAGTTGTCCAACTACCACCCTACCCGCCTTCGAGTTATCCAACGATGATTTACCCGTAACCCATCAAGTTTATTTTTGAAATTGAGCAATTTTTCTCAAAATCTCAAATAATTTGCACAACTTCATAAAACTCCATAATTTTAAAGTATGTACTTGCAAAATACTTACAAAACTTGTCCAAATTAAAAAAAAAATATGTAATTTAAAGACATTCAAAAAATTTCAAAAATTTGTCAGATTTTTCGCAAGTTGTTGGAAGTTTTGAAATAATTTGTGTTGTGCAATTTTTTTAATTCGAAAAAATTCTAATAACCTCTGCGGACCACCTGTACTCGACCTGATCACTCAGCGGCCGACATCTCCCGATTTTAACCCGACGTACGCTCGTCACAAATGTCGTCACAACTTGACGAGTAGTGAATTTTACACTGAAATTCCTATCGTTTGTTGAAAAAGTCATGTATTTTGGTCATTTCTGGTATAGGGGTCGACCCTTAGCTCGTTGAACACTTCGGTATTCCATTTTTGGATATATAGATACTGCATACTTGAGGAAATGAAGCATGGACCGGCAAAACTTAGGATTAGTACACGGTGGCGAATAATATAACATTTTTCACTAGGAATATGCATATTTTCTATTGAGAATTCTTTCTTACATATAATTGCATTGCAAAATGAAACTGGTTTGAAATACGTCCTTCTTAAACAAAATGCAAAAACATGCACAAAATAAACATATGTGAAAATAAACAAATAAACATATAATCAGATCTGGTGGGGCGCCAGATTGGTCTTGCCCCGGGTAAAATTTTGCAAGATCGGGCGCTGGTCTGGGGTCTACATAAAATCAGTGGTTCAAAATGCAGAATCAGTTTTATTGTGTATAAGTTTTATTTTCCTGGAAATTTAGCTTTGCCTCAGCCTAACGCCGGAGACTCATGGCTGACGGCATCTCACCATCAATATAAACATGGTTTCCCTGATTTCTCTTCACCACTCATTCACAAAAACGTGTTCACAATTATGGTATCTGCTATTGAAAAATCAAAATTAAGTGAAATCTACTCGTATCCTTACTTCCCCAGAGGTCCAGGTACGGCGATTGGTGAAAATTTTGGGATTTTATTCCTTTCTCGAGATCAGCCCTTCGATCTCTGCGTACAACGTATCGGAATTAGATCCACGACGATTTCGACAATGCAGTGTGAAAAAAGCATAAACGGCAGTATTGTTCAGTTGTTCAGAAATTTACTTTCCACTCCTATCGCATGGAGGCTGAAGGGACTTGAGCTCATTGGAGATAGTAACCAGAAATATTTAGATTTCGGTAAATTAACCTTCCATTCTAACCCATTCAATCGATTGGAAAATGTCTCTGTTTACCAGCATCTATTGCAATCTGTGTTTGGCCACGCTAACGTTAGTCTATATTATCATGCTGAACGGTGGGGTGTCAATTACGGGGCTAGGTTAGGCTTCTCAAACACGCATGATCAATTGGTTGGATTGGACACAATGAGATTTATGGTATTCAGAATTCACGGCTATAAGTTTCTAACTTGTTACTCTGAGACGTTCATATCGTTTAAATTTTACTTATCTCCTTTTCACCCAGTAATATGGGGAATGCTAATTGGTACATTTGTTATTGTTTCAATTGTCTTTACTTTTTTCAAAAAATTAAAAAATAATCCTTCATACAAAGCTTTTTGTCCCTGGTCATTTGTTTTGGCAAATATTTTTGAAGAAAGTGGATATGTCCCAGTGACCCTTGAGAAACACCGTTTTTTTCGATTGATGATTGGCAGCTGGATTTTGATGTCCGTGATACTAACCAATTGCTACGATGGATTCATGATTTCAAGCTTAAATTCTCCACTTCTAAAGACTAACACCCCAGAGACTTTTCAGGATTTGATATGCCAAGAGAAACATATTATCGACAAGTATAAGGAAGGTGGCACTTAACTGATTGGCTTTTCCAGACCAGTGACGAAATGTCTCTACGATTTTTTAATCCAGTTGATTCAAAGTTATGTTACAAAATTTTATCCGAGGATTCCACCCAGTTTCTTACGTTAATTTACTCAAAAATGTGGCATAAATTGGTTGTTCAACACGCGGAGTCAATGCGATGGGCAGAATCTGCTTCACTGGACACTATCATAATCCTCCTTCTGGGAAATGGAAACCCACTCGTCCCTCACAACTTTAAGTATTCTAAAAGTTTTGAGAAGACAATCAAGGATATGTCGCAAATACAAGCAGATACAATTTATGACGAGGTTGTGAAGTGTGGAAAATCCGTTATTATCTTCAACCCTTACGTGATGAGGTCTAAATTTAATGACATGTCTAAGAAATATTTTCCAATAAAATTTTACAAGGGGAAAGACATTTTAAATATTGCCTTGGGTGGCTTGACTTTTGAAGGAGGGGGAAACTCAAAAGTCCCTCAATATTTTCAATCCCTGATTGAATCTGGAATTCAGGCGCGTCTAGATTCGGAGTGGGCGACGAGAGGATATTCCCGAAAGGCGGGGTACACTATGCCGGAACAGGAATACGATAGAGTTCGGCTTGGTGGTGCGATTCTTACTCGGTTCATTTTGTATGGGGTATTGATTGGTTCATCAATGTTGATTTGGATATTGAGTTAAAGAAAAAGTTGTATATTGCAGTTTTATCTGGAGGTAGAACATTTAAGCTGCTTGTATTAAGTATGTGTAAAAAATTTTTGGCACGGTGTAGCTTAATACGGACTGCGGTAACTGAATTATGAATATTAAAAAATAAATTAGGTGCACATAGTTGGACCATAAGTCTCCGTACAAGCATTTCTGGTGATAAATAAGAAGGTATTACAGTGATCAGAAGTCTAGCTGGTCGTGCCTCGGAGAAGATAGTTCAAAATATTCCAAAACAAGCTAAGGACTGTAAATACTTTATTAAGGAATTACATTTAGCTTATTCTAAAATTATAATTGTCATGCAGATTATTTAGTATTTTGCGACATTAATGTACTGCCTTAATTAGGTAATTTTAACATGTTCGTGTGAAATTTTAAATGTGTCTCGTCGTTAAGACGGGCCTATAGGCTAGTATCTACATATATACGTTAAATGCATTGTAATTTTGTCCGTCTCATTTTGCATATGTACGGGAACGTGCATAAATTATGTCACTCGAAGGGGGGTCCAAGGCTCCAGTTATATCGTGCCTACATACGTCCTAGAGGGGGAAGGTGGGTCTAGAAATTCGAGTATTTATGTGAAATAATTTATGCCAGTCCCTTTCACACTTTGCATGCAAATTCTCAACGTCATCTTATTTTGAACAATTATTTATCGCTGCATTTAAACAAATCTGTATCGAGTCGCAGGCATAGATCGGAGTACTTCGGGGCCGGAGTAAGTACTCCGACCTCCCAAAGGCCGGAGTACGCAACTTTATTTGGAGGCCGGAGTACGCGGAGGTCGGAGTACGCGAGATTTGCCGGAGGCCGGAGTACGGAGTACGTGTGGCTGGCCAGAGTACGGAGTACGCGGAGGCCGGAGTACCCAAGATATCCGATCTATGGTCGTAGGTATTAATTTCCTTTTAAATACATAAAAAACCGTACCTACTGATAAAACCATTGTTTCTCCCCGTTATAAGTGTTTTTACATAATTATCCGTCTACCAACGTCAGAGTTCTTTAACAATTGAACAATTCCTACGTATGCCGTTGCTCGTCACGAGGAAAATAGGGCAGTGAGAGGAGACCGTTCTCAACCCATTGTGCTCAGTTATTTGCATAAATTGCATTGTTACAAAGTACTCAAAAATTTGTAAATAGATTTAAATGCACGAATAAAGTTAGCAAAATATTTCTATTCCTTCCAGTCTCAGACATTTACATAACACACCGTAAAATAAAATTGGGATAAATTACTCTTTAAAATTTTATTAAATCGGGTAAAATGGATGCATTTTTTGCCATCCGTTGTTTTACAAATTGGACTAAAAGTTTGAAGCTTCACACCTTCTTAATTTTTACTCTGTGCGTATTTTCCCAACCTCAATTTTCCCACTGTGACGAGGCCATGCTGTCGCCCTCAGATATCGCCACGATTCCAATAACGATCAACTCGTACGGTCCAGATGTCGCCCGAGCCAAGAAATACGTCTATTTGTCCGGGGCCGCCTACTGTTTCAACATTCCCGCCTGGAAATGTCCGTACTGTAAGAAGTCGCAAAGTTTTGGGTATGACTTCGAGTCGCTAATTGTCAACAAGGAGGCCAACACGCTGGCTTTTATCGCGATTAACAAGGAGCTCAAGGAGATCGTGGTTTCGTATCGTGGAACGCTAAATGTCGCGAACGTGGTGCATGATATCCACCCTTCCGTCGTGAGCATTGAGGCGGGTTCCACTTCTCTCGAGAGGGGAAAGAGCAAAGGACCCGAGATGTGGGTCCACACGGGCATGATTAACGCGACTAACTCCCTCTACCCGGAAGTAGTGGAAAAATTGGACAAGCTTTTGAGAAAGCATAACGATTTTGAGTTAGTGGTGATTGGTAAGTTAATTTTGTTGTATTGATGATTCTTTGTACACATTTAAAACACTGGTAAAAATTGGTGGGAGAGTTTACTGTGAAACTTTTTAGCATGATTAAACGATATAAATTTTTGCTATGCCGCTCAGGTTTGATAGTCAGCTTTTAGCTAGGCAGAAACCTGGTTGGACGGGATTCTGATCAAGCGGCTTTAATTAAAGTATTGTCGAAATTTATACAATTTTGGACAATACCAATTTTGACCATGTTTTGACACTTTTTACCGATTTCTAAATAATTTAAAATGGAAAAAGTCCTACTCTGATTTTCATTATCATTTTTCCCTATGATAAATTGCGAATTTTGAAACCTTAAGAACTATTTTTTCCAACAGGTCACAGCCTCGGCGCGTCTGAAGCCTCTCTGACCCTTTTCCTGCTACGAGAAGAACTGGGGCTTCCCAAAGATTTTCCTAAACCGAAATCCTACGCATATTTCGGTTACGGCACTCCCCGCGTGGGAAACCAGGCTTATGCGGACTACTGGAACGCTCAAGCAATGCAAATTACCCGGGTCGTAAATAAGGCGGACTTTGCCGCCTATACGCCCCAAGCTCTGGGTGGGTACGTTCATAACGGGAACGAATTGTGGATCATGCCGACCGGAGGAGAAAGAGTGTGCTCCAAGGAGGTCTACGAAGATCCATATTGTGCGAATTCACTCGCCGGGTTGTCGAATGTGCATGACCATTTGCATTATTGGGATGTCCACTTTTTATCGTGCGCAGGAGCAGATCCGGTCGCCACGGCGAAACAATTCGTCATTGATATGCCTTCATGAGAAGTGATTTGCAGATATCATGTACTTTTTTAGTTTTCAGAGAACAATGAAAAAATTGATTTTGTTGAAGTATGCAATTATAATTCTGATAAATAAACTGTTTACTTTCCGTCTGTGAGAATAAATACTTATGGGAAATATGTGACATGAATATTCTACTTATATTAGGAGACAATGTGGAATAAATAATTTGTCTGAATAGATTTATGTACATCATATATAAGAATATTTACATATATACATGTAATTTTCCAATTTCATGCTAAAGGCAAACTTAATTTTGGCAACATACTTAAGGTTCCCATGGATGCCGCGTTGGCGCGTAATCTCACTCTGCCCCTATCCAATGTATTCAAATGCAATTTCTAAAATGGCATCAACTTCATGAGTGTTGAGATAAATGGGACTTTTGATATTTTAATGTAAAGCTAATTTTTGGTACTACAAAACCTTGGTATTTTGAAAAATTAGAAAATTCATTTTCTATTTTTGTACACTAATTTTTTTCAAAATGAATTTTCTAATTTTTCAAAACACCAAGGTTTTGTAGTACCAAAAATTAGCTTTACATTAAAATATTAAAAGTTGCATTTATCTCAAAACTCATGAAGTTGATTCGATTTTAGAAATTGCATTTGAATACATTGGATAGGGGCAGAGTGAGATTACACGCCAACGCGTCATCCATGGGAACCTTAAACAGTTTCCCATTTACCATTACCAGTGGTTCCTAGAAATTTTGAAACCTTCATACTTTTAAATCGGAATAAGAAACTGTAACCAGTGTAAATACACCCACACATTTATGTACATAATATTCAGTTTCATATTCTCTCTTCGGATCCTTTGCCGTGGTATAGCTCAGGTGTACCTCATCGATTGTTGTAAGTTCATAACTCTTATAAAACTATTGTCCTTCACAAATTGAAGAAAACTCTTCCAATATTTACTTTAACTCTTCACCTCGCCCTTTTCTCTGAAGTTTTTATTCCTTTGTAAACATGGAGTATATGCAATGTAAGGTTGGTTGAATTATACATATGAATGTTCCCTACCATTAATTATTCCAGAGAAAATCCAAACTTACTAAAGGAAACACTTAAGCACAGACATTGTTTAAAAACGTACAATAACTTTAGAATTAGATAAGTAAATCCTTGAAGTTTAACCTTTTTTCGCCCACGAGTCTGGTTTAGACAAATATACGAAAACATATTAATCAAGATAGAAACATGAAGGGGCAAAATATTGAGACACCGACATTTACTGGGTAAAGCGATAGTTGCAGACTAATCAAAAATGTCTACTAGAAGGAAACCTCAACTTATTTGGATAATTATACTTTTCCAAGCAACATCTGCATTCGGAATTCAAATTAAATTTGGCACTGATGAAGAAAGCAAATTCCAAAAGATTGAAATTCCCGATTACTTTAACCCATTTGAAAATTGTACCATCATAGTCAAAATACCAACTAACACTTCAACCACTCAAACTGAACATCTCACCCCAATAATCCTCGAACGGTACGGCTTGAACCACAGAAAGATAACTGAGGACAAATTTTCTATTCAACGACGAAGAAATCCTTCGCCACATTGTTGGGCGTCATTCTCGATTTTTCCTGAATATTATGGAAGACCTGAGTCTGAAGAGTTATATTTCTACAAAATACTTGGATTAGGATCTGACTTTATAGATCCCATCTGGCCTCGTCAATATTTCATTTTCGTGACAACAATCAAGTCAAGGATTCAGCAGTATATGCAAAATATGGGAAATGTTACAGTTCCTCGGTTAGGTTTGAGGGAAGTTATAATCGTGGATACAACTTACGACTTAATTGGCGTATTTCCTTATCTAACGATGCATTACTACAACATGTACTACATTGATAAACCAATATGGGGAATGGAGCCATCTCAACAATGGTACCGGATAGAATGGTTGCCTAAAGAGTGTTTACCTCAAATTGAACTAGTTTCTAGAAATGTGTCAGGGCGAAACAAATATTTTTGGTATGCGATACGAACCGTTGATAAAAAGATATACCATATTCATGAATTGTTTAAAATGGTAGAACAACGAACTATCCCCAACCTGCGGTATCGGTACATCTCAAATTTAACAACTTTTAACGGTTTCGTAGCCTTTTGGGTCTTGGAAGACATGATGAAACACGATTATTCTAATTTCACCCCTTATCACAACATCCCCCCAATTATTCAACTACCAACGTATAACTTTCTTGGGCATACATTTATTCTCGAAGACATACAAAGGTTCAGTTATTTGTCGTGTTATCAAGTAAGGTCGACAAACTCGGTTGTACTATCGGAACTATTGGTACCGTTTGATATGACAGTTTGGCTATGCGCCATGGCCAGCTTAGTCGCAGGCATAGTTCTTTTAACTGCTGCGCTTGACAACTTCATATCAAAGGGGATACTCCTAACAATTGGAATGTGTCTAGAAAATTCCGTATTAGGATATTTATCTTATAACAAACCGACCAAATTTCAAGTTGCTGTGCGTACTCAGATAACAATTCTAGCCTTGCTAGAAGGAACGCTGCTTTCAAATTTCTACAAAACTTACTTCACTATGGAAATGATTGTCCCCAAGATATACAAATCTCCATGGAATGGTGTAATGAATGTCGAAGGGATTAAAATTATAATGCCGTTCTACCTACTGAACAAGACCTTCAATCCGCCAATTTGAGCGAGTATAACCGATATTTATATTTTTATCAGGAAATACTCCTTCGATCAGGTCAACTAGCTGGGCTGGGAGGTGGCTACCCTAGACTGGATAGATACATCAAGTCGGCGAATAATCTGGTCAACAGGCTCAGACCATATTTTGGGATTGGAACTGATGGGAAGGAATATTATAACGGGACCTTTCAATTTTACCCGAATCGAGAATCACGATATAATACGAGCATCATGAACAAATTCCCGATCCAGCCGATCTCCTACCGGGATCATGTTGCACTGATAAAAAATATGTCGACTTGCTCCAAGATGGCGTTAATTGATACGAAAGACCACATTTCAGCGTTAACACCTTTTCTCAACCATAATTCTGACCACATAACGTATCTGAGTGGGCATGATGATATGTACTTTACTGTAATGCGTGGCTGGTCGTTACATCCAGTTCGAGAGAATTATGGAGCAAACCGGCTTAAACTGCTGATGTCATCTGGGATTTTTAAATATTGGAAGACTCTATACAACTTGTGGCATCCGGAGAGGTTGTTTCAACATTATGCTAATTGGACCCAGCCTAAATTAAATTCGGTCACAAGGCTAGACTTAAATTCTAAGGTTGCAGCTGGACTCTATTTTTATGGGATTTGTGTTGTTGTTTGCATCATTAGTATAGTCGTGGAATTAGCGTGGTTTCGTGGATACAAGATCTCCCATCTTGTGTTGTATCTTATCTTGTACTGTATCCCCTCTTATATTGTATATCCCATCATGGAAGTATTTGGAGGTATCTGAATATTTACATATGCATTCATGGGTAAAGTCAATCCGAAAATTTTTATTGATACCTGGAAGTATGTATATCAATGGGATAAAAACCTTAAAACGGTTACTGTTAGCAAAGGAATAAAAAATCTTCCATCAGTTTAACGTGTATTTTTTATTATAAAAATTTAAATAACTAGAAATATTAGTATATGTTGATATTCAAAACTTATAAATAAATGGCTAGATTTCATGCAATTATTCCATTGATTTATTCTTTACGTTTGACAATCAGATTAAAAAGTCGTTTGATACAATTTTCTAACTAACATTTTGCAAAATATAATTCTGAATTGATCTTGAAACAGTTTTGTATCATTCCTCAAACATATTTCTATTATCTCAATCCGTAATCGTGTTATACTGTTCACAGACGGACAGACAGACGGACAAACTCTTCGTAATAAGTATCTGAAGCTACTTAATAATTCCATCCTGTGGTCCCGGATTCATTAAACATACGGTGTTAGGGGGGTTTGGGGTCAAATACTTGAGCAGGTTCTCTTCGAATCCAGCGTACACGGCACATCCATAACCTAGAAGTATATGCACACCCTAAAAAAATCCGGTAATAAATTCTTAACACCGCGTATTACCGTCTGTGTCGTAAGATTACAAAGGATGGGCCACTTAACTTGAGAAATTTTCAAACGCTCACGCGTAAAAACTGGCCCAACTTAAACAAATCCGGCCTACACTGTTTGATAGACAAACCAATTAGGTCAAACTGTGATTTTTTTCTTCTTGAAAATCTGTAAAACGGCTCCTCCCTTATTTTTTTGAGTGGGGGTACTAGTGAAAAAGTTTTCCAGCCAGGGTTGTACCAGAAGTGTTATTAAAAAAGGGTCAATGCACTTGGACATGAAATTTTTTTGGCCTCAATTCATGGAATATTAAGTACAGAAGGCGTTAGAAGGCAAGCAATTAATAAGGTACTGCCTACACCCCCTAAAAAACTCCCCCTATCATTGTGGACGAAAAAGGTAAAAACACAGCTTTACCGTTTGATCAATCAGGAAATCCCAAAGAGAATTCGCAGTATGGGGAAACTACTAAAATCGAATCCCACAACTATTCAAAGAGTTATTAAAAGAGATTTGGACAAGGTGAAACCGAAGCAAACAAAACTACATGAGTTAAACGTGCATCACATCACTAATTTTCACTTTTTTGCAAAAAAGCTGTACAAGAACAACCTTGCTGGAGCTCGGGACGAAAAAGTGGTCACAATCGACGAAGCTTTGTTCAGGGTAGATGACCTGAACGGGACAAGGCAAGTTTGCTGTACGTCGTGGAGAAAATGTACGAATTAGTTACAACTTAAGATGAACTTTGGAAGAGTTTTCAAGACTAGTGGTTAAAAATAATTCTTCAAAAGTGTCTTGAAATGTTTTCGTCAATTAAAAAGCGGTTCAGACTTGTAGCAGAGACTAAGGGGCATCATATGGAGTAAATTAATTATCATAAAAAAGTTCATATGTGGGTTAGAAAGGACAAGGGATTAAAAGGGTCCTTTTGTTTTTATGCCTCATTAGAAGGGACACTTTGTTTGAGCATAACTCTGCGTAGTTTGTATGGTCACTTCTGACCACATATTATTACATATGTATGAATGTCTCCTATGTACTGTCAAAACCTTAAAACCAAGTTGTTTAATAAAAATCACCATCAGTCTAAAAATATCTTCCAGCGAGATCATTTTTACTTTCATGGTAGCAAAGCCGTTAGTTTGTATGATTCATATTGTTGGTCTCAACCTGCCTCATTGAGTGTCTCAAAAGTGCCCCAGTCTCAGAGTCTGTTAAAGTCTCACAACGAGAAGAACCGTTTCCTGTTCAACACTTGATAAACTGAAGTAGATCAGTGTTATTGTTGTGAAGTGAAAAGTGAATTCATCAGTTAATAATAGCAGTAAGTCTCCACTGCCCAGTGCCAGTCTGGACGGAGTAAGCCTGTAAAAGTGTGCCGTGAATTGGACCATTGTTTGGACAAGAGACATCAACCCTTTGACTCTACACGAAGCTGAACCTTCCGCCCGAGGACGAGTTTTATTGAGGACGACCACTCTACCCAAATCCTGAGTTCCCGTCTACCAAATCTCGACCTTTTTCGATTCTACTGCTCTTTATTAGGCAAAGAGAAGGTAACAAGTCTATTTCTGTTTTTCGCTTCTGCTTTCCCTACTCCACAACGACAAGATGACATCAACAATCAAAAGAATAGATGTTACGCACATTGTCAAGCTAGACGACACCAATTACGCGAGGTGGAGACTTCAGATAACTTTACTTCTCAAGTCACATGACCTGTGGGAAGTGGTCAACGGCACTACCCAACGACCCGCAGATGAAGCGCAACAGCCAGCATGGGATAAAAATCCGTCTTGCTTACGTGAAATATTTACATCCTTGATGAACGTCTCCTACACACTTTGCATTTAAATTCTTAACTTTGTCTTATTCTGAACAATTCCATATTTATCGCAGTTTTTAGGTAAATCTGCACGTCATAACTTCCATTTAAATCCATAAATAAATCTACCTAATGATAAAACGATTGTTAATTTTAGGTAAATCTTCACCTTCCAACCTCACATTTATTTAACAATTGAACAATTCCAACGTAAAAGAAAAAAAAGTTAGCAACTATTAAACAACCAAAATTACCAAAATATTTTTAGTCTCAGAAACTTACATAACACACCGTACAATAAAATTGGGTTAAATTCCAATAAATTGAACGCGTTTTTTGTCGCACGTTGTGCTAAAAATTGTACCCAAAATTTGAAGCTTCTTAACGCCGTCTTAATTATATACATAATTTCCCAGCCTCACTTCTGTCAGGGTGACAAGGCAAAACAATTGACGCCCCACCAGATCGCCACGATGCCAATTACGATCGCGTCGTACGGACCGGATGTGGCCCGAGCTAAGAAATACGTCTATTTGTCCGGGGCCGCCTACTGTTTCGACATTCCCGCCTGGACGTGTCCGTACTGTGAGAAAGCGAAGAGTTTTGGGTATGAATTCGACTCGCTGATTGTCAACAAGGAGGCCAACACGCTGGCTTTTATCGCGGTTAACAAGGAGCTCAAGGAGATCGTGGTTTCGTATCGTGGAACGCTAAATGTCGCGAACGTGGTGCATGATATCCACCCTTCCGTCGTGAGCATTGAGGCGGGTTCCAGTGCTCTCGAGAGGGGGAAGAAGAGTAAAGGACCGGAAATATGGGTCCACACGGGCATGATTAACGCGACTAACTCCCTCTACCCGGAAGTTGTGGAAAAATTGGGAAAGGTTTTAAAAGAGAATGAAGACTTTGATGTGGTGGTGATAGGTGAGTGGGTTGTTTTGTTATATTTTGTACTTTTTGAGGTTATTTTTATAAATTTATGTAGATCACTGGTAAAAACTGGTGGGAGAGTTTATGTACTGTGGAATTTTGTTAGTTTTGCTAATGATTAGACGAAAAAAAATTTCTATGGAGCTAAATTTTGACGACAAGGTTAACCCTGGTAGAAACCTGATTGGACGGGATGTTTCTCAGAAGTAGAAACGGATTTTGACCACAAGTTAAACCAAATTTACTAGATGAAATTTTGGACACAAGCAATATTGACAAGTTTTGGACACTAGCAAGTTTAACAAATTTTGGTCATTTTTGATCTCATCGATTCCTAAATAATTTTTTAAATGGAAAAATTGAAACGCTGTTCTCCACAAGCATTTTCTTGTACCATAAACTACCAATTATGAAGTTTTAATACTAATTTTTTCACAACAGGACACAGCCTCGGCGCGTCCGCAGCGTCTTTAACCCTGTTCCTGCTAAAAGAAGGCCACGGACTTCCCAAAGATTTTCCTAAACCGAAATCCTACGCCTATTTCGGCTACGGCACCCCCCGCATAGGAAACCAGGCCTACGCGGACTACTGGAACGCTCAAGAAATGCAAATTACCCGGGTCGTAAATAAGGCGGATTTCGCCGCGTATACGCCCCAAGCTCTGGGTGGGTATGTCCACAACGGGAACGAATTATGGCTCGGGCCAAACGGAGAAGAGAAAGTGTGTTCCAAGGAGGTTTACGAAGATCTAAGTTGTGCCAACTCCATGGCCGCCTTGTCGAATGTGCACGACCATTTGCAGTACTGGGATGTCCACTTTTTGTCCTGCGCAGGCGCAGACCCGGTCGCCACGGTGGGACAATTCGTCATTCAATTGCATTAATGTAATTTGCAGATACATGTATGTCATGTTCTTTTTTAGGTTTTAGAGAACAATTAAAAAATAATTTTGATCAAATTTTAAATTTCGTACTATTTAGAACGATTTGAATTCCTGTAACCAAACTGTTTACTTTCTGTAATCGAAATTAGAATAATTATTTTAAATGAACATTTGGCCATGGTAATAAAAGTTTGTATGTATTTTTTGTTGTATGAAAATTAACTTTTTTAGTTTTTATCTTATGCAATAGTTTTTTTAACCCTATTTTGACCTCCTCCACCCCACCTCCTAAAATTGTGTAACATTCTGTCATTGGTGGTGGGGACGAGGAGATCATCCTTTTACCAGAAGGATGGCTTTGGTGTTTGGCAGTGAATTGCTTCTTTAAAGTGAGGTTTGTGCTAAGCATATTTTATTGTCTCTCCAGAACTTAGAATAAGAACATGTTCGCCTCGTGTCATTTAACACTCTAAAAATTTATATAATTATTTGGAATTGTGTGAAATTTAATACATCACCACTAAAGTAACTATGTATCTGTGACCACTTCGCCGTTTATTTGCAAATTTTCACAATCACACCACTCCACCGCAAGTTACCAAAAGTCACACATACACATTACATATGCAGTCATGGCCCATTTCTTTAAATTTTGATAGATAAACATCTATGAAAATACGACATGAACATTATTTTTTTGGAGACAGTGTACAATAATTTATGCGAATAATCATATAGGTACATATTTACATATATATATATGTACAACAATGTACATATATTTTATCTGCAAATACATATGTAAATATGTGTTTGCCAGTCTTATACATGTATTATTTTTTATGCAAACTTTCTGTTACACGCTCTGCTATGCACACATCTGTGTACAATTATTTATCGCTATTTCTAAACAAGTTTGAATTGGGTAGTTAAATTTTTACCTCGTCCTCATTGATTGTTTGCCTAATTTTTAATACTTTTTGTCACATTCTCAGCATTTCCTTACGTCGCAATTGTTAAGCAATTGAACAATGCGAGTGCAGGATGTTGTTCGTTGTAGGAAATATAATAAACGAAGTAAGCTCCACTTCGTGCTCAGTCAGTGATACGAAATATTTAACAAAGTCGCAGTTACTTACTTAATTCCCACATTTTTCTTACGCAAATCAAAATTTTACGTGTAAAATTTGACAAAGTCCATCTGCTTCTTAAACAACGTAACAAAATCTACTCCAATTTGAATAAATTTGAAAACATGGACACATTTTTCTTGTTTAGTTGTGTTAAAAATTGTGGAAAAATTTTGAAATTTCCCGCCCCCTTAATTTTAATCCTTTATTTAGTTTCCTTCCCTCCATTTTCTCGTAGCGACAAAGTCATGCAAACGGTCAACGATATTACCAAAATGCCCATAACGATCTCTTCTTACGGTCCGGATATCGCCCGAGCCAAGAAATACGTCTATTTAACCGGGGCCGCGTACTGTTTCGACATTCCCGCTTGGTCGTGTCCGTACTGTCAAAAAGCGCAAAGTTTGGGGTATGACTTCCACGCTCAAGTTTACAACAAGCTGGCCAACACGCTGGCTTTTATCGCGGTTAATAAAAAACTTAAAGAGATCGTGGTTACGTTTCGGGGGACGCTAAATATGGCGAATGTCGTTATCGATTTGCACCACTCAATCGTGAGCATTGACGCGGGTTCGACGGTGCTGGAGAGGGGGAAAAGTAAGGATGTGGGGGAAGCGTGATGAGGGTCCATACCGGATTTATTAACGCGACTAATTCACTATATTCGGAAATAGTGGAAAAATTGGGAAAGTTTTTACAAGAGGAGGACGATTATGAAGTTGTACTGGCAGGTGGGTGAGTTTCATTGAGTTTAATGTTTTATTATTTTGTTTATGTATCTGTAAATAAATGTTTTTTACATTGGTAAGAAGTTGGTGGGACAATGTAAGAATAGGATTTGATGGAAATTATTATACATTTTTGTGAATTTTTTTGTACAACTTAATTATGTAAATTTGGCTGATTTGATGTCCAATTTTTACAAGTTTGTCAACTGAAGATGAAAATAGACAGAATAGGACGCTAAATAAAATTGGACTAAACATGGATTTGATGGCTAGCTGGATAAAATAAGTGTTCAGTATACAAGCTTTCACAATTTGCAGGTATCTACGTCTTTAGTTGTCCCATTGTTGTAGAACTATTGTAAAATTGCTGTAAGATTATTGTAAAATTATTGTAAAATAATGAGGAAAATATGTTAAATAGCACATGAATGTCTCAATTAATCGAATATTTAGAAAAATTTGCATTATTGCAATTGTATTTGCGTGTAAATCATTTTCGTGCATTTTCATGCACTTTTTCGGATTTGTAGTCGGTGTTATTAAACGTTTCAACACGTTTCCGTGCACTAATTTGGTGCAGGTGTTAGTTAACAGCAGAAAAACTAGTTATAATGACCTGAATTAAGCAATTTTTTCACAGGTCACAGTCTCGGTGCGGCTGTAGCTTCAGTTACGCTGTTCAGGCTGAAAGAGGAAATCCAACTTCCCTGGGATTTTCCTACTCCGAAATCCTACTCTTATTTTGGATACGGCACGCCCCGCGTGGGAAACCAGGCCTACGCGGACTACTGGAACGGTCAAGAAATGCAGCTTACCCGGGTTGTCAATAAGGCGGATTTCGCCGCGCATGCGCCATCTTCCCTGGCTGGATACGTTCATCACGGCAACGAGTTATGGATTATGCCGTCCGGAGAAGAAAAAGTGTGTTCCAAGACGGTCTACGAAGATGAAAAATGTGCCAATTCCGTCGCCTCCATGGTGAATCTGCCAGAAATTGCTCAAGTACTCAAAATTTGGAAATAAATTTAGCAAAAGTTCATAAAGTTAGCAAAATATTTCCATTACCACCCGTCTCAAAAATTTACATAACACACGAATAAAAGTGGAATAAATTCCACTAAATTGGGAGAAATGGAAGCGTTTTTTGTCGTCCGTTGGGTTAAAATTATGAAGCTTCACGCCCTCTTAATTTTTACCTTGTACGTAATTTCGCAACTTCAATTTTTTCAATGTGCCGAAGCCATTCTGACGCCACACGAAATCGCTACGACGCCCATAACGATCGCGTCCTACGGACCGGATGTGGCCCGAGCCAAGAAATAAGTCTACTTGTCCGGGGCTGCCTACTGTTTCTGTTAAAATATGCATGTTAACAAAGTTTTCCATATTTATCAATTTTTAAGTTTGTCGACTTTTATGAGGGCTGAGCATTTTCCAACCTTTTTCCCAGGACAAGGGATTAAAAGGGTCCTTTTGTTTTTATGCCTCATTAGAAGGGACACTTTGTTTGAGCATAACTCTGCGTAGTTTGTATGGTCACTTCTGACCACATATTATTACATATGTATGAATGTCTCCTATGTACTGTCAAAACCTTAAAACCAAGTTGTTTAATAAAAATCACCATCAGTCTAAAAATATCTTCCAGCGAGATCATTTTTACTTTCATGGTAGCAAAGCCGTTAGTTTGTATGATTCATATTGTTGGTCTCAACCTGCCTCATTGAGTGTCTCAAAAGTGCCCCAGTCTCAGAGTCTGTTAAAGTCTCACAACGAGAAGAACCGTTTCCTGTTCAACACTTGATAAACTGAAGTAGATCAGTGTTATTGTTGTGAAGTGAAAAGTGAATTCATCAGTTAATAATAGCAGTAAGTCTCCACTGCCCAGTGCCAGTCTGGACGGAGTAAGCCTGTAAAAGTGTGCCGTGAATTGGACCATTGTTTGGACAAGAGACATCAACCCTTTGACTCTACACGAAGCTGAACCTTCCGCCCGAGCACGAGTTTTATTGAGGACGACCACTCTACCCAAATCCTGAGTTCCCGTCTACCAAATCTCGACCTTTTTCGATTCTACTGCTCTTTATTAGGCAAAGAGAAGGTAACAAGTCTATTTCTGTTTTTCGCTTCTGCTTTCCCTACTCCACAACGACAAGATGACATCAACAATCAAAAGAATAGATGTTACGCACATTGTCAAGCTAGACGACACCAATTACGCGAGGTGGAGACTTCAGATAACTTTACTTCTCAAGTCACATGACCTGTGGGAAGTGGTCAACGGCACTACCCAACGACCCGCAGATGAAGCGCAACAGCCAGCATGGGATAAGAAGGATATACAAGCACAATCCATCATTGTCCCCACTCTCAGTGCCACTCAAACAAATCATATTTATGACTGCGCTACATCAAAAGCAATGTTTGACAAGCTGAAAAGCATCAATTCATAACAAACAACATACCATGGCTAGATTCTTCAATTACAAAATTGGCAAGAGTCAGTCATTGATTGAAGCATTTGCAGAGGTGGAAGAGCTGGGCAGAAGACTAAATGAAATGGGAGTCGTCATGCCTGAAGCATCCATTGTCACAAAGATTGTCTCAAGTCTCCCCGACGAGGAGTATAATGCCTTCAAAAAGGCATGGGACAGCGTTCCGGATAAGGACCAGAGCATGATAATGCTACTTGCCCGTCTGAAGAAGGAGGAGTTGGAGAGGAAGGAATCCAAACCAGCAGCAACCAATCAAGATGCAGCAAAGGCATTCTTGACCCATGACCAGAAGAAAGGCAAGAAGAAACAGAGCATTGAAGAGTTGAAAAAGGCAACAACCTGCCATGGGTGTGGGAAAAAGGGCCACTGGAAAAGGGAATGCAGGAGTAATCCACAAAATCAGAGCAATAAACCTTCAGATAATCCCGCACAAGCCAATAGAAGCCCTGGGAAAGCGTTCATGCTAAATGCAATACAAACCCCCATGCAAGCACCCGTGACTGAACAAGTGTGGCTAAGCGATTCTGGAGCTAACCAGCATGTCTGTGGAGATAAGGCATGGTTTACAAGATATGAAGAGTTTGACACTCCCAAGTCAGTCTTCCTAACGGACAAAAGGGCTACACAAGCACTAGGAAAAGGGACAGTGACACTTGACGCTTACATCAACGGCATATGGGAGGAATGTACCATAGATAACGTGTTGTACATACAAGGGGCTGTCAACCTTTTTTCTGAGGGATCAATGGCTAAGAAAGGGTACTCCATCGTCCGTGACAAGAATGGAGCAACATTTTATCAGGATGGACGGTTTAAGGGGCCAATTGCCGAGTTCAAGAATGATATGTATGTCATGAAGTTTCGTCCCACTTCACAAATTATTGCTGCATACATGCATCCTGTGACTAATGCTAAACTATGGCATCAACGCTTGACACACATTAATATGAACTATGTGGTGGACTCCATCAAGAAAGACGCAGTTCGTGGAATTGACCTGGAGACCGTGTCACATAAAATTATGTGTGAAGACTGTGAGATTGGGAAGCAATCTCGAAAGCCATTTCCAGCCGCAACAAGAAATGCAACGATAAAACCAGGAGAAATGGTCCATATGGACTTAGCCGGAAAAATGCCTGTTGCATCCCTGGGAGGAGCTCAATATTTCTTACTCTTGAAAGACGATGCTACTGGCTTCCGCACTGTATATTTTCTCAAGAGCAAAGACGAAGCCAAGGATCGTATCAAATGCTACATTGAATTTATGGAAAATCAAACAGGAAGAAAGGTCAAGATATGCCGTTCAGACAATGGTGGAGAATTCTGTAATTCTACTTGGGATCATACTTCAGAGACCGGGGAATAATTCATGAAACAACCGTCAGCTACAATCCAGAAATGAATGGGAGGTCCGAACGTGAAATAAGAACTTTAAAAGACTGTGCTCGAACTATTCTGCTGGCAGCTAAATTACCCGAATCTTTATGGGCTGAAGCCGTTGCCACCACCGTCTACGTCCACAACCGAATACTGCAAGCAAGCAAGCAAAGTCCAAATATAACCGCATTTGAAGCAATATTTGGCAAGAAACCTTCACTCCGTCATTTGAGAGTCTTTGGTAGCGTAGCATTTGCACATATACCAGCCCAGAAAAGGACGGTCTGGGGAGCAAAGGGAGAGCGACTTATCCTGTGTGGGTACGCATCAGAGAGCAAGAAATATCGTCTTTACGACCCTGAGTCCGGACAAGTGGTTGAGGCAAGAAGTGTATCTTTCCACGAAGAAGCTTTTGAACCGACAGTAATGATACATGGCGAAGAAGAAAGAGATGAACCTGATGAATCCAAATCTGAAAAAGATGATGCAAAAGATGATGCACAAGATGATGCACAAGATGATGCAGAATGGACGGACGAGGAGAAATACGATCCCGAGGACCCACAGCCTGATCAAGTTGACCCACAGCCAGTACAACCTGACAACGAGAAAATGGGTGACGAATTAGAAGTCCAAGTTAAAACTGAAAAAGGAGACTACACGGCTCGCATTCCATCGCAAGGCACGACACGTGTTGTCTAGCCTGAAACAAGTAAAAAATCAGGAACCACTCGCAATTTAAGAGACAGAGCTAAAATTAAGAAACCAGATAGATATCAAGCTCATGCCATTTATGCAGACAAAGAACCTTCAACTTATAAAGAAGCCGTTGAGTCTAAAGAGAAGGAAGAATGGATAAAGGCAATGCAAGATGAGATTGAAAGTCATAAGAAAAATGGGACTTGGAAATACGTGAAGAGGCCAGCCAATGCAAGATTACTTGACAGTAAATGGGTATACAAGCTTAAACGTAAAATGGATGGAACAATTGATCGATTTAAAGCCCGGCTTGTCATACGAGGGCATAGACAGAAAGAAGGCGTCGACTATTTTGAGACATTCTCCGCCGTATCTCGGTACGAGTCCATAAGACTTCTACTAAGTATAGCTGCAGCAAATAGCTGCAGCAGCTAAGAAAATGCATATCGCACAGCTGGATGTCCAGACAGCCTATCTCTACGGGATTCTAAAGGAGACCATATACATGTCACAACCTGAGGGTTTCCACAATGGAGATGACTCCATCGTGTGCCTCCTGATCAAGGCTTTATATGGATTGAAACAGGCTGGAAGAACCTGGAATGAAACATTCACCGAATTTCTCGAGAAATTCGACTTGCACGCATGTTACTGCGATCCCTGTATATTTGTTGGAGATGTTGATGCAATAATCACTTATCTCAGCTTATGGGTGGATGATTCACTGGTCATTGGAAAAGATAAAAATGCCGTGCAGAAAATCATCAATGCAATCAAATCCTACTTTGAAATAACGATAATGGAGCCCACAGCCTATGTTGGGATGCAAATAATCAGAGATGGAAATGATGGTTTACTTTTGTCACAACCTTTTTACATCCGTAACCTGCTTGAAAAGTACAATATGCTGGAGTGCAACCCGACGAATGTGCCGATGCAACCTCATGCAGGAGAACTCGTCCCAGCCGCAACAATAAACGAGACCCTTCCGTATCGACAGCTCGTTGGATCATTAATTTACCTAGCCAAGTGCACACGCCCTGACATCTCATATGCAGTGTCCCGCCTGTCTCAGTTTATGCACGCATACGACGAAACTCACTGGAAAGCTGCAAAGCAAGTCCTCCGCTATTTAAAAGGCACCGAGGAACTCGGAATCAAATACAAACCGTGTGAGGATATGATTCTCAGGGGATATACAGATGCAGATTATGCTTCCGACAAGATGGATAGAAAATCTACAACAGGTTTTGTCTTCATGCTAAATGACAGCGTTATTTCATGGTCAAGCCAAAAGCAACCCATTGTCTCAATGTCATCAATGGAAAGTGAATATATATCTCTCGCTTCTGGAGCGCGTAAAGCCGTTTGGTTACGACGATTTCTAGAAGAATTAGGATTCCCACAAGAGTCCCCAACAATAATTCATGTTGACAACCAGAGTGCAATAAAATTGGTCAAAAATCCAGAGATGCACTCAAGATCCAAGCACATCGATGTCCGGTACCTCTACACAAGAGAGCTAGTTAGTACAGGACAGTTGGCAATTGAATATGTACATACCAGTGAACAAATTGCAGATGGATTAACTAAGCCACTACTGAAGACCCAGCATTTCAAGATGAGACACGATCTCAGTATGGAAAGAAATGAGACAAAGGAGAGCAAGGACAACCCAACTAAAGTAAAGAGAGGTCCCCTCCAAGCCAACTTCTCACTGATGAGCCTTCTCACCATCCTTCTTATGTTTATTACGCAAGCTTGTGGGGTGACACATCAGAATGCGATCCCTTTACTATGGAAAAAGAGTCCAATCCCAGTTACAACGGGATATAACCAAGTCCACTTGCTCGTCAAATTCATGAACCCGTGCGAAATTTTAACACAGGATCTACTCCATAAGGATTTAAGTGCCTATGCAACCGAGAAATGTAACAAAATATACGACGAAATGTTCCTAGATGAGCTAGAAAAAATGTGCCCTAAAAGAAAATTCTCCGATCATATTAATTCGCGACATACCAGAGAGATTGGACGAAGAGTGAAGAGAGTCCTCCCATTACTTGCAGTTGGAGTAATAATTGGTGTGACTGTCCTTGTAGCCGGCTTATCAGTTGGTGGAGCAATCAATTCGTTTGTTCAAACTGGAAGAATCTCTGCTTTGCAAGGAACAGTAGCGGAACAAAGAGAGATGCTGGATGAATTTGAACGTCGCGTGGAAATATCGGAAAGAGAGATTGAGAAGCTTAAGGTTAGCCTAAATGCTACACTAGAACAGCTTCAGCTACATCAGCTTGATCACGACGAACTCAAGGGAAAATCCATTGACACCAATTTCGCAATTGCCTACCTTACCAGTCGCCTCATGATAGGTAGAGAAATAATTAGAGAAGCAACAAGACAGTGGCGGCGAGGAAAAGTTTACGCACCACTAATGGATTTCTTTAATTTCACGTTACCCTGTGGTGATGCTTGCCCAGTCAGCTTCGCACAATCTCAAAAGTGCGAAATATCAGATGACAGAACCAAGCTGTATGTGGATTTCACAGCAACTGAAATTAACAAAGATTTGCAACTCATCGAGGCAGACTCCTTCGATCTCAAAGTTGAAAGGAAGAATGAAACCTGCGTTCTAAAGTACAAGGGACCCCATAATGCCATCCTTTCTACGAAAGATGACTGCGTATACTCCATCAATGTTAAGGAGCCTACAACCCCCGACCTAATTGTTTCGCCCACTCGAGGATGCACGCCAACAGCGAAAACAAAGAACTCCAATCACTTTGACATAGACCACTGTTATGACAAGAACCTTGCTGAACCATGGGATTTTGTACAAATCAAACTACACCATGGACAATATCATATCTACTGCCCTGGGTCCAATATTACCATTGAGAGGAAGCTGCAACAATGCCCTGCTAGCGTGTTCATCCTTCCAATGAATGCTAATTTTAAAATAAATGATATTGAATTTTCAGGAACTGAATCCAGCCTTGTTCACCAAGAGGTAGTCGACCCACTATTCACGATGAAAGCCAACTGGCACTTGCAGCCTAGTTTCAACTGGACCAGTCTGATGATCAATGGTTCCACTGACGAAGGAGGGTCAATCCACTACCACACAAGCAATGAACCAGCCTGGTCAACAATGGAATGGATCTTAACCCTTTGCATACTAATAATAGTTGCTCAAGCCACTCTTTGTGTTTTCCTTTTTCTGAAAAGCCGGCCAAATGTAATTTCGGTTAGGGCAAATCCAGTGGAAACTGCCGATATTGAACTTTAAAAATTGAGGGAGGATGTTAAAATATGCATGTTAACAAAGTTTTCCATATTTATCAATTTTTAAGTTTGTCGACTTTTATGAGGGCTGAGCATTTTCCAACCTTTTTCCCAGGACAAGGGATTAAAAGGGTCCTTTTGTTTTTATGCCTCATTAGAAGGGACACTTTGTTTGAGCATAACTCTGCGTAGTTTGTATGGTCACTTCTGACCACATATTATTACATATGTATGAATGTCTCCTATGTACAAAACCAAGTTGTTTAATAAAAATCACCATCAGTCTAAAAATATCTTCCAGCGAGATCATTTTTACCTTCATAATTTACGTATATTATATCAGATTATTCAAGTTATTGCCTCTTCAGAATGAATTTGTGTGAAACCAGGAGAAAGTTATATAAAGCGTTCGAGAGCAGCTGTGGCAGATGAGTGAGTGAATGTATACAAAGAACGAATGCAGCAGGGTTCAATACATTGAACATATATATTCAGCCGTAAATATTTATATTTATAAGGAGCCATCCCAAAGGAATGAAATGCATCCCCCAATACCCAAACACCATATCATGGGGAACTTGGGTATATTATGTCATCATTTTAGTGGTACATGCACCTAAGTCTTCCTATCTTTCCCATGTTAAAATTCCCTATCCCTTAATATACATAACGGTTGGTGCTCAAAACGAGAATTTTTGATTTTTGACGTAATATATGAATGGTCCCGTAATGCGAGAAAGAGGTCAGAGTCCAGAACCATTGCAGCGTCGTTATGGAAAAGACTCACTTTATATCTATGTAAATATTCCATGTCACAAACTAACAACTCATGCAGAGGCTGCGGAGCTCTGTGGGGACATATGGGGACGTTAACATTGTAGGATGGGGGGAGGGAGGAGTTTGTATAACATGCGCAGATGATGGGGACATCGAATTATCGTGGGGATATTGACCCTCTGTCCGCACGCTTTCGCGGCCACTGAACTCATTTATGTAAATAATCCATTACTTATAAATTCAGATTTGCCTATAGATACAGTGTCGGACAGATGTCTACGTCCACATAGTCGCGTCAATTTCATTTTCAAATTGTCACTGAACTACTGAACCAATTTTCATCATTGATATATCAAATTCTCACAAATTTAACGTAATTTCATAAAACATATGAGTTATTTCTGAAAATTCTGGGAAAACTGAGAATCATAGTGCAGAGCGAGAGAGGATGAAATTTGAGCGGACAAAAGTCTACGTCCACTTCACTTTAATTGTCAACAACAAAAATCTCTCCAATTTATAAAATCAGGTAACTTACAAATCTATCAATAACATATGCCGCATTAATTTTTAAATAATTTTCTTCCAGAAAAATATGATGGCGTCGACACGCAAGGAAATTCCTATCGCTATTCGAGATCTTGTCATTCAGGACTGGAAGGGTGGACAAAAAGGGGGGCTGTCGCAGAGACAAATAGGGACCAAGTATAAATTAGCAAGGACAACCATCCAGACAATCATTAAGAACTTTAGAGCTAAGGGTTCAGTCCAAAACAAGGTCAGAAGTGGTCGAAAACCGATTTTGGCTCACCGAGAAGTACGCCACGTGCTCGACAAAGTCAACGTTACACCCTCACTTAGTGCTCCAAAGCTATCTACCGAGATCAAGGAGATGTTCGGCAAACAGGTTAGTCCTATGACCATCCAAAGAACACTGAATAAGGGAAATTTGAAATCCCACAGAGCAGTCCGGAAGCCTCTTATTGTACCGAGGAATGCAACCAAACGAGTGAAGTTTGCCAGAGACCACATTTCCAAGCCACAAACATTCTGGGACATATTTTATGGACTGACGAGTCAAAGTTCAATGTCTTTGGGTCAGATGGGCGTCGTAGAGTGTGGAGATATCCAAAAGAAGCTTTGAATCCAAAAAATCTCAACCCCACAGTTAAGCACGGCGGCGGGTCGGTAATGGTGTGGGGATGCATGGCTTCAAGTGGGGCAGGAAAAATGGAATTTGTTGACGGAATTATGGACCAATACAAGTACCAGGGAATACTTGACCGTAATATCCAGGAATCTGTTCGAAAACTTGGACTTGGACGACGATTTGCCTTCCAACAAGACAACGATCCGAAACACTCTGCCACGTCCACCATGGAATACTTCAAGAAAAAAAAATTCCGAAGCTAGAATGGCCTCCCCAATCTCCAGACTTGAATCCCATTGAGCATCTGTGGGACCACATTGAAAGAGAAATAAGAAAAAAATCTTTTTCAGGAATTCCGGGCCTAAAATCCAGAATTCGTGAAGTTTGGGAAACCATTTCTGAAGATGTGACCAAGAATTTGGTAAACTCTATGACTCGACGCCTTGAAGCCGTGCTTAAAGCGAACGGAGGCCCAACCAAATATTAAAAATTAATTGTTATAACATTCCTTATAAATTACAGTTTTTTTTGTATGTTTTCTCTGACTGGACGTTGATTTTTGTCCATCCAATTGTTTTCATTTTGAATTAAAATACATCTCTGGCCTAAAATAAATTTTTTAGCGGAAAACTAATAATGTGCTATGAAATTACGTTAAATTTGTGAGAATTTGATATATCAATGATGAAAATTGGTTCAGTAGTTCAGTGACAATTTGAAAATGAAATTGACGCGACTATGTGGACGTAGACATCTGTCCGACACTGTATTTTTTATTTTGGGCGATTTGGGTACTTTTAGAGTAAATATCTTAATCACCAGTCACACTGCAGCGATAACCTAATGTGGACATGCGTGTCCACTGTGGACGGTGGACATTAGAATTTTTTGGACTCTGAAATTTGAAGCTACTACATAAATCTTATTTAAGAAAGTGTGTATGCTTGCCATAAAGTACAGAACTTTGAATAAATAAATATTTTTTGAACATGTATGTTTATACATACATAAATACATACATTCATACATACATACTCAATGAATTCGATAAATCCGTCCATTCATAAAAATGCAACTGCAATAAAAACTGCGAGTAGATTATTTTTATACATATTTGTTCAGTTCACCGAATCATGCTCATTCTTTAACTTTATCTTCACTGCGTCATGAATTGCAGATGCGTACAATTTTTACTTATGTATTTATGTATAAATTTCCACAATTCATCAATAACAGTATTGTACACAAGAATATTGAGAATAAATTCCTTCAAGTTAACTTCATAATTTCTGCTGGACTGCAATTTCTTAAGAGTAAGTGGTGTGGACGACCGGTCACTGCTGACGCTTCATAAATTAATACATATTTTAACTCAATTTTATTATCGAACTCAATCCGGCAATAAATTCGCATAAATAGCGGCAGCCTTCCAGCTTTTCCGTCATTCTCGAAGTAACCATAGCATTACAAACTTGGTAAATTTTCTCTCAAAAATGTACATTCCGTACATTATCTTCACCCTGGCAAGACTTTTCTACGAGGGACAAGATCACACTCCAGACAACTTGAGGCAAATTAATTTTAACTTATTTTTTACAAATCAATTTTAAATTAAATTGTAGTTATGAATTACATTTTGGTTTAATTAAGTTTTAAAGTTTAGTAAAAACTGGAATTAATTTGACTTTCATTTTTTTGAAATCAGCCCAATTACGGGATCAAATCGTCAAATCGTTTCTTACACGGCTGTCCAGCCGTTTCAAAATAAGATAAGAAAATTCGGCCCGAAAGGATATGCAAGGTAAAGAAGATTATTTAAATTAAAATATTTATTAATTTCGTGGAAAATATGCACTTACTATCCTCTTTATTTCGCTTATTATCATTGCACACACATAACACAAATTACATATCAGAAAAGCTGATTACAAAGGAGTCAGCTTTACATAAATATACATAAATATGTATGTATGTACCTATGTACAAATGTACATAAATAGTATATAGTTAGACCGGAAACATACTTATATACCAATTTAATTTAAATATATACAATTTCAGCCACATCCCGACCCGACATGACGCACCGCTTAGATCTAGTCTTACCCTTCATAAGTACGATAAATATTTATAATAATTTGGATCTTCTTTACGAGTTCGCATCGTTAAACTAAAGTTGGCAAGTTTGCAAAAACAAATTTTCTTGAGAATTCATTCGTGAACTTTTTTCCTCAAAATTACGAACTCGCAATGAATTCCCCAACACTAAAATAATTACTACCTATCAAACAATCTTCTCTTAAATGTAATAAATTAGTCCCACCAGCCTTCACGGCATCACGCAAGGGTCCACCGGCCTCCCGCTGGACGGTCTCATCCCCTTCGGCACTGACCATGGCGACAGCCCCCTCCAACATGCGGACGATGCCTTCGCTCAAATCCCGCTCTCCTACGATCCCTGGATCTTTGTAGAGACGCAGTACGACACCATATTCCTCAACACGAATGGCGGAATCTCACTCTTAAATGGTAAATATACTTGCGAATAGAATCCAGAATTCGAAATTCTAGGTAAAGCTAGATGCATATTTTTCTTATTCTTCACAACTTTTCTTCATAGTTCAAAATAAAATCTACATATAGATATGGATTTATTCTAAAGAGCGGTACAGATACGCGAATACGTATGTATGCATGTGCATAACTCTGCGCTTTTGCACAAATTTCTCGGCGTAAAGTTTTTCTTAAGAAAATTTAGCCAAATGTGTATAAAAAAAACTGCCAAATTTTCCAAAAAAGAAACTGTTCAAACTTCTTACTCTTCTCATAAATTGTAAAAGAAAATTTCAAATTGTTTTTTAATTATTTCGTATGTAGGCACCACCGAGTTCATCCCGCAATGTGGTCCACTCCCCCTCCCAATGATCACTCCACTCTGGGCCGATCCTGACATCCGGTTGGGTGGGGATATCTTTTATCGCCAAGCCACCGAAAGTGACACCATGTCGAAGGTGCTCCCATTTTTGCAAAAGGCCTTCCCCGACGATGCCCTGGACCTTCAGGCGCTCCAGTATGCCTTCATCGCCACGACGTACAACGTCCCGTTTTGCCACGCCCAACCGGAAACGGACACCTGTCCCGGGCTCGGGTTAAGAAACACGTTCCAAACGATTTTGGTGAGGGGCCAAGTGGATGCCTTCATTATTTATTTATATCATCAAATACAGTGGACGGATGCGCCAAGTGAGACCTTCGGTGATGGGGGAGACCCTTGCACAGGTAAGTTTAAAAGATGGAATTTATTGAACTTTTTTCTAACAAAAAACGATTTCTGGCTAATATAGATAGATTTCGTTTTAAGCCTTCCTTGTACAAACAACCTGGGAAAAAATATACAGCAAAAAATAGCAAAGTATTATGACATCTCTCTAAAAGAGTTAAAATCAGATTATATTTAGTCATTTCTCAACTGTCCGAATTTAATTTAAAATTGTGGAGGACCAATTTGTAGACTTGGTAGTTGCAAAATAAAATAATACACTCCAAATTTGACAGTTTTTGAGGGGGGGGGGAACTTAAGTTTAAATAGACATTAGAAAAATTGGAACTCACGGAAGCTGGCTGAAATTAATCGAAAACCCCATCGCCATTCTATTTGCCAAATTGCGGACTACAAATTAATCACCCAGAATCCAGAGTCTGCAAATTCCTTTAGATGAGAAATTGTTAAATGTGTGTTACTTTTTTTAAAACGATTTTGGTTATTTGCCATTAACCCCTAGTTTAAAACTACGCAATTTTTTGCTTCGCCTTAACCTCTTACGATCTATCAATACCAAGAATAGCGGTGACTAACTCTGTTTGTCTATCCAATTTGAACCTGGGCGCTGGAACTTGGTTTGAACACGGAGCAAAATGAGACACAACTCAATGTCATTGTAAATTTAATAAAAAACATAGGCTCCACACCTTGACTTTCAATGATTGAGGCATTATGAGATTATCAATTTGCTGTTCGTCGTGGAGAAAATGTACAATTACCTACGACTTTAGATGGACTTTGGAAAAGTTTTAAGGACGAGTGGTTAAAAATATGTAAGCCTTCAAAAGTGCCAGGAAGTATTTTCGCGAAGGAAAAAGAGCCGCAAACTTGTCAGTAAATAAATATTTTCATCTTTCACATTAAGGAACTAACGGCAAACATCCCGCCATGGCGGGTTTCGATTCGGGAGATGGCGTGAGTCGATTCGTCCTTCCTGGCTCCTGCACAACCAACGCTATCAATCTCGCCCAAACGACCAACATCAACATTCCTGGGGCCTGGGTTTTCCGCGTGCTGGACACGGTCGTCACGCCCTGCAACGTCACGTGCATTCCTGGCCTGCAATTTAGATCCGACCCGTACGATTGTCATTCCTACTACGAATGCGCCAACAATATCCCGTATTCCATGAAGTGTCCCTCCGACCTCGTTTTCAATCCGACGAAGGGCGTTAATGCGTGCGATTTCCCGTCAAGATATGAATGTGAACCCATTTGCACTCATTAACACATGGATTTTGACAACAAAATAACTATACTTCGATAAAAATGCAGAATTTTATTTGACCAAAGATCTGAAATAAAGCAAAATTTTAATTGGATAATGGAATCAAAAATACATATGTAGACTTGTATCCCCACAAATAAACTTATTTAAATAACATCTTTATAAAAAGTTATAAATTAAATATGCCTAAATATTTGAGAGAGGACCTCCAGTTTCAAAATAATGACTTGGTTCATAGAAATACTACTATGAGATTAATAATAAATTAGCCTGATTTGTAGCACAATTTAGATGGAAGCTTTATTAGAAACCGGGAATTGGTGCATACAAAATTAAAAACTTTAATTTTGAACAAAAGAAAAGTATTTTTTAATTGTTTACTGGAAAGTCAAAGAAAACATGATATCTGCAAATTCCTTCTCACTTTTACACATTAATGACGAATTGTCCCACCGTAGAGACTGGATCTGCTCCTGCGCATGACAAAAAGTGGACATCCCAGTAATGCAAATGGTCATGCACATTTGACAAGGGGCGAATGGAGTTGGCGCAATTTGGATCTTCGTAGACCGTTTTGGAGCACACTTTTTCTTCTCCGGTCGGCGTGAGCCATAATTCGTTCCCATTGTGGACGTACCCACCCAGAGCAGATGGCGTATACGCGCAAAAATCCGCCTTATTTACGACCCGGGTAATTTGCATTTCTTGACCGTTCCAGTAGTCCGCGTAAGCCTGGTTTCCCAAGCGGGGAGTGCCGTAGCCGAAATAGGCGTACGATTTAGGTGTGGGAAAATCTGCGGGGAGTCGGATTTCTTCTTTTAGCAGGAAAAGGGTTAAAATCGCGGCTGCTGCGCCGAGACTGTGACCTGTTGACAAACATAGTTTTTCAATATTTCATAGGTAATTCGCACTTTGGCTAAGCATGGTAAAATGATTGTGACGAACTGATTTCCAATTTTGGCATTAAAAATCATTTGGGAATCGATTTAATCAAAAGTGTCCAAAACTGTTTAACCTTTCTAATGACAAAATTTCAAAATAGAGTAAATTTTCACAGTAGTTAAACTTTCGGTCAAAAGCCGCTGGACCAGCATATCAGGTTTCTACCAAAGCGAAACACTGGCTGTCAAAATTGAGCGCCATAGTCGCACTTATTTATAAGGTTTAATCATGCCAAAAACTAACAAAATTCCACAAGTAAACTTTCCCCCCAATTATCACCCGCGTTATAAACGTGTACCAATTACCCTGAAAAATACCACACAACAAAACCCACTCACCTATCACCACCACATCAAAGTCTTCATTCTCTTTCAAAACCTTGCCCAATTTTTCCACTACTTCCGGGTAGAGTGAGTTAGTCGCGTTAATCATGCCTGTGTGAATCCTTATTTCGGGTCCTTTACTCTTTCCCCTCTTAAGGGGACTGGAACCCGTATCAAGGCTCACAGTGGAAGGGTGGATATCCGCCACCAGATTCGCCGTATTTAGCGTTCCCCGATACGAAACCACGATTTCCTTGAGTTTCTTAATCGCGATAAAAGCCAGCGTGTTGGCCTCCTTGTTGACAATTTGGGCGTGGAATTCATACCCAAAACTTTGCGCTTTCTGGCAGTACGGACACATCCAGGCGGGAATGTCGAAACTGAAAGTAAAAATGATCTCGCTGGAAGATATTTTTAGACTGATGGTGATTTTTATTAAACAACTTGGTTTTAAGGTTTTGACAGTACATAGGAGACATTCATACATATGTAATAATATGTAATATGAACATATATGAACATATGTAATACGAACTGCGTCTTTCTTGATGGAGTCCACCACATAGTTCATATTAATGTGTGTCAAGCGTTGATGCCATAGTTTAGCATTAGTCACAGGATGCATGTATGCAGCAATAATTTGTGAAGTGGGACGAAACTTCATGACATACATATCATTCTTGAACTCGGCAATTGGCCCCTTAAACCGTCCATCCTGATAAAATGTTGCTCCATTCTTGTCACGGACGATGGAGTACCCTTTCTTAGCCATTGATCCCTCAGAAAAAAGGTTGACAGCCCCTTGTATGTACAACACGTTATCTATGGTACATTCCTCCCATATGCCGTTGATGTAAGCGTCAAGTGTCACTGTCCCTTTTCCTAGTGCTTGTGTAGCCCTTTTGTCCGTTAGGAAGACTGACTTGGGAGTGTCAAACTCTTCATATCTTGTAAACCATGCCTTATCTCCACAGACATGCTGGTTAGCTCCAGAATCGCTTAGCCACACTTGTTCAGTCACGGGTGCTTGCATGGGGGTTTGTATTGCATTTAGCATGAACGCTTTCCCAGGGCTTCTATTGGCTTGTGCGGGATTATCTGAAGGTTTATTGCTCTGATTTTGTGGATTACTCCTGCATTCCCTTTTCCAGTGGCCCTTTTTCCCACACCCATGGCAGGTTGTTGCCTTTTTCAACTCTTCAATGCTCTGTTTCTTCTTGCCTTTCTTCTGGTCATGGGTCAAGAATGCCTTTGCTGCATCTTGATTGGTTGCTGCTGGTTTGGATTCCTTCCTCTCCAACTCCTCCTTCTTCAGACGGGCAAGTAGCATTATCATGCTCTGGTCCTTATCCGGAACGCTGTCCCATGCCTTTTTGAAGGCATTATACTCCTCGTCGGGGAGACTTGAGACAATCTTTGTGACAATGGATGCTTCAGGCATGACGACTCCCATTTCATTTAGTCTTCTGCCCAGCTCTTCCACCTCTGCAAATGCTTCAATCAATGACTGACTCTTGCCAATTTTGTAATTGAAGAATCTAGCCATGGTATGTTGTTTGTTATGAATTGATGCTTTTCAGCTTGTCAAACATTGCTTTTGATGTAGCGCAGTCATAAATATGATTTGTTTGAGTGGCACTGAGAGTGGGGACAATGATGGATTGTGCTTGTATATCCTTCTTATCCCATGCTGGCTGTTGCGCTTCATCTGCGGGTCGTTGGGTAGTGCCGTTGACCACTTCCCACAGGTCATGTGACTTGAGAAGTAAAGTTATCTGAAGTCTCCACCTCGCGTAATTGGTGTCGTCTAGCTTGACAATGTGCGTAACATCTATTCTTTTGATTGTTGATGTCATCTTGTCGTTGTGGAGTAGGGAAAGCAGAAGCGAAAAACAGAAATAGACTTGTTACCTTCTCTTTGCCTAATAAAGAGCAGTAGAATCGAAAAAGGTCGAGATTTGGTAGACGGGAACTCAGGATTTGGGTAGAGTGGTCGTCCTCAATAAAACTCGTCCTCGGGCGGAAGGTTCAGCTTCGTGTAGAGTCAAAGGGTTGATGTCTCTTGTCCAAACAATGGTCCAATTCACGGCACACTTTTACAGGCTTACTCCGTCCAGACTGGCACTGGGCAGTGGAGACTTACTGCTATTATTAACTGATGAATTCACTTTTCACTTCACAACAATAACACTGATCTACTTCAGTTTATCAAGTGTTGAACAGGAAACGGTTCTTCTCGTTGTGAGACTTTAACAGACTCTGAGACTGGGGCACTTTTGAGACACTCAATGAGGCAGGTTGAGACCAACAATATGAATCATACAAACTAACGGCTTTGCTACCATGAAAGTAAAAATGATCTCGCTGGAAGATATTTTTAGACTGATGGTGATTTTTATTAAACAACTTGGTTTTAAGGTTTTGACAGTACATAGGAGACATTCATACATATGTAATAATATGTGGTCAGAAGTGACCATACAAACTACGCAGAGTTATGCTCAAACAAAGTGTCCCTTCTAATGAGGCATAAAAACAAAAGGACCCTTTTAATCCCTTGTCCTGGGAAAAAGGTTGGAAAATGCTCAGCCCTCATAAAAGTCGACAAACTTAAAAATTGATAAATATGGAAAACTTTGTTAACATGCATATTTTAACAGAAACAGTAGGCAGCCCCGGACAAGTAGACTTATTTCTTGGCTCGGGCCACATCCGGTCCGTAGGACGCGATCGTTATGGGCGTCGTAGCGATTTCGTGTGGCGTCAGAATGGCTTCGGCACATTGAAAAAATTGAAGTTGCGAAATTACGTACAAGGTAAAAATTAAGAGGGCGTGAAGCTTCATAATTTTAACCCAACGGACGACAAAAAACGCTTCCATTTCTCCCAATTTAGTGGAATTTATTCCACTTTTATTCGTGTGTTATGTAAATTTTTGAGACGGGTGGTAATGGAAATATTTTGCTAACTTTATGAACTTTTGCTAAATTTATTTCCAAATTTTGAGTACTTGAGCAATTTCTGGCAGATTCACCATGGAGGCGACGGAATTGGCACATTTTTCATCTTCGTAGACCGTCTTGGAACACACTTTTTCTTCTCCGGACGGCATAATCCATAACTCGTTGCCGTGATGAACGTATCCAGCCAGGGAAGATGGCGCATGCGCGGCGAAATCCGCCTTATTGACAACCCGGGTAAGCTGCATTTCTTGACCGTTCCAGTAGTCCGCGTAGGCCTGGTTTCCCACGCGGGGCGTGCCGTATCCAAAATAAGAGTAGGATTTCGGAGTAGGAAAATCCCAGGGAAGTTGGATTTCCTCTTTCAGCCTGAACAGCGTAACTGAAGCTACAGCCGCACCGAGACTGTGACCTGTGAAAAAATTGCTTAATTCAGGTCATTATAACTAGTTTTTCTGCTGTTAACTAACACCTGCACCAAATTAGTGCACGGAAACGTGTTGAAACGTTTAATAACACCGACTACAAATCCGAAAAAGTGCATGAAAATGCACGAAAATGATTTACACGCAAATACAATTGCAATAATGCAAATTTTTCTAAATATTCGATTAATTGAGACATTCATGTGCTATTTAACATATTTTCCTCATTATTTTACAATAATTTTACAATAATCTTACAGCAATTTTACAATAGTTCTACAACAATGGGACAACTAAAGACGTAGATACCTGCAAATTGTGAAAGCTTGTATACTGAACACTTATTTTATCCAGCTAGCCATCAAATCCATGTTTAGTCCAATTTTATTTAGCGTCCTATTCTGTCTATTTTCATCTTCAGTTGACAAACTTGTAAAAATTGGACATCAAATCAGCCAAATTTACATAATTAAGTTGTACAAAAAAATTCACAAAAATGTATAATAATTTCCATCAAATCCTATTCTTACATTGTCCCACCAACTTCTTACCAATGTAAAAAACATTTATTTACAGATACATAAACAAAATAATAAAACATTAAACTCAATGAAACTCACCCACCTGCCAGTACAACTTCATAATCGTCCTCCTCTTGTAAAAACTTTCCCAATTTTTCCACTATTTCCGAATATAGTGAATTAGTCGCGTTAATAAATCCGGTATGGACCCTCATCACGCTTCCCCCCACATCCTTACTTTTCCCCCTCTCCAGCACCGTCGAACCCGCGTCAATGCTCACGATTGAGTGGTGCAAATCGATAACGACATTCGCCATATTTAGCGTCCCCCGAAACGTAACCACGATCTCTTTAAGTTTTTTATTAACCGCGATAAAAGCCAGCGTGTTGGCCAGCTTGTTGTAAACTTGAGCGTGGAAGTCATACCCCAAACTTTGCGCTTTTTGACAGTACGGACACGACCAAGCGGGAATGTCGAAACAGTACGCGGCCCCGGTTAAATAGACGTATTTCTTGGCTCGGGCGATATCCGGACCGTAAGAAGAGATCGTTATGGGCATTTTGGTAATATCGTTGACCGTTTGCATGACTTTGTCGCTACGAGAAAATGGAGGGAAGGAAACTAAATAAAGGATTAAAATTAAGGGGGCGGGAAATTTCAAAATTTTTCCACAATTTTTAACACAACTAAACAAGAAAAATGTGTCCATGTTTTCAAATTTATTCAAATTGGAGTAGATTTTGTTACGTTGTTTAAGAAGCAGATGGACTTTGTCAAATTTTACACGTAAAATTTTGATTTGCGTAAGAAAAATGTGGGAATTAAGTAAGTAACTGCGACTTTGTTAAATATTTCGTATCACTGACTGAGCACGAAGTGGAGCTTACTTCGTTTATTATATTTCCTACAACGAACAACATCCTGCACTCGCATTGTTCAATTGCTTAACAATTGCGACGTAAGGAAATGCTGAGAATGTGACAAAAAGTATTAAAAATTAGGCAAACAATCAATGAGGACGAGGTAAAAATTTAACTACCCAATTCAAACTTGTTTAGAAATAGCGATAAATAATTGTACACAGATGTGTGCATAGCAGAGCGTGTAACAGAAAGTTTGCATAAAAAATAATACATGTATAAGACTGGCAAACACATATTTACATATGTATTTGCAGATAAAATATATGTACATTGTTGTACATATATATATATGTAAATATGTACCTATATGATTATTCGCATAAATTATTGTACACTGTCTCCAAAAAAATAATGTTCATGTCGTATTTTCATAGATGTTTATCTATCAAAATTTAAAGAAATGGGCCATGACTGCATATGTAATGTGTATGTGTGACTTTTGGTAACTTGCGGTGGAGTGGTGTGATTGTGAAAATTTGCAAATAAACGGCGAAGTGGTCACAGATACATAGTTACTTTAGTGGTGATGTATTAAATTTCACACAATTCCAAATAATTATATAAATTTTTAGAGTGTTAAATGACACGAGGCGAACATGTTCTTATTCTAAGTTCTGGAGAGACAATAAAATATGCTTAGCACAAACCTCACTTTAAAGAAGCAATTCACTGCCAAACACCAAAGCCATCCTTCTGGTAAAAGGATGATCTCCTCGTCCCCACCACCAATGACAGAATGTTACACAATTTTAGGAGGTGGGGTGGAGGAGGTCAAAATAGGGTTAAAAAAACTATTGCATAAGATAAAAACTAAAAAAGTTAATTTTCATACAACAAAAAATACATACAAACTTTTATTACCATGGCCAAATGTTCATTTAAAATAATTATTCTAATTTCGATTACAGAAAGTAAACAGTTTGGTTACAGGAATTCAAATCGTTCTAAATAGTACGAAATTTAAAATTTGATCAAAATTATTTTTTAATTGTTCTCTAAAACCTAAAAAAGAACATGACATACATGTATCTGCAAATTACATTAATGCAATTGAATGACGAATTGTCCCACCGTGGCGACCGGGTCTGCGCCTGCGCAGGACAAAAAGTGGACATCCCAGTACTGCAAATGGTCGTGCACATTCGACAAGGCGGCCATGGAGTTGGCACAACTTAGATCTTCGTAAACCTCCTTGGAACACACTTTCTCTTCTCCGTTTGGCCCGAGCCATAATTCGTTCCCGTTGTGGACATACCCACCCAGAGCTTGGGGCGTATACGCGGCGAAATCCGCCTTATTTACGACCCGGGTAATTTGCATTTCTTGAGCGTTCCAGTAGTCCGCGTAGGCCTGGTTTCCTATGCGGGGGGTGCCGTAGCCGAAATAGGCGTAGGATTTCGGTTTAGGAAAATCTTTGGGAAGTCCGTGGCCTTCTTTTAGCAGGAACAGGGTTAAAGACGCTGCGGACGCGCCGAGGCTGTGTCCTGTTGTGAAAAAATTAGTATTAAAACTTCATAATTGGTAGTTTATGGTACAAGAAAATGCTTGTGGAGAACAGCGTTTCAATTTTTCCATTTAAAAAATTATTTAGGAATCGATGAGATCAAAAATGACCAAAATTTGTTAAACTTGCTAGTGTCCAAAACTTGTCAATATTGCTTGTGTCCAAAATTTCATCTAGTAAATTTGGTTTAACTTGTGGTCAAAATCCGTTTCTACTTCTGAGAAACATCCCGTCCAATCAGGTTTCTACCAGGGTTAACCTTGTCGTCAAAATTTAGCTCCATAGAAATTTTTTTTCGTCTAATCATTAGCAAAACTAACAAAATTCCACAGTACATAAACTCTCCCACCAGTTTTTACCAGTGATCTACATAAATTTATAAAAATAACCTCAAAAAGTACAAAATATAACAAAACAACCCACTCACCTATCACCACCACATCAAAGTCTTCATTCTCTTTTAAAACCTTTCCCAATTTTTCCACAACTTCCGGGTAGAGGGAGTTAGTCGCGTTAATCATGCCCGTGTGGACCCATATTTCCGGTCCTTTACTCTTCTTCCCCCTCTCGAGAGCACTGGAACCCGCCTCAATGCTCACGACGGAAGGGTGGATATCATGCACCACGTTCGCGACATTTAGCGTTCCACGATACGAAACCACGATCTCCTTGAGCTCCTTGTTAACCGCGATAAAAGCCAGCGTGTTGGCCTCCTTGTTGACAATCTGCGAGTCGAATTCATACCCAAAACTCTTCGCTTTCTCACAGTACGGACACGTCCAGGCGGGAATGTCGAAACAGTAGGCGGCCCCGGACAAATAGACGTATTTCTTAGCTCGGGCCACATCCGGTCCGTACGACGCGATCGTAATTGGCATCGTGGCGATCTGGTGGGGCGTCAATTGTTTTGCCTTGTCACCCTGACAGAAGTGAGGCTGGGAAATTATGTATATAATTAAGACGGCGTTAAGAAGCTTCAAATTTTGGGTACAATTTTTAGCACAACGTGCGACAAAAAACGCGTTCAATTTATTGGAATTTAACCCAATTTTATTGTACGGTGTGTTATGTAAGTTTCTGAGACTAAAAATATTTTGGTAATTTTGGTTGTTTAATAGTTGCTAACTTTTTTTTCTTTTACGTTGGAATTGTTCAATTGTTAAATAAATGTGAGGTTGGAAGGTGAAGATTTACCTAAAATTAACAATCGTTTTATCATTAGGTAGATTTATTTATGGATTTAAATGGAAGTTATGACGTGCAGATTTACCTAAAAACTGCGATAAATATGGAATTGTTCAGAATAAGACAAAGTTAAGAATTTAAATGCAAAGTGTGTAGGAGACGTTCATCAAGGATGTAAATATTTCACGTAAGCAAGACGGATTTTTATCCCATGCTGGCTGTTGCGCTTCATCTGCGGGTCGTTGGGTAGTGCCGTTGACCACTTCCCACAGGTCATGTGACTTGAGAAGTAAAGTTATCTGAAGTCTCCACCTCGCGTAATTGGTGTCGTCTAGCTTGACAATGTGCGTAACATCTATTCTTTTGATTGTTGATGTCATCTTGTCGTTGTGGAGTAGGGAAAGCAGAAGCGAAAAACAGAAATAGACTTGTTACCTTCTCTTTGCCTAATAAAGAGCAGTAGAATCGAAAAAGGTCGAGATTTGGTAGACGGGAACTCAGGATTTGGGTAGAGTGGTCGTCCTCAATAAAACTCGTCCTCGGGCGGAAGGTTCAGCTTCGTGTAGAGTCAAAGGGTTGATGTCTCTTGTCCAAACAATGGTCCAATTCACGGCACACTTTTACAGGCTTACTCCGTCCAGACTGGCACTGGGCAGTGGAGACTTACTGCTATTATTAACTGATGAATTCACTTTTCACTTCACAACAATAACACTGATCTACTTCAGTTTATCAAGTGTTGAACAGGAAACGGTTCTTCTCGTTGTGAGACTTTAACAGACTCTGAGACTGGGGCACTTTTGAGACACTCAATGAGGCAGGTTGAGACCAACAATATGAATCATACAAACTAACGGCTTTGCTACCATGAAAGTAAAAATGATCTCGCTGGAAGATATTTTTAGACTGATGGTGATTTTTATTAAACAACTTGGTTTTAAGGTTTTGACAGTACATAGGAGACATTCATACATATGTAATAATATGTGGTCAGAAGTGACCATACAAACTACGCAGAGTTATGCTCAAACAAAGTGTCCCTTCTAATGAGGCATAAAAACAAAAGGACCCTTTTAATCCCTTGTCCTGGGAAAAAGGTTGGAAAATGCTCAGCCCTCATAAAAGTCGACAAACTTAAAAATTGATAAATATGGAAAACTTTGTTAACATGCATATTTTAACATCCTCCCTCAATTTTTAAAGTTCAATATCGGCAGTTTCCACTGGATTTGCCCTAACCGAAATTACATTTGGCCGGCTTTTCAGAAAAAGGAAAACACAAAGAGTGGCTTGAGCAACTATTATTAGTATGCAAAGGGTTAAGATCCATTCCATTGTTGACCAGGCTGGTTCATTGCTTGTGTGGTAGTGGATTGACCCTCCTTCGTCAGTGGAACCATTGATCATCAGACTGGTCCAGTTGAAACTAGGCTGCAAGTGCCAGTTGGCTTTCATCGTGAATAGTGGGTCGACTACCTCTTGGTGAACAAGGCTGGATTCAGTTCCTGAAAATTCAATATCATTTATTTTAAAATTAGCATTCATTGGAAGGATGAACACGCTAGCAGGGCATTGTTGCAGCTTCCTCTCAATGGTAATATTGGACCCAGGGCAGTAGATATGATATTGTCCATGGTGTAGTTTGATTTGTACAAAATCCCATGGTTCAGCAAGGTTCTTGTCATAACAGTGGTCTATGTCAAAGTGATTGGAGTTCTTTGTTTTCGCTGTTGGCGTGCATCCTCGAGTGGGCGAAACAATTAGGTCGGGGGTTGTAGGCTCCTTAACATTGATGGAGTATACGCAGTCATCTTTCGTAGAAAGGATGGCATTATGGGGTCCCTTGTACTTTAGAACGCAGGTTTCATTCTTCCTTTCAACTTTGAGATCGAAGGAGTCTGCCTCGATGAGTTGCAAATCTTTGTTAATTTCAGTTGCTGTGAAATCCACATACAGCTTGGTTCTGTCATCTGATATTTCGCACTTTTGAGATTGTGCGAAGCTGACTGGGCAAGCATCACCACAGGGTAACGTGAAATTAAAGAAATCCATTAGTGGTGCGTAAACTTTTCCTCGCCGCCACTGTCTTGTTGCTTCTCTAATTATTTCTCTACCTATCATGAGGCGACTGGTAAGGTAGGCAATTGCGAAATTGGTGTCAATGGATTTTCCCTTGAGTTCGTCGTGATCAAGCTGATGTAGCTGAAGCTGTTCTAGTGTAGCATTTAGGCTAACCTTAAGCTTCTCAATCTCTCTTTCCGATATTTCCACGCGACGTTCAAATTCATCCAGCATCTCTCTTTGTTCCGCTACTGTTCCTTGCAAAGCAGAGATTCTTCCAGTTTGAACAAACGAATTGATTGCTCCACCAACTGATAAGCCGGCTACAAGGACAGTCACACCAATTATTACTCCAACTGCAAGTAATGGGAGGACTCTCTTCACTCTTCGTCCAATCTCTCTGGTATGTCGCGAATTAATATGATCGGAGAATTTTCTTTTAGGGCACATTTTTTCTAGCTCATCTAGGAACATTTCGTCGTATATTTTGTTACATTTCTCGGTTGCATAGGCACTTAAATCCTTATGGAGTAGATCCTGTGTTAAAATTTCGCACGGGTTCATGAATTTGACGAGCAAGTGGACTTGGTTATATCCCGTTGTAACTGGGATTGGACTCTTTTTCCATAGTAAAGGGATCGCATTCTGATGTGTCACCCCACAAGCTTGCGTAATAAACATAAGAAGGATGGTGAGAAGGCTCATCAGTGAGAAGTTGGCTTGGAGGGGACCTCTCTTTACTTTAGTTGGGTTGTCCTTGCTCTCCTTTGTCTCATTTCTTTCCATACTGAGATCGTGTCTCATCTTGAAATGCTGGGTCTTCAGTAGTGGCTTAGTTAATCCATCTGCAATTTGTTCACTGGTATGTACATATTCAATTGCCAACTGTCCTGTACTAACTAGCTCTCTTGTGTAGAGGTACCGGACATCGATGTGCTTGGATCTTGAGTGCATCTCTGGATTTTTGACCAATTTTATTGCACTCTGGTTGTCAACATGAATTATTGTTGGGGACTCTTGTGGGAATCCTAATTCTTCTAGAAATCGTCGTAACCAAACGGCTTTACGCGCTCCAGAAGCGAGAGATATATATTCACTTTCCATTGATGACATTGAGACAATGGGTTGCTTTTGGCTTGACCATGAAATAACGCTGTCATTTAGCATGAAGACAAAACCTGTTGTAGATTTTCTATCCATCTTGTCGGAAGCATAATCTGCATCTGTATATCCCCTGAGAATCATATCCTCACACGGTTTGTATTTGATTCCGAGTTCCTCGGTGCCTTTTAAATAGCGGAGGACTTGCTTTGCAGCTTTCCAGTGAGTTTCGTCGTATGCGTGCATAAACTGAGACAGGCGGGACACTGCATATGAGATGTCAGGGCGTGTGCACTTGGCTAGGTAAATTAATGATCCAACGAGCTGTCGATACGGAAGGGTCTCGTTTATTGTTGCGGCTGGGACGAGTTCTCCTGCATGAGGTTGCATCGGCACATTCGTCGGGTTGCACTCCAGCATATTGTACTTTTCAAGCAGGTTACGGATGTAAAAAGGTTGTGACAAAAGTAAACCATCATTTCCATCTCTGATTATTTGCATCCCAACATAGGCTGTGGGCTCCATTATCGTTATTTCAAAGTAGGATTTGATTGCATTGATGATTTTCTGCACGGCATTTTTATCTTTTCCAATGACCAGTGAATCATCCACCCATAAGCTGAGATAAGTGATTATTGCATCAACATCTCCAACAAATATACAGGGATCGCAGTAACATGCGTGCAAGTCGAATTTCTCGAGAAATTCGGTGAATGTTTCATTCCAGGTTCTTCCAGCCTGTTTCAATCCATATAAAGCCTTGATCAGGAGGCACACGATGGAGTCATCTCCATTGTGGAAACCCTCAGGTTGTGACATGTATATGGTCTCCTTTAGAATCCCGTAGAGATAGGCTGTCTGGACATCCAGCTGTGCGATATGCATTTTCTTAGCTGCTGCAGCTATTTGCTGCAGCTATACTTAGTAGAAGTCTTATGGACTCGTACCGAGATACGGCGGAGAATGTCTCAAAATAGTCGACGCCTTCTTTCTGTCTATGCCCTCGTATGACAAGCCGGGCTTTAAATCGATCAATTGTTCCATCCATTTTACGTTTAAGCTTGTATACCCATTTACTGTCAAGTAATCTTGCATTGGCTGGCCTCTTCACGTATTTCCAAGTCCCATTTTTCTTATGACTTTCAATCTCATCTTGCATTGCCTTTATCCATTCTTCCTTCTCTTTAGACTCAACGGCTTCTTTATAAGTTGAAGGTTCTTTGTCTGCATAAATGGCATGAGCTTGATATCTATCTGGTTTCTTAATTTTAGCTCTGTCTCTTAAATTGCGAGTGGTTCCTGATTTTTTACTTGTTTCAGGCTAGACAACACGTGTCGTGCCTTGCGATGGAATGCGAGCCGTGTAGTCTCCTTTTTCAGTTTTAACTTGGACTTCTAATTCGTCACCCATTTTCTCGTTGTCAGGTTGTACTGGCTGTGGGTCAACTTGATCAGGCTGTGGGTCCTCGGGATCGTATTTCTCCTCGTCCGTCCATTCTGCATCATCTTGTGCATCATCTTGTGCATCATCTTTTGCATCATCTTTTTCAGATTTGGATTCATCAGGTTCATCTCTTTCTTCTTCGCCATGTATCATTACTGTCGGTTCAAAAGCTTCTTCGTGGAAAGATACACTTCTTGCCTCAACCACTTGTCCGGACTCAGGGTCGTAAAGACGATATTTCTTGCTCTCTGATGCGTACCCACACAGGATAAGTCGCTCTCCCTTTGCTCCCCAGACCGTCCTTTTCTGGGCTGGTATATGTGCAAATGCTACGCTACCAAAGACTCTCAAATGACGGAGTGAAGGTTTCTTGCCAAATATTGCTTCAAATGCGGTTATATTTGGACTTTGCTTGCTTGCTTGCAGTATTCGGTTGTGGACGTAGACGGTGGTGGCAACGGCTTCAGCCCATAAAGATTCGGGTAATTTAGCTGCCAGCAGAATAGTTCGAGCACAGTCTTTTAAAGTTCTTATTTCACGTTCGGACCTCCCATTCATTTCTGGATTGTAGCTGACGGTTGTTTCATGAATTATTCCCCGGTCTCTGAAGTATGATCCCAAGTAGAATTACAGAATTCTCCACCATTGTCTGAACGGCATATCTTGACCTTTCTTCCTGTTTGATTTTCCATAAATTCAATGTAGCATTTGATACGATCCTTGGCTTCGTCTTTGCTCTTGAGAAAATATACAGTGCGGAAGCCAGTAGCATCGTCTTTCAAGAGTAAGAAATATTGAGCTCCTCCCAGGGATGCAACAGGCATTTTTCCGGCTAAGTCCATATGGACCATTTCTCCTGGTTTTATCGTTGCATTTCTTGTTGCGGCTGGAAATGGCTTTCGAGATTGCTTCCCAATCTCACAGTCTTCACACATAATTTTATGTGACACGGTCTCCAGGTCAATTCCACGAACTGCGTCTTTCTTGATGGAGTCCACCACATAGTTCATATTAATGTGTGTCAAGCGTTGATGCCATAGTTTAGCATTAGTCACAGGATGCATGTATGCAGCAATAATTTGTGAAGTGGGACGAAACTTCATGACATACATATCATTCTTGAACTCGGCAATTGGCCCCTTAAACCGTCCATCCTGATAAAATGTTGCTCCATTCTTGTCACGGACGATGGAGTACCCTTTCTTAGCCATTGATCCCTCAGAAAAAAGGTTGACAGCCCCTTGTATGTACAACACGTTATCTATGGTACATTCCTCCCATATGCCGTTGATGTAAGCGTCAAGTGTCACTGTCCCTTTTCCTAGTGCTTGTGTAGCCCTTTTGTCCGTTAGGAAGACTGACTTGGGAGTGTCAAACTCTTCATATCTTGTAAACCATGCCTTATCTCCACAGACATGCTGGTTAGCTCCAGAATCGCTTAGCCACACTTGTTCAGTCACGGGTGCTTGCATGGGGGTTTGTATTGCATTTAGCATGAACGCTTTCCCAGGGCTTCTATTGGCTTGTGCGGGATTATCTGAAGGTTTATTGCTCTGATTTTGTGGATTACTCCTGCATTCCCTTTTCCAGTGGCCCTTTTTCCCACACCCATGGCAGGTTGTTGCCTTTTTCAACTCTTCAATGCTCTGTTTCTTCTTGCCTTTCTTCTGGTCATGGGTCAAGAATGCCTTTGCTGCATCTTGATTGGTTGCTGCTGGTTTGGATTCCTTCCTCTCCAACTCCTCCTTCTTCAGACGGGCAAGTAGCATTATCATGCTCTGGTCCTTATCCGGAACGCTGTCCCATGCCTTTTTGAAGGCATTATACTCCTCGTCGGGGAGACTTGAGACAATCTTTGTGACAATGGATGCTTCAGGCATGACGACTCCCATTTCATTTAGTCTTCTGCCCAGCTCTTCCACCTCTGCAAATGCTTCAATCAATGACTGACTCTTGCCAATTTTGTAATTGAAGAATCTAGCCATGGTATGTTGTTTGTTATGAATTGATGCTTTTCAGCTTGTCAAACATTGCTTTTGATGTAGCGCAGTCATAAATATGATTTGTTTGAGTGGCACTGAGAGTGGGGACAATGATGGATTGTGCTTGTATATCCTTCTTATCCCATGCTGGCTGTTGCGCTTCATCTGCGGGTCGTTGGGTAGTGCCGTTGACCACTTCCCACAGGTCATGTGACTTGAGAAGTAAAGTTATCTGAAGTCTCCACCTCGCGTAATTGGTGTCGTCTAGCTTGACAATGTGCGTAACATCTATTCTTTTGATTGTTGATGTCATCTTGTCGTTGTGGAGTAGGGAAAGCAGAAGCGAAAAACAGAAATAGACTTGTTACCTTCTCTTTGCCTAATAAAGAGCAGTAGAATCGAAAAAGGTCGAGATTTGGTAGACGGGAACTCAGGATTTGGGTAGAGTGGTCGTCCTCAATAAAACTCGTCCTCGGGCGGAAGGTTCAGCTTCGTGTAGAGTCAAAGGGTTGATGTCTCTTGTCCAAACAATGGTCCAATTCACGGCACACTTTTACAGGCTTACTCCGTCCAGACTGGCACTGGGCAGTGGAGACTTACTGCTATTATTAACTGATGAATTCACTTTTCACTTCACAACAATAACACTGATCTACTTCAGTTTATCAAGTGTTGAACAGGAAACGGTTCTTCTCGTTGTGAGACTTTAACAGACTCTGAGACTGGGGCACTTTTGAGACACTCAATGAGGCAGGTTGAGACCAACAATATGAATCATACAAACTAACGGCTTTGCTACCATGAAAGTAAAAATGATCTCGCTGGAAGATATTTTTAGACTGATGGTGATTTTTATTAAACAACTTGGTTTTAAGGTTTTGACAGTACATAGGAGACATTCATACATATGTAATAATATGTGGTCAGAAGTGACCATACAAACTACGCAGAGTTATGCTCAAACAAAGTGTCCCTTCTAATGAGGCATAAAAACAAAAGGACCCTTTTAATCCCTTGTCCTGGGAAAAAGGTTGGAAAATGCTCAGCCCTCATAAAAGTCGACAAACTTAAAAATTGATAAATATGGAAAACTTTGTTAACATGCATATTTTAACAGAAACAGTAGGCAGCCCCGGACAAGTAGACTTATTTCTTGGCTCGGGCCACATCCGGTCCGTAGGACGCGATCGTTATGGGCGTCGTAGCGATTTCGTGTGGCGTCAGAATGGCTTCGGCACATTGAAAAAATTGAAGTTGCGAAATTACGTACAAGGTAAAAATTAAGAGGGCGTGAAGCTTCATAATTTTAACCCAACGGACGACAAAAAACGCTTCCATTTCTCCCAATTTAGTGGAATTTATTCCACTTTTATTCGTGTGTTATGTAAATTTTTGAGACGGGTGGTAATGGAAATATTTTGCTAACTTTATGAACTTTTGCTAAATTTATTTCCAAATTTTGAGTACTTCGTAGCAATTTCTTTATCCAAATAACTGGCTACAATGGGAATAAAGCACAATATTTTACCCCTGACGACCAGCAACCGCCTACGTTGGAATTGTTCAATTATTAAACAACTGTAAAGTTGGAAGGCGAAGAATTACATACATATATCAAGAAGTATTTATAATGAGAACAACAATAGTTTTATGATTGAGTAGGTTTTTTTATGTATTTTAACGGGAAATATTATGTACCACGCGATGCAGGATGCAGATTTGCTTGCATATAAACAGCGATAAATAATTGTTCATAGTAAGATGACGTTGAGAATTTGTATGCAAGTTGTGTAGGGGACATTCATAAATTATGTCACGTAAATATCACAAACTTCCCTCCAACATATAACATGTGTGTCACAGATAGGATATCTTTGGAGCCTGTGACCCCCTCCGCCCCTTCTCGCGTGACATAATTTATCCACGGTTGCGTATGCAAAATCACAATGCATTTAACGTACTCGTATGTAGATTGTAAATACCGTAAAAACTCGAACAATAGTCTGGGGCTACTATTTATAAAATCGGTGTCTGGGACCCGGCTACTATTTGAGCAAGGCTATTGATTTTCATTTCCTGAATCAAGCTCAAATTAAATTTGAGAACAACACCGATTTTGCCCTTGGAGTCGTAGTCCATTAGAATATTATTCTGCTCGACCTGCTCTTCAATGATTTTTTCGATGACCTAAATTCGTGTTTTGTCATCGATTCATGGCTTCGATAGCGTGTAACTACAATCATATTGAATTATAATTTAATTATCTCAACCAACTTTCAATAAGTGTGGTTTTATGGAAATAGAGACGAGTCTATTCGAATATGGCTAGTATTTGGACAGGGCTACTATTTGGGCAAGGGTACTATTTACAAAATTTTGAAAATAGGGACGGCTACTATTAGAGCAACGGCTACTATTTGAGATTTTACGGTATGTATTTTTAAGTTTCGTATGTGCAGTGTACGTTAATTTTGTTCAGAAGATGCAGAACCTGCTCAATTTATTGACCGCAAACATTACTGAAGCCGTATGTTTAATGAATCCGTGGCAAATCCATACGTCATGGATGAGACGTAATTGTTCCACGTCTCGATTCTATTTAATTGCAAAAGTAATGGTGAGCACAGTATGCGAATATTTATTTAGAAGCTTCAGCTACTTATTGCGAAGAGTGTGTCCATCTCTCTGTCTCTGTTTCTAATTACAATTTCATTCAATTTGTATTTTATTGAACAAATATCACCGTTGGACCAACTATTAATCTCGATTTTGATAAATTCCAAAACGAAAGTATATTACACTTAAATCGTCCCAATCGTCTTATGGGAAGCCCTACTATCAATACTAATCTACATTTTACACGGAAACTAAACAAATTTTGCTAGCAAGCATCCTATCTAATTACTTAAAATAGTACACAAAATTCTGAACCAAAAATTGACACTAAATACGTTTTTCTAAGTTATGTAAGTCAGATAAAATTATGTAATGCTAACAAATAATCAAACCTTCCCATCAAAAAACACATTTCTCTTGCAAATTCTTCCTCACCCTGACCTCGTTACAGGAATGAAGAATTGTTTCGCCGTGGAGACCGGATCTGCTCCTGCGCACGATAAATACGCTACGTCCCAATATTGCAAATGGTCTGGCAGATTCGCCATGGAGGCGACGGAATTGGCACATTTTTCATCTTCGTAGACCGTCTTGGAACACACTTTTTCTTCTCCGGACGGCATAATCCATAACTCGTTGCCGTGATGAACGTATCCAGCCAGGGAAGATGGCGCATGCGCGGCGAAATCCGCCTTATTGACAACCCGGGTAAGCTGCATTTCTTGACCGTTCCAGTAGTCCGCGTAGGCCTGGTTTCCCACGCGGGGCGTGCCGTATCCAAAATAAGAGTAGGATTTCGGAGTAGGAAAATCCCAGGGAAGTTGGATTTCCTCTTTCAGCCTGAACAGCGTAACTGAAGCTACAGCCGCACCGAGACTGTGACCTGTGAAAAAATTGCTTAATTCAGGTCATTATAACTAGTTTTTCTGCTGTTAACTAACACCTGCACCAAATTAGTGCACGGAAACGTGTTGAAACGTTTAATAACACCGACTACAAATCCGAAAAAGTGCATGAAAATGCACGAAAATGATTTACACGCAAATACAATTGCAATAATGCAAATTTTTCTAAATATTCGATTAATTGAGACATTCATGTGCTATTTAACATATTTTCCTCATTATTTTACAATAATTTTACAATAATCTTACAGCAATTTTACAATAGTTCTACAACAATGGGACAACTAAAGACGTAGATACCTGCAAATTGTGAAAGCTTGTATACTGAACACTTATTTTATCCAGCTAGCCATCAAATCCATGTTTAGTCCAATTTTATTTAGCGTCCTATTCTGTCTATTTTCATCTTCAGTTGACAAACTTGTAAAAATTGGACATCAAATCAGCCAAATTTACATAATTAAGTTGTACAAAAAAATTCACAAAAATGTATAATAATTTCCATCAAATCCTATTCTTACATTGTCCCACCAACTTCTTACCAATGTAAAAAACATTTATTTACAGATACATAAACAAAATAATAAAACATTAAACTCAATGAAACTCACCCACCTGCCAGTACAACTTCATAATCGTCCTCCTCTTGTAAAAACTTTCCCAATTTTTCCACTATTTCCGAATATAGTGAATTAGTCGCGTTAATAAATCCGGTATGGACCCTCATCACGCTTCCCCCCACATCCTTACTTTTCCCCCTCTCCAGCACCGTCGAACCCGCGTCAATGCTCACGATTGAGTGGTGCAAATCGATAACGACATTCGCCATATTTAGCGTCCCCCGAAACGTAACCACGATCTCTTTAAGTTTTTTATTAACCGCGATAAAAGCCAGCGTGTTGGCCAGCTTGTTGTAAACTTGAGCGTGGAAGTCATACCCCAAACTTTGCGCTTTTTGACAGTACGGACACGACCAAGCGGGAATGTCGAAACAGTACGCGGCCCCGGTTAAATAGACGTATTTCTTGGCTCGGGCGATATCCGGACCGTAAGAAGAGATCGTTATGGGCATTTTGGTAATATCGTTGACCGTTTGCATGACTTTGTCGCTACGAGAAAATGGAGGGAAGGAAACTAAATAAAGGATTAAAATTAAGGGGGCGGGAAATTTCAAAATTTTTCCACAATTTTTAACACAACTAAACAAGAAAAATGTGTCCATGTTTTCAAATTTATTCAAATTGGAGTAGATTTTGTTACGTTGTTTAAGAAGCAGATGGACTTTGTCAAATTTTACACGTAAAATTTTGATTTGCGTAAGAAAAATGTGGGAATTAAGTAAGTAACTGCGACTTTGTTAAATATTTCGTATCACTGACTGAGCACGAAGTGGAGCTTACTTCGTTTATTATATTTCCTACAACGAACAACATCCTGCACTCGCATTGTTCAATTGCTTAACAATTGCGACGTAAGGAAATGCTGAGAATGTGACAAAAAGTATTAAAAATTAGGCAAACAATCAATGAGGACGAGGTAAAAATTTAACTACCCAATTCAAACTTGTTTAGAAATAGCGATAAATAATTGTACACAGATGTGTGCATAGCAGAGCGTGTAACAGAAAGTTTGCATAAAAAATAATACATGTATAAGACTGGCAAACACATATTTACATATGTATTTGCAGATAAAATATATGTACATTGTTGTACATATATATATATGTAAATATGTACCTATATGATTATTCGCATAAATTATTGTACACTGTCTCCAAAAAAATAATGTTCATGTCGTATTTTCATAGATGTTTATCTATCAAAATTTAAAGAAATGGGCCATGACTGCATATGTAATGTGTATGTGTGACTTTTGGTAACTTGCGGTGGAGTGGTGTGATTGTGAAAATTTGCAAATAAACGGCGAAGTGGTCACAGATACATAGTTACTTTAGTGGTGATGTATTAAATTTCACACAATTCCAAATAATTATATAAATTTTTAGAGTGTTAAATGACACGAGGCGAACATGTTCTTATTCTAAGTTCTGGAGAGACAATAAAATATGCTTAGCACAAACCTCACTTTAAAGAAGCAATTCACTGCCAAACACCAAAGCCATCCTTCTGGTAAAAGGATGATCTCCTCGTCCCCACCACCAATGACAGAATGTTACACAATTTTAGGAGGTGGGGTGGAGGAGGTCAAAATAGGGTTAAAAAAACTATTGCATAAGATAAAAACTAAAAAAGTTAATTTTCATACAACAAAAAATACATACAAACTTTTATTACCATGGCCAAATGTTCATTTAAAATAATTATTCTAATTTCGATTACAGAAAGTAAACAGTTTGGTTACAGGAATTCAAATCGTTCTAAATAGTACGAAATTTAAAATTTGATCAAAATTATTTTTTAATTGTTCTCTAAAACCTAAAAAAGAACATGACATACATGTATCTGCAAATTACATTAATGCAATTGAATGACGAATTGTCCCACCGTGGCGACCGGGTCTGCGCCTGCGCAGGACAAAAAGTGGACATCCCAGTACTGCAAATGGTCGTGCACATTCGACAAGGCGGCCATGGAGTTGGCACAACTTAGATCTTCGTAAACCTCCTTGGAACACACTTTCTCTTCTCCGTTTGGCCCGAGCCATAATTCGTTCCCGTTGTGGACATACCCACCCAGAGCTTGGGGCGTATACGCGGCGAAATCCGCCTTATTTACGACCCGGGTAATTTGCATTTCTTGAGCGTTCCAGTAGTCCGCGTAGGCCTGGTTTCCTATGCGGGGGGTGCCGTAGCCGAAATAGGCGTAGGATTTCGGTTTAGGAAAATCTTTGGGAAGTCCGTGGCCTTCTTTTAGCAGGAACAGGGTTAAAGACGCTGCGGACGCGCCGAGGCTGTGTCCTGTTGTGAAAAAATTAGTATTAAAACTTCATAATTGGTAGTTTATGGTACAAGAAAATGCTTGTGGAGAACAGCGTTTCAATTTTTCCATTTAAAAAATTATTTAGGAATCGATGAGATCAAAAATGACCAAAATTTGTTAAACTTGCTAGTGTCCAAAACTTGTCAATATTGCTTGTGTCCAAAATTTCATCTAGTAAATTTGGTTTAACTTGTGGTCAAAATCCGTTTCTACTTCTGAGAAACATCCCGTCCAATCAGGTTTCTACCAGGGTTAACCTTGTCGTCAAAATTTAGCTCCATAGAAATTTTTTTTCGTCTAATCATTAGCAAAACTAACAAAATTCCACAGTACATAAACTCTCCCACCAGTTTTTACCAGTGATCTACATAAATTTATAAAAATAACCTCAAAAAGTACAAAATATAACAAAACAACCCACTCACCTATCACCACCACATCAAAGTCTTCATTCTCTTTTAAAACCTTTCCCAATTTTTCCACAACTTCCGGGTAGAGGGAGTTAGTCGCGTTAATCATGCCCGTGTGGACCCATATTTCCGGTCCTTTACTCTTCTTCCCCCTCTCGAGAGCACTGGAACCCGCCTCAATGCTCACGACGGAAGGGTGGATATCATGCACCACGTTCGCGACATTTAGCGTTCCACGATACGAAACCACGATCTCCTTGAGCTCCTTGTTAACCGCGATAAAAGCCAGCGTGTTGGCCTCCTTGTTGACAATCAGCGAGTCGAATTCATACCCAAAACTCTTCGCTTTCTCACAGTACGGACACGTCCAGGCGGGAATGTCGAAACAGTAGGCGGCCCCGGACAAATAGACGTATTTCTTAGCTCGGGCCACATCCGGTCCGTACGACGCGATCGTAATTGGCATCGTGGCGATCTGGTGGGGCGTCAATTGTTTTGCCTTGTCACCCTGACAGAAGTGAGGCTGGGAAATTATGTATATAATTAAGACGGCGTTAAGAAGCTTCAAATTTTGGGTACAATTTTTAGCACAACGTGCGACAAAAAACGCGTTCAATTTATTGGAATTTAACCCAATTTTATTGTACGGTGTGTTATGTAAGTTTCTGAGACTAAAAATATTTTGGTAATTTTGGTTGTTTAATAGTTGCTAACTTTTTTTTCTTTTACGTTGGAATTGTTCAATTGTTAAATAAATGTGAGGTTGGAAGGTGAAGATTTACCTAAAATTAACAATCGTTTTATCATTAGGTAGATTTATTTATGGATTTAAATGGAAGTTATGACGTGCAGATTTACCTAAAAACTGCGATAAATATGGAATTGTTCAGAATAAGACAAAGTTAAGAATTTAAATGCAAAGTGTGTAGGAGACGTTCATCAAGGATGTAAATATTTCACGTAAGCAAGACGGATTTTTATCCCATGCTGGCTGTTGCGCTTCATCTGCGGGTCGTTGGGTAGTGCCGTTGACCACTTCCCACAGGTCATGTGACTTGAGAAGTAAAGTTATCTGAAGTCTCCACCTCGCGTAATTGGTGTCGTCTAGCTTGACAATGTGCGTAACATCTATTCTTTTGATTGTTGATGTCATCTTGTCGTTGTGGAGTAGGGAAAGCAGAAGCGAAAAACAGAAATAGACTTGTTACCTTCTCTTTGCCTAATAAAGAGCAGTAGAATCGAAAAAGGTCGAGATTTGGTAGACGGGAACTCAGGATTTGGGTAGAGTGGTCGTCCTCAATAAAACTCGTCCTCGGGCGGAAGGTTCAGCTTCGTGTAGAGTCAAAGGGTTGATGTCTCTTGTCCAAACAATGGTCCAATTCACGGCACACTTTTACAGGCTTACTCCGTCCAGACTGGCACTGGGCAGTGGAGACTTACTGCTATTATTAACTGATGAATTCACTTTTCACTTCACAACAATAACACTGATCTACTTCAGTTTATCAAGTGTTGAACAGGAAACAGTTCTTCTCGTTGTGAGACTTTAACAGACTCTGAGACTGGGGCACTTTTGAGACACTCAATGAGGCAGGTTGAGACCAACAATATGAATCATACAAACTAACGGCTTTGCTACCATGAAAGTAAAAATGATCTCGCTGGAAGATATTTTTAGACTGATGGTGATTTTTATTAAACAACTTGGTTTTAAGGTTTTGACAGTACATAGGAGACATTCATACATATGTAATAATATGTGGTCAGAAGTGACCATACAAACTACGCAGAGTTATGCTCAAACGAAGTGTCCCTTCTAATGAGGCATAAAAACAAAAGGACCCTTTTAATCCCTTGTCCTGGGAAAAAAGTTGGAAAATGCTCAGCCCTCATAAAAGTCGACAAACTTAAAAATTGATAAATATGGAAAACTAAAAGACGAATATCCTCCGTAAAAAACTCTGCTCAGTGAATAATTTTCAATAATTGCTCAGTTTAGTCTTACATAAATAATTAATTATATACATAAACTAGAGCCTAATGTAGTTTTGTTATTAGTGTGAAGTTAGCCTATCCTATAGGATAGGATGATGGTTGAAAAAGCCTCCTAAATGGATGAAGTTACCCCAATCGTCAATTTTGTGCTATTTTGTGCTATACGCGTTAAAAATACTTGGAAAACATGGGAGTTCGTTTAAACTTGTTAAAATACAAGAATTAACATAAAAAATCAATTTTTCGACCAATAAATACAAAAAAACACCAAAAATTTAATATATCTATGTCATCTTTTTGCCAGCATAATTAGGTACTTTTATGTTAAATTTTAAATTTATTAGTCTCACTCAGCACTATTATACTACATTAACATCAACATACGTGCTAAGCCATATTCTTGACGCTAAATTTCGACATTTCAATTTTTATAATTTGGCCGATCTTTAAGTCGATTTCCACGAAAACTAGTCCCGATATCTGTCAAGTTAGTAATTTATATTCATTCTATTCTGACCTTAGAAGGTCACGGCACCACCCGTTAAGCATGCGCCAACAGAATAAGAAAGAACTTGGACTTTGAAACTGGCTAATCTGACTCGAAAATTTTCATTTTGGCCGATTTTGGAGTCGATTTGCTCGAAAACTAGTCCCGATACCTGTCAAGGTAGTAATTTTTATTCATTCTATTCTGACCTTAGAAGGTCACGGCACCACCCGTTAAGCATGCGCCGTCCAAATAACAAAGTATTTTAAATTTAAAGTTGGTCCATCTGAGTCAAAAACTTGCAGATTTTGACTTCCCCAGCGCGGCATTTGACTTACGGCATTTTTTGTAATCGAAAATAAATAAACCGTAGTAACGTTAGACGTAGCTCACCCTGTCATAATTATTTAGACAGAAGTTAGCACTGAAGGTGCAAAATAAGCCGACAAAATAGATCATGACTCTTATACATTCTTGCACCGATGGTGCAATACAAACGGGAAAATATATAAAATGTCGGAATTACTTTCATTTAACTTTAGACCAAATGTGCTGAATAACCGCAAGTATAAAATTTATATATTTTAGCGTCAATGGTACAGAATAATAGATTAATAGAATGGAATAGATTAGAGCAAATAGATTAGAATAGAATTTTCAAATAATTTTGCATTAATGGTGCAGGATAATCGAACAAATAGAACAGAATTCTGACATGATTTTTGGGGGGAAATAGATGGCCCAATTGTTACGCATCATTGATTTTTGGGGGGAAACAGATGGCCCAATTGTTACGCATCATTTTTAATAACCAATTGCTCGGTACTAACGGTGCTACTTATTCCAAAATTATAGTCCTATCTCGATCTATTTGCTGAATTAACTTGCACCATTTGCGCTCGGATTGTTCTATATCAATGGTGGGACCAAACAAGTCTATAATGGACAAGGGGATTTTTAATCAGCATCAATTGATGCAAAAAACTCGTCAACGGACGGACGGACGGACGGACGGACAAGAGGAATTCAATAGCTCTCATGCTACGCAGGGTGAGCTAATAATGCACAATTACAATTACATGCTCAGCCGACCCAACAACCTAACAACGATACCTAACGATACCTAACAACGATAAGACTTTAGTAACAATGCGATGAAGCTAGCGGTCCGATTTCGACGAAATCACGATAGTTGTGGTTTCGTCAAAATCGGAGCGAGACCTTTGGTGTCGTCGCATTTTCCGCCCCAAAAAGTTACATAATTCGTTATCCCGGCCATTTCTGACCGATTTGGATACAATTTTGTACCCATGATTATTACGGGATTTAATAACGATGCGCAAGTCAACTTGGCGAAATTTGGTTTTTTACCCGAGTTGTTATGCACGAAAGGCTTCAAAAATTGTCCCTTAAAAACTAATTTCTTTCCATACGTCGTTGGCAGTGAACTAAGCATGGAGCACATTTTAGGGAAAATCATTTCGAACATTTCAAGCGCAAATGACCTACATCGGTTCAGAAATGACGAGAGTCCTTCAGTTTGTGAAATCAAAAATTCGATAAAAATATTTAAAACGACATGTACCAGCGGTTTTGTAGTGCATATAATGTCATTAACAGCCAATTATAAGCTTTAAATAAAATACGTCTTAAAAAATTGGAGAACTTACAATGCGATAGTGTGAGGTGGTTATCGCCGATATCCATCGGAGTAATTTTAAATTGTTCACGCTCAGAAATAAGTGGACCCGTATTTTTACTTTTCCTGAATGGGCATGTTTTCGCCCGTGGAGGAATTTTCAAAAAAAAATTCAGCCAATATGCTGATTTTTAAAAACGCTGTAACTTTTCGAATTTTAACCCGATTTCAAAAATTAAACCCAATTTGTGTTCAGAATTACAACTCTGAAAATATAAAAATTTATTTTTAAAAAACTTTTAATTTTCAATAAATTATCGTTTTATGGGTTTCTAAAAATTCAGAAATAGCATGAAAATATCAAGTTTTTGAAATTTTAAAAAATTAATTTATATATTTTCAGGAATGTAATTCTGAACACAAATTGCGTTTAATTTTTGAAATCAGGTTAAGGTTACGGCGTTATTAAAAATCAGAATTTTGGCTGAAATTTTTTTTGAAAATTCCTCCACGGGCGTAAACATGCCCATTGAGGAAAACGAAAAAATACGGGTCCACTTATTTCTGAGCGTGAACAATATAAAATTAGTCCGGTGGATATCGGCGATAACCACCTCACACCTCCTCATTGTTAGTGAGGCGATGCAATCACAACTAATAAATGAACTTAGATTGCAGCATTCTTTTCACCGGACTGGGTACTGTTTCTGGGTACCATTATGAATTTTTCTTGGCATTCAGGTGCATTCTTAATTTTATTGAACACATTGAGAATTAAAGAAGATGAGAAGAAGTTTCACTAGTGATCAAGAAGTGTACTAATCAAATATATAGGTTTAGTAATTGTGAACTACATATTTGTTTTAAAAAGTTGCAAATCTACGGGATATTAATTTCGGGATATTAATTTGAATAACAAATTGTTTACCGAAGAGTAATAATAATTGCATCCGTTCATTATTTTGTTATACTCTTGTCTCCGTATTAAGTCACGTAGTTGCAGCTCCGAATAACAAAGTGAATCACTTATGTAATTTTGGCAAATTTTGAAATTGATTAAATTAAAAAATGATGTACAGCGAGGTGTCGGAATCGGAAGCAGAGGGAGAAAGTGCTTCTGAAACCGAGAGTGTGACTCATTCTGACGCCGAACAACTCGTTGACAATTCAGATAAAGTAACGGACCTGACGCAGGAGTTACCAAATGAATCTGAAGAGTAACATGCCAAAGAATCACGTGAACAAATTCACGAAAGACAGGCAGAAGAAATTCCTAAGCAAATACGGTAAGTTATTCGTGATTTCAACTCGTAGTTTGTGGGCAAAATTTTAGCTTCATACATATATATTCATGCATGGCATCAATTTGTGTGTGGCGAAAGAGAGAGAGGGAGAGAAAAAAGATCATCGCGTAAACTTTACTAATAAATCGAGCAGGTTTGAGTTTTTCCCCTGGTCCAATGTACACCGCATATGCAAAACCATAGATCTATACATTCAAAGATGCCGTCCAATTTAGTGATTCCTATTTATTTGTCCATGATACAGCGTTCCCTTTTGTGTATTTCACAACTTATTCGTTGAGCTCCAATCCATTGGTAAAAACCCTTCTCTTTCGACTTTTATGCATAAGTCTCAAACTGCCTCTGACTTTATTATGCAACCATGTTTGCATGTACATACGTGTGCTTACAGTCTCTAAACAATATTTTATTAAATCTTAGTTTAATTTAATTTTGGTACCCAAATTGGATTAGACAAATTCTTATAATTAATGAAAAACGTATTATACAGGAATGAACAGCTTCCACATTGTGCGGAATTTGACTACGATAAGGATGTGGAGAAGATCAGAAAGGCGGAGAGAGAAAAAATAACGAAAGAACAAGAAATGCGGAAAAAACAGCGAGGAACTAATTCAACGCTGCTTCCATTTCCGAGTGGCGAAATGGGACAGCTTGTATGTAGATTTTAAATTGTTTGACCAATAAAACGTTGGTATTATGTTCGCTTAACCGATGGAAATTAATCTTACAGCACTTTGGTCCACCAGGGGGCTGGACAGTGTCTAACCCACTCTTGCAAACCTCAAAGCCATTAAAACAACCATTTGCCGAATACAATGCAAATTATGCTCCGCATTCGAAACCCAACAAATCAAGGCTAAAGGCCACTAATCCGAAATCGGATGATAATTCTTTCAGCGGACCTTCTCTGTACCATTAAACACCAATGCTTAAGCCAAAAATTACGCATGACCTGTTCCATTAATTGGGGAAGGTTCTTCACGATAAGTTGATCGCCTGTAATACAGAAGAGAAGAGTGCAGCGCTTTTCTCAATACTTGAAACCAGTGGGTTCGCACAAATATTTGGAGAAACGGATCAGCAAAAATCTGCAAAGAAGAAAATTACGAAGACAGAGAAAAATTCAGCGCAATCTAAATATGTATCGTTCGATAACAAGCATTATTGGGCGAGTTTCGTCAAAGATGAGGACTTCAGTCAAGAAGTCCGCAAGTCATTTTTTTGTAAAATGGCGGAATTCCAACAGAAGAAAAATGCACCTCATCGGCGTCGCAACCCCGAGGAAATTGTATTATCATAGCATCCAAATTTGATGAAACCGGAAGGTGCTGCTTCCCAAAGCGCTCCTTCCTCAGAGAAAGCGTCTCGTAAAAATACTCACATACAACGTGAACCAACGACTAGCACCAGGGAACTTACGAGACGGTATCCAGCGAAGGATTTCTACCTACTTCCAAAAATCAAGAAGAAAAATGAAACTTGGTGCAACTGGGGCGTCACTGGTGATGACCACTTACCAGCCGTTCAGTGGGACGGCTGCGGTACGTGGTACCATTACGAGAAGAATGGGGAGGGAATGCAGCATTGTGACTACACAGAAGGAGAAGAAACCGAAGAATGGTACTGCGTGACATGTCGTGAAGAACATCAAATATTTGGCGAATTTGACTCCACTCAACTTGACGATCGTCACGACAAAGACAAGCACCATCATCCGGACAATGTGCATGATAATGCTGACGGCGGATTTGAAAATTTAACACACACCGGGTACGATGATCCCAGTTTGGCACAAATAGGATCATCAGATAATTTGGAGGCCAATTTTACGACAACGGTCGGTTCATCCTGTTTACTTGAAATGACTGAACCGGAAATTGATCATAAATCCGATTGAGAGACTGTCTCATTACCCCTATGAGAACGAGAGAAAAGGAGACTCGTATTTTGGAAAACATCCAACTTGGATGTAATTGGTTCAGTCCTAAATGTCACCGAGGAGGAACAGAATTATATCCCCCCGAAACAAATCGATGTTACCTTCTCGGCTGAAAGCATTTCGAAGATTTACAATTATGACACAGAAAAATTTGTTCAAGAGAAAAAAGCTCGTGGTGATGAGTTGGCACAACGGCTTCGCGAATCTGGAATTCTGTGCGCATTTAAAAACAGCCGAGCGCCTTATTACTACGCCACGAAAAAGCAAGACCAATCATTCGCCAAGAAAGAAGGTTACTGTAGCTGCGGAATGAAATTCAACCTAATTTTTCTTTCTAAACCCGTACAAGGCTTTCCAGTTAAAGCAAAATGTGAGTCGTATGGCGTATTCAATTTGGTGCAATCCAAGCGGACATCACGCCCTATCATTGGAGATCAGAGAGAGAAAGTTGCCTAAACCTTAGCCACCGCATCAACCGTTAAAGTATTTTTAACTGAAATGAATCCCGTTGCTGGATTATGTAGGTGTGACGGGAGCACCCGCACCATCTTAGTAACGAGACGAGAGTTACATGCGCAACTTCGCATCCTATGGAGCACGGTGTGCTCACACACATATAAATTGTATTCTAGTTGAGTCTTCGATATCAGTGTGAATAAAGCCTCCTGGAACAACACATCTTGACCTTGTCCCCAGAACTCATTTATGTGAATCCAGTTCTCCTCCAGCAGCATTATCACGGTCACATCAGCATTATCACGGTCACATCAGCATTACAGTCCCATCAGCATCTCGGTTAGCATCCAGGTCTCATCATCACTTGGGGAGTGAACTGCTGCACAGCAATGTACCAATGACGTATTACGAACTGCACGAGCTGAAGAAAAGCTAAGGAACGATTCGACTGCAACGGGTTTGAAGATTTGAAACAACTCGACCAACACAACAAAATCACACACAATCCCAATGGAGTTATAAAAGGGTATATACAAGATTATAACCTTGACCCAAAACTATTTCGGGTTGATCTGTTTGACCAGCAGTCTCTGAAGCTTTTGGCCGACAAGATTGCCAAAGAACACGTGACACTCGGAATTGATGCAACTGGTGGAATTCTTAAACCACTATCAAACGCAGGAAGATCTGCCGAATCATCAAGTCAACAAAATTCAAAAAATCAACCGAGATCAGCAAGACCGCGGAATTCGTTACTACTGTACAGTTTCGTGGCTCAAACTGGGAGTGGTAATTTCGTTGCTGCTGACAGTATCCTAATGAGAGGACAATATGGATTTTGGGTGCTAATTTTTATGTCAGCTATGATGGCCATTAATCTATTGATTGTAATTATGATAAATGTGAAAGGTGGAGATAACAACCGTCAAAATGTAAATATTAATAGGGTAAATGGGTAGTTATTGTGGGCTGCCCAGAGAAATTAGATTATCGTTATTGGATATAATTAATGTAGTAGATATATCGGGTCAAGTGTACTGTACTGTACTTTAGTTTAATTTAATAATTTAGGGTTATGAAAAAGAAAGTATAATTTAGTTAATTTTTCGAACAACATATTGTTTCCACGTAAAATTTAATCACTACAAAAGGCGTTAGGACATGGTTTTGACGAATTCGCGGGTGAATATCTCTGGCGGGGAGTTGAATTTTGAACTGATTTTTGGTCAGTTGTAAGATAATACTCTCAAAAAGATATATTTAAAATTTTAGGCCGATAGCTTTATAAATGCCCCCTCCAGTGCCCCCAGAGTTGGAAGGAGCCAAAAAAACACTTTCCAAACTGAATTACTCATATAGCATGATAACCTAAGAGGTCAGAGGTGAATGATTGTTAATATTACAACCCTAGATAATCATTGCATGTAATAATAAAAGAATCTACATGAATTACATAATGTTGGGCCTCCATCGTCGCTGATACTTTTTCATGAAAATTGATAAATTGGACCGTGCACAGGAAAATTGACCTGCTGACCTTGAACGCGGACCCACTCGGTCAAATGAAGATTGAGGGCAAAGCTCTAAGTGTCCCAAATAATATTAAATTAAACAGTGAAGATTTTGTGTAAACAGTTTTGGAGAACGACCCTAGCTAATCAGCTGTCGCGGAATCCTAAAAAACTCGTGAACTTATTTGGAAAATTAATGGTCAAATTTTTTAGAAAATAAATTTTACTAATCTTTTTGTGTCCCCTACTGCAGAACTATTTTATCTACAAGGTACAAGTGACAAAATAATAAAATTATTGCGTTTTGGTTAGTTAAATTATTTCTGAAGTTCGACATCGAAAACGACGGGAACTTTTCCAAAAATTTTATAAGGTCTGATGAAAACTCAGTCCGTGGGGTATAACCACTTATCAAAATTTTGTCAAAAGTACTTCAAGTGCAATATACTATATGTACCTTGGATAAAAACCACGTTAGGGATTTTTAGCATCAAAGTCGTAAAATGTGGGGGCCTTAAAAGTGGAAGAGTTGCGTTAAAGAGCGCATTCCATTAAGACAAGTATGAAATTAGACTGCAAAACGGACTTAAAAGATACGCATAAGGCAAACGTGGTTTTATATAGTGAAAAGCATGCTAAGTCCCTTAAAAATAGTCGCAAAGACGAATTTTGCATCAGGACCTAATAAACAAATCTTTTGTTCAACGCCATTTTTTAAGAACACTGGTTTGGAAAACTAAAAAAGGACACCTCTCCAAATTTGACCTTGCCTCATTTCGCAGAGTACACAAAATCGGAAGCCAGATATGCTTACCTATAGTTTGAGACATGGGCTTTCACATAAAACAAGTTAGAAATCTCTACGACTAAAAACCATCCCGCAATTAAAGTATGAATTCGTCAAAACCATGTCCTAACGCCTTTTGTAGGGGCACCGAGTTTGAGTTCAGATTGATCAAGAATAATCTAATTGCAAATTCAGAGAACGTGGCCGATTTTATCCGTAATAGATTTATTATTACGAATGGAAAAATAAAACATTCGTCCTAGATAACCTAGCGAAGTCCAAAACAAGAAAGCATCCCCCAACTTCTTCAGAAAATTTTCAAAATGATGTTACCTGTTATGCAGAAGAGAGGAATGCTGAATTTTCACAACATGTTGAAGAATGTTGTGAGACTTAGAGTAAGAGGGGGAAGCGTGTGCGAACTAACAAGTACATGCATAACAGAAGAGATATTCGCCTGAAAGATCTTAAAAGGGGGAAGAGTGACGCAGAGGAAAGTAGGTCGCAACCTGCCCAAACAATTTCACCAATTGGAACAAGTGAGATAACTCAAATTCCAGACACTACAGTGTTCCGGACGCAAAGCATTCCTCGAAGTACAATTTATCCAGAGATCATATTTTGTGCAACTTTGGATTTATTTTACGTTGAAAATAGTTTTTAGGATAAAAAATGCTTTGTCTAATTTTATGACATTCTAAAAAGTTCTATTTAGGTCATGGAAATTTGTTAAATCTTAACGATTTTCCAGCAATAACTTTTCTTTGAATTTGATGTTTTGAATTTTGACTGGACAAGATTTTATTACTTAAATTGATGCGATTTCCTGCTCATGCGTTTTTCCAGGTAGGTTGCCCAGACATTAGTTTTAAGGTAGAAACCTTTAGCACTAAGTACATGTATGTATAAAAGCAAAAACCTCTGCGTAATAAATTGACACTCTTATTTTTACTCTGTAACAAAGTCGTCGTCACTCTGTCTTTCCTTACAACGATCCGTAAATACTGACATTTCATCCAACCGTTAGACTCAGTATGTAACTTATTTAATGCTAAGCTTTTTAATTCAAAATTCAAATTCAATTTTCCCAACGACCGGTAGATATTTTTAAATTATTTGTATACCAATTATTAACACTATATCGGACTACAAGGCATTGAGATAAAAATTTTTAATCCACAACCATTTTAATATTAAAGTATGGCTAACTGCGTGTTACATAATTCATGCTACGGGGATTTCAAGCCCGATACACAACCTTTACTTTGTTGCCCGCGAGTCATTCTAAAAAAGGTTTTGCAATATTTGTATTATAGTTCCCGCTATGGGAAGATAACTCCCAGACCAAAGTCCGCTTTTGTTCCTAATTGACCAAGATTAATTTTTAACAAATCGAGATTGGCCATGATGCCATCGACTGCCATACGTCAGTTCTACTACCCTGATGCAATATATTTTGCTACAAAATATTACCTCCATGCAGAATTTTGAAAGCTTTACACTATTGTGACACATAGCCACAAAATATTTGTGGATTCAACAGTTTTATCATAATTCCTTTGAAAAGTGGTTACAATGCAGTCTGATATATTGTCACTAAATGCCATGAAATCAATTTTGGAATACCTATCTACCTTTCCTATGAAAATTGAATTTGAATTTGAAATTAAAAATCGTAGCATTAAATAAGTTACATACTGTAACATTTATTTAATTGTTGTGCCATCCTCTCATTTACTCATTACTCAGTCGTACCTCGCTCTAATTTAATTAGAAAGCTGTCCGACAACATAATAAATGGACGACTCCACAAACTGATGGACGACGCCGAAGGAGAACAGAAAACAAAAGTCATTCCGGCACCATCTACCACCATCCCGAACTATTCTTTGTGGCCGAAGCGTGGAGGCAGCATGATGGCAGTCCACAATGGCCACATTCCAATTGTGATATAACTTCACTAGAGATTGACAAGTGCGGGGCGGGAAATTTTTTGTCAGGATGCTGGTCGGCGAAGTCTTATGAAGCATGTAATTGTGCATTATTAGCTCGCCCTGCGTAGCACGAGAGCTATTGAATTCCTCGTGTCCGTCCGTTCGTCCGTCTGTCTGTTGACGAGTTTTTTGCATTAATTGATGCATATTAATAACTCCCTGCAACATTTTTTCATAAATTAATAGCACCGTTGGTATCTGACAATCGGAAACACCAAATGATGCGAAAGAATTGGGGGCTTTGATGCATAACGCACCAATAATGCATACTACTCGGCGGATTTTATTAGACAATTTTGACATAAATTTTTCAAAATTAGCGATGATCGTTGGTAGGTAATTCTGCACCAGTGATGCACAATTTTTGGACTTTCCTCGATGCATAATAATTATTGAGCTATATTGTTTAATTTTCCTGCACCATTGGTGCAATATTGATAAACATTATTGATCTACTTTGTTGGATTTTTCTGCACCATTAGTGCAATATTGATAAACATTATTGATCTACTTTGTTGGATTTTTCTGCACCATTGGTGCATAATTGCAAAAAAATTATGTATCTATTTTGTTGCGTTTTTCTGCACCTTTGGGGCAAGTATAACCAAATCATTATTACAGGGTGAGCTACTTAAAACGTTACTACGTTTTATTTATTTTCGATTACAAAGAATGCCGATAGAATGAAGAAAAATTACTACCTTGGGAGGTATCGGAGTTCATTTTCAAGATAATCGACTCCAAAATCGGTCAAAATGCAAGTTTTTGACTCAGATTGACCAACTTTAAATTCAAAATACAGACCCGTTGCTCGGTTCTACGCCGGACAAAAAGTCCTCTTTTGATGGGAATCGAGCGTGCACGCGCTCTTCCCTACTTTTGCACGGAGTCATGTGAAATTTTAAACTTTGTCCTAGAGATGCGAAATTTGGCATGCATATGCACCAACATATGCTGCATCATAATATAACATCAATTCCCGTTCCGTTCACTATAAATTTTTTAGGAAAAATCAAAAACCAAACGGAATAGGGGTGACATTTGGTTTTTGTTTTTTTTTGCCAAGCCAGAGAAGGAGAAGAAGCCCAACTCCAAGACGAAGTCTGTAAAATCTTCGTCGTCCGACTCCTCCAAGAACTGCAAGTTTTGTGGGAGGACCCATGAAATGAAGAAGGAAGTCTGTCCAGCATGGGGGAAGGATTGCAAGACCTGCGGCAAGAAAAATCACTTCTCTAAGCTGTGCAAAAGTAAAGAGGGGACGGTTAAAGTGAATTATGTGGACGGTGAAGTGCGCGATCGTGAAGGTGGTTTTGTTGGATCGATCAGAACCATCGGCTTTTTGGAAACAGCCCAGTCGCGTGACTCTCGCTGGTCATCCCTGGTGAAGGTGGACAACGCCGAAATCCTCTTCAAGCTCGACCCTGGGGCTGACGTCACCGTGATTCCACTCACTCTTTTCCGTCAAAAGTGGAAATCTCGCCAATTGGATCATCCGACGCGATCACTGAATGGACCGGATGGATCATCTCTGAATTCTGTGGGAAGTTTTATGTGTGAACTGAGCCATGGAAAGTTAAAAGTGAATGAAACTGTTTATGTGATTCGAGGGCTCCAGCGACCACTGCTAGGACTGCGAGCCTGTGAAGACTTGAATCTTGTTCGTCGAGTTGACCGTGTGTGGAATGATGAGGTGCCGAAGTCAGCAGAAAATCCTGCCCACGTTGAGAAGGAGTTTCCGATGCTCTTCTCGGGTCTTGGAAAAATTGACCACCCCTACACGATCAAGCTCAAACCCGACCCGGTCCCGTACGCGATTCACTGCCCAAGGAGGGTGCCACTCCCACTAATGGACAAGCTGAAAGAGAAGATTGATGAATTTCTCCGCGACGACGTCATCGAACCTGTGGATGAACCGACCGAATGGTGTGCTCCTGTCGTCATTGCGCCGAAGTCGAATGGTGACATCAGAGTTTGTGTTGATCTAACAAAACTCAACCGGAATGTTGAACGAGAGTTTCACATGATGCCGGTAGTTGAGCACACGCTTGGCCAGATCTCTGGAGCCAAGTACTTTACGAAACTGGATGCAAATAGTGGATTTTTCCAGATTGTCCTCTCGCCTGAATCGAGAAGACTCACGACATTTCTAACCCCGTTTGGACGCTATTGCTACAAGAGATTACCGTTTGGGATCACCTCAGCGCCGGAAGTTTACCAGAAGAGGATGTCCGAAATTCTTCGCGGTCGAATCTGTGTAGTGCATCATGACGATATTTTAGTGTAGGGGAAGACGATGGAGGAGCACGACGCAAGACTTCGTGACGTTCTCATCAGACTGAGGGATGCAGGAGTCACCCTCAACCCAGCCAAGTGTGAGTTTGGAGTGACCACTGTCAAGTTTCTTGGTCATCTCCTCCACGAGAATGGGATTCGCCCTGACCCAGCGAAAGTGGAGGGAATCGCCAAAATGTCAAGACCCACGGATGTGCCGGGTGTGCGAAGATTTATGGGTATGGCCAATTACCTAGGAAGATTTGTTCCCAGAATGGCGGATGTGAGCCAGCCCTTGAATGACCTGCTTCGGGCCAAGAATGAGTTCGTGTGGGGTCCAACCCAAGAAAAAGCGTTTCAGAAGATAAAGAAAATCCTGACTGAAGAGCCAGTTCTTGCACTTTTTGATGTGAAGAAGGAGACTGTCGTGTCGGCTGACAGCAGTTCCTACGGAATGGATGCGTGTCTACTCCAGCGCCAAGACGACGGTGAACTACGACCTATTTCCTACGCCTCCCGTACTCTCTCCGATGCTGAGCAACGGTACGGACAGATCGAGAAAGAAGCCCTTGCCAGTACTTGGGGCTGCGAACGATTTCGAGATTTTTTGGCCGGTTCTCATTTCTTGATCGAGACCGACCATAAACCCCTACTACAAATTCTCGTCTCAAAGAATTTGGATGATCTCTCTCCACGACTTCAGCGTTTTCGTCTACGCCTGATGAGATACTCTTACGACGTGACGTACGTGCCTGGAAAATTACTCTACACTGCAGACACCCTGAGTCGACAACCGCTAGACCACATAGGAGATGTGGAATTCGAAGAAGAAGTGTGTCACATCATCTCTCAACTGCCTGTACGAGATGAATTTTTGAGTCGGATTTGGAAAGCTCAAACTGAAGACTCACTGCTGAAAGAAGTGTCTCTCCTCTGCAACCAAAGCTGGCCAGAGAAGACACCAGTGAATGCTGATCTGAAGAAGTTCTGGAATTCAAGATACGAACTGTCTGTCAGCAACGGACTCCTCATGAAAAGATGCAGACTGGTCATCCCTTCGTCGATGCAAGAGGAGCTCTTGGGAGACTTCATGCTGGTCACATGGGAGTAGTGAAGTGTCGTGCCCGTGCCCGTGAATCTGTGTGGTGGCCAGGAATTTCTGAGGAAATTGCAGAAGTAGTGCGGAAGTGCCCAATCTGCGTGAAGGAAAGAGAAGAGCGACATGAGCCTCTGATTCCGTCGGAATTCCCATCTCGACCCTGGCAGCGCGTTGCAATGGACCTCTTCAAATCTCATGGGAAGTGGTTCATCATCATCACAGACTACTATTCTCGGTATCTGGAAGTATACCAATTGCTTAATCAAACAGCAAGTTGCGTCATCAATTGCTGTAATGCCGTGTTCTCTCGCCATGGTGTACCTGAAGAAGTAATGAGTGACAATGGACCTCAGTTTGCTCCTGTCGACTCGTCGGAATTCCGCAAATTTTCTCGTGAATGGGGATTCATTGCGACAACTTCAAGCCCGAGGTACCCGCAAAGCAATGGATTTGTAGAAGCTGGAGTGAAGATTGTGAAAAATCTGCTCAAGAAAAATTCGGATTGGTACGCTGCGCTCCTAGAGTACCGAGCAACTCCTCTCGCGAATGGATACAGTCCAAGCGACTTGCTTATGAGTCGCCGGATCAGATCTCTACTACCAATGAATCCAACTCGACTTGTGCCAATCTCAGTGGACAACGAAGACCTCAACTCGAAAGATGAGCTGCGACGGTCAAGACAGAAGAAGGACTATGATTCTCATCATCGTGTCCAGCCGAAGGAAGACCTCCAACCTGAAGAAGTTGTCTGGGTTAAAGACCTTCGAACCTGGGGAAAAGTGTTAGAGAATGCTAATGCTCCGCGTTCTCTCATTGTGGACACACCGCGAGGAAAATTTCGACGCAACTCCTTGGCGCTGACTCGTGCTCACACGAATGATCTCCCCGAAACGCCTGCTCCAGATTTGGACTGCCCATCCCAGTTTTGTCCATCGTCGATGGACAAAATACGAAGGACCCACCTGAACAGACTCAAGATCGCCGACCTCGGGATCAAGCTTCAAAGAATGATGGCAACTACGTTACGCGTTCTGGTCGTGTTGTCAAGCCTGTGCAACGTCTCTTATGTGAAAAGTGATAGTGTTATGAATATGCATTTGATTTACATATGAAATGAATTTATGATTATAATTGATGTCCTTTGTTTATTGATTTTCGTCCTTTATGTATTAATGATTTCTTTAGCTTAGAAAGGGGGGTGTGGTATAAGGTATGTCATAGAGTATAGTTAAGTCTCATATTTCTGTATCTCTGACTGTGCTCGTCTCACTTGCCCAGTCAGTCACCATCTGCTACTTGGAGGATAAAGACATGTATATAGTAACTCTCCAGTGCCTGCTCTCTGACTGATTTCGACATCGGTGTAAATGGTGTGTCGATGGCAAACGCTACCTAATTGCATCTCACACGCATTACACTACAGAAACAGGTTGGTTTTTCCGGTGAAATAAAGATTTTTTAAGGTTCTCTTGGATGACGCGTAAATCTCACTTTCCCCTGTCCAATGTGTTTAAATGCAAATTAATAAAATTGAATACATTTCATTGGTTTCGAATAATTTCAACTTTTGATATTTTAATGGACCTTAATCATGAAGAATAGATACAGAGGTTTTATAAACAAGCCACTCTATTTATATTATTTTAAATACATATCACCTGAGTTATGAAGTTGTCGCCAACTGTTTATGTATATTACCTCTAGTGACAATGTGTGACAGGTCGTTTACAATTTATAACCATAGTGGTAGAGTAATTTGTGTAAACACTTTGGTTGTATTTGATTGAACTCATATGTACATGTTCAAAAAATATTTATTCATTCGAGGTTCATTCATTCAAAGCTTTGAAAAAAATATTCATTCCTTATTCACTCATTCATAATTTGTAAAGAAATATTCATTATTTATTCAACATTTGTTCATTATTTACCATTCATTCATAGTCCTTTTTATTCAAAACTCACACACTCTAAATAAAATCATTACCAAATCATTACCAAAATGCACACGTATATGACTCTGCAGAAACGGTAATAATAACCACCGGCTGGTAAAGAAATTGATTGAACCCGAAGTGGTAATAAAGCACACTTTTAGGGATAAAATTAACACCATGATGTATGACAGATGTACTACAATATGTTGTAAAATGTCTACCGCCAGGTAATAAACCCTACCACTTTGTATACGGTGTGCTATTCATACCGGTATTAATGCTTTGCATTACGTATACCCCATTATTACCAAATGTTGTGCAGATTTCCACCGAAAAGAATAGATTTTTTGCTTTTCTTTACAATAATCTTTTAATCAATTATATTCGTTGTAAAATCATTTTAAAAAATACTTACAGAGATAAAATGACGGATACGTTCCATAGCTTTTCGCATCGATTTCATTGAATCAAATAAAATTAATTGTAAATGCAATTGTGGGTACAAGGACAAATGTACCACAACATTTTTTGAATTCTGTGCAACCACACCCCCTATAAAAATAAAGGAACAAAGTTCGGAAAAATGAGAAAGTCAATGTACATCGTGTAGAATAAGAGTTAGACCTATACTTGCATTTGCAATTTGACTTCCCCTTGAAATACGAACATTTTAATGCATCAAGAGTTTCAAAATTCGAAAATTGGCGGTTTTTTTACGTACACAGAAATCCTTAAAAAACGCATGGTACCACCCATTTACTTCGGACAACCCGATGCCAGATTTTTCTCCTTGGGAAGAGCTACATTTTCAGCCTTTGTTGCCCGAAGGGAATCGATGGTACCACGAGAAATTTGGGGTCAAAGTTTCTGAGGGAGGGACTTATTTTGCAAGAGCCGTAACAAACTCTGGCCACTAATGAGATATGGATTTCAACCACCCAACTTAATTAAGTTTGTGATATTTTAATTACCTAATCACCCCAAAATTAAAACTTGAGCTTTTTCGAATTTATAATGGTGATATCCACTCGGAAATTGACGCTACAGGGCTTATCACTGGACTTATCAATTTTTCAGATAAGCAAGTTTGGTTTATCCAAATCGCCCCAAATTTAAAACTTAAGCTTTTTTGATTTTATAATGGTGATATCCACTCGAAAATTGACGCTACAGGGCTTATCACGGCACTTATCAATTTTTCAGATAAGCAAGTTTGGTTTATCCAAATCGCCCCAAATTTAAAACTTAAGCTTTTTTGATTTTATAATGGTGATATCCACTCGAAAATTGACGCTATAGAGCTTATGACGGCACTTATCAATTTTTCAGATTAGCAAGTTTTGTTTATCCAAATCGCTCCAAATTAAAAACTTATCTGAATTTCTAAATGCCAAAAATCATGAATTTCGGCGATTACAAAAAATTCGTATTATAATGTTTAGTAGACAATATGCAGTAATTTTGGGTTTCGACTATGCTTAGTCCAAGAATTATTTGATTATAAATAATTCCTGCTGGAAAATCCAGTCATCAGCGAGATAGCAGCAATCTCGGACCCTGGTCCTTTGCGCCTTAGGTGATGTTAATTTAATTATCGCGCGATAATTAAACTAACATTCTTACCAATTAAAAACAAGTCATTGAAAGCCAAGTTGATGAATTAATTTGCGATATGCGATCATGACTAAATTACCAAGAGATTTTATTTTCGTAAAATTGAATGAATTAAATAGGTTTATAAACCTATTTTACAACAGGTTTATAAAACTATTTAATGATATGATTTAATAAATAACTTTATTAAAAAATATCTTTGGGAAACAGTCACCAACACCACCATTCGAAGTCCATCTTCGCCACCACTTCCTTATTCATCGCTGAAATTGTCTAAAGAGTCTGTCTACTTCTTCCTGCTCCTCCAGTGAGATCTTGATTGTCCTTCCACGTCTTGATGCTCTTGATGGGAAGATCTTCTTGAGAATTTGTCCAATTTTGATGTAACAGGACGCGTTTTCAGAAATATAAGAGGTTCCAAGTTTTAATTTTGAGGTGTTTTGTTTCCAGAAAGTCACCTTTACTTCTTGGTCAGCAAGGTCCACTTCATCGATGATGGCCACGTACCACTGGTTTTCGTAGACACATGCAATCCAATCGCTGACGGCACATTCATCGATGATGACCAGAGGTTGAGTAACTTCGGATTCCATTATTTTAGTTGCCATCACCGTGGTGTCCCGAGAAACTTCATAAAGGTGAATTTTTCCCGATCCAATTTCAACACGGTGAGCTTGTTGAGTTCCAGGAATGGTTGTGATGGTCTCGTACCGGGTTGTCAAATCTTTTTCTTCAATAATCTTCTGAACTTCGGAATCCGAGACGAATATATATTCAATTCCCTCAATATTTGAACTGCACCAGAGGAAGAATTCTTCTGCGGTTGTAATTTTGATACCTTGAAGAGATGCAATTCTTGCTCGACGTTTGGCAATTCCTCCTTGAGCATCTTGAGGTCCCTTCATATGAGCAGTTGCTCCATAGTGCCATACGGCTATAATTCCAAAGTCGTTCTGATGGTGGTATAAGTTGCAGAAATTCTTGCGATTCTTGTATTGAGCTGCAGATCCATCTGAAACGTAGTGAATTTTGGTAATTCTGATTTGGGCAGCAGCAAACTCTCGAACAAGTCTTGGTATGAGCTTAGTCTGGAATGCGTAGAAGGAATTTGTGTCATGAGTGGTGCAATCACTGATAATAGATATGCTCATGTTGTATACAACTTCGTTCACGGCCCAGTAGATTGTGAAGGGGTGAATAGTGATCTGTTTGTGGGAGAAGTATTCGGACTGGACAGCATTCTGGATTACAGGTGAGTAGTTTTCGGAAAAGTCTCCCCAAATGAAGAGCTCACCAGGCTTGAGATTCTTTCGAAGATCCACAAGAAATTCATGCTGAGCTTTGCTGATGTAGTGATGTTTCAACAGCTTCTCCAGTTCCGAAGTTGCAAAGTCCAAGAAGTCTTCGGTTTCTTTTTCCTCAGTCACGTATTGAGTTCCGTCTGTCGTCAGCCTTCTTCGGTATGAAATTGACGTGTTGTTCCTGATGACTTCGTTTTCTCTTAAAGCTATTTTGAAGTTTGTTGTAGATCCTTTACACTTTGTACATCGTCTGTAGTAGCAATCCTTGCCTCCACTTTCACAGACTAATTGTGAAATTGAAGGCTTGATGGATGAAATCTTGATGGCATGGAACAGCAGCTTCACATTTTCATGGTAAATGCACACGCAAACGTTGTGGTATCCCTTGCTGGTTAGCGAGATGCATTCTCGTGGCCGCAGCATCATGAATGACGATTTCCCAACTTTCGAATCCGGGTACTGAATCTTGAAATTTTGGTAGAGCTCCCTGAGATTGCTTAGAAGATATCGTTTCTGCTTGTGTTCTCGTCTTCCTGTTTCCTTGTTCTTGATGGACAGAAAATCCTTTTGTCCTGGGCAGGCTCTTGACACATCATCTTGATAATAGAAATCTTGAATATTGGATTTGGTTTCTTGGGTAATTTTGTATCCAGATTTTGGTTTTATTGGAGGAAGGATTGTGTCGGTTTCTTTACGACGTTTGCGGCTTCCCTGGACCAAGCGTTTCCCAATATTGAAGAAATCTTGAGTCTTCTTAATACTCCAAGACGGTGGAACTAAGGTAAGCAGTTGTTTTTTTTCGGCTTGAGAACATCCTTGCAATCTTAGCTTCAAGTGCTTCATGATCCAGTTGAGATCTGTAGAATCCTGGAGAAGTTGTTCTTGATTGTGTTGTTCTTTGTCTGGAATTGGTAGTCCGACATCTTGGAATCCTGTGGTGATTGTCTTCGTTACTTGCTCAAGTTCTCTTGTGACTAGATTACTTTGTTGCTTGAGATTTCTTCTGTTCAATGCTATTGCAGGGGCCGAAGGGGAAATTGTTTGCTTGATACTTGTTAACGTCTCGACCAATCTCTTCTTTGAGGCTGGTTCTTCAAAGATAGGATCTTCCGAATCTTGATCTTGAATTTCTTGGGTATCATCATAGCAGAATTTTGCGTCCTTGCATATCGCTTGATTTGGTAATAATCCCAGGGCTTTGTATTGGGTAAAGTAATCTTCCGCAGTGATGTATTTCACATTTATGCCTTTGTATTTATTGTTATGCTTTGGATGACAACATGTGCGAACACGGCGCCGTCCAAAAAACTCAATGCATTTTGCACAGAAAAAATTATCACTGAAAATAAGTTTGAAATTGAAACCTGGAAATGACTGCCTGACAGACTGCATAGTTCTGCTTTGCACAATCTTGTCTAGAGGTCGAGATTCGTCTTCAGAACAAGTCCATCGGTGGTGGGCAATCAAGAGTCCAATGTCGCAGCGACGTACTATAAAGAAAACAATTACCACTACTTGAATTTTTGACATACTTTGAAACGTTTTTACTAATTGGAATCTTCCAATAGAATTTTATTAGCATGTTCTAATTTTAAAAATTAACCTGTCTCTGAATATTCAAAACTTTTGTAAAAATTTCCAACTGTTAATAATAACCCAATCTGTTTTTTGAAAATTTTAAAAATCTTCCCTAATTTAAATAATTATCTTGCAAAATTTAAATAATTACCCTATGTCTGATTTTATGAAAATTTAAAAAATCCTGCCCAAGTTAAATAATTATCCCATCGCTGATTTTTTGAAAATTTTAAAAATATTGCAAAATTTAAGTAATTATCCCATCCCTGATCTTTTGAAAATTTTAAAAATCTTCCCCAATTTAAATAATTATCCCATCTCTGATTTTTTTAATTTCAGGAATCTTGTCCAATTTAAATAATTATCCTATCTCTATTTGTTTAAAAATTTTAAAAATATTGCAAAATTTAAATAATTAAGCTATCTCGGCTTTTTAGAAAATTTTTAAAATATACCCCAACTTAAACTATCCCATCTCTGAGTTTTTGACAATTTTAAAAATATAACATAATATAACAATTTTAATATTTATCCCATCTCTGATTTTTAAAGCATACCATTTTCAATAATCCGTTGCAAACAACGATCGAAATGTAGCAAAAAGGTAAAGCGACACGGTCACACGGTCGTGACAAGTCAAAACAAAGTCGATTTTTGAAATCCACGACCAATCTAAAACGGTCAAGACAAAAAATTCGACACGTTTGACCGTTGCTCTCAGAGATTCAACCTTAAAAGGTACCTACCTTGGCTTATTTCGGTGGGTGTGGTAGTATCCGGTGGTGGTGGTGTTAGTGATGTCGAAATTGGGGGTGGCGGTGGTGGCAGGGGTGATATTGGGGGTGGTGGTGAAGGTGGCTGCTCTCTTGGGAGGGAGGAGTGAGCCTCCATGATTCACTTTTTTAATATTTTATTAAAAAAACTCCCACTTTTTTAGTTTTATTTTAAAAAACTGGAGAATTCCAAAGATGAACCAACTCGTGTGAGAGATAAAAAGCATCTCAACACGAGTTGGTTCATAATCCCGGTAAACAATTTGCAGAGAGTGAGAAGTGAGACAGACCACCATACGGCACTGTCGCATCGACAGTCGCCGGTGGTGGTGATACCCACCAGAGTCCAACTCTCACTCTGCTTTTTGCTAAAAATGGAAACAGGGTTTGTGGAACAGTTGGTATGGCTCTCCTCTACATAATTACAAAATTTAAGAATAATGCAAACTATAGAGTTACATACATACATATACATATTTACATATTTATTCTTCTATTCCCCCTTCAAATTCTGATAAATCGTCGATTTTGGATGAGTCCACATCGGTTGCCGTCATCAAATAAAATGTCCTGCAGATTAAAAATTCACAATTTTTAGAAACTCTCAATACAAGAGCAAATTTAAATAATTCACGAAATTTTCACTCACCAGACCGTCCCCTGACTTAGAACATCTCAATGAAGGCAGTAGCTTAATTATTACAGCTGTTAAGTGTTTCTGGAAGGAGGTTGTAGGAGAAAGTCTGAAATTTAATTGGTCAAATTAAATATATTATTAAATATTAAGAATTCTTAAGCGTCTCAAACTTTAACCTCAATTACATAACTACGCAACCAATTCATTAACTAAAGTTGTCGACGACGGTTTATCGAAGCAGTTTTTCTGATTGCACTCTGCTACTAAACGGAAATTTCGGCGCTCTCAGTCGTTGCAGCGTTTACAATCTTCAAAAATTAAAAATAATTTTATATAATTATTTTCGGATTTCGGATATCTAAGAATATCATTAAATGATTGTAACCTGACTGAAAATATCAACCTCATTGGAAATTTGGGTTTTTCGGAAACCATTACTGGATATCGACGTCTCATCAGGACGTGCAACTAGAAAGATATAATATGTTGCAGACTAGAAATAATTTAAGCTTAATAAATTACTGACCGTAAATTATTGATGAAACTGGACAGGCCGGATTCAATTTTACTTCGGTTTGTATTTCGCCTTTGACAAAGAATTCAAAGTTTTGGGTTATAAGGTTTTCAGCAAGGATAGGAATACTTCGTCGTCGATCTCCGCCCCCTTGGTCGTCTTGCAGAAAAATCTCTGCTCCGATTTCCAACTCAAATTTTCGTTTCACTGAAAAAATAAACATAAGGTTGTTATTTACTCGTTCCTATTAAGATGGTGCTCCATCACCATCTTGATAAGGAACCTACCTATGATAATTTTATACTTACCTGTTTCCTAAAATCCTATTTAATTTCCAAAAGTTTTTATCAGTTTTTCCCACATGCAGAATTTGGAATTGGACACGGGGATTATTTCGGCATGTTGACTTGAGTTGAGCTGAGCGGAAACTAAAACTGAAAAAGCGCCGCTGCGCAGCGTCTCACAATTCATACAAAATGTATTAAAATTCTTACCTCTGTGGTAATAAACTACACCAAAATGTAGATCTCATCAGCACCACAACGGAAAAAATTTGTACTGCACTTGATTAAAATTATGGTAAAGAGTGCTATATAAGTTTGAACGACATTATTACCAGCTGGTAGAAATTTATTACCAAAATTATAAAGATAGCTTAAAATATTGCGGTGGAAGGCTAGTTACCCGTTTGGTATTGATACGGTAATAATCCCGTATACTTTTTGTAGGACGCGTAATTACCAAGAGCTCGGTAAAGACGCTTATTAGGAATTCTTTACCAAGTTGCTAAGAGTGCAGTATTAGATGAATTTCTCAACGTTCCTTATATATTAAGCATTGCGTTCAAAATGAATGATGAAAAAATATTCATTCATTATTCATTCACACGAATTAAATAGATATTCACTCAATATCCATCTATTAAAAAATCAGAATAAAATATTCATTCAAAATTTTGAATATTGAATGAATAATTTACTCATTCATTATGAAATGAAACTTGTAACAAATTATTAAAGGGTGAAATTTTCAACCATTCATTTATATATTTATGTATTTATTTATTTTAAATTTACAAATTTAATTTACTCACATAATTTTGTTTCAATCCGGTGAATACTTAAATTACTTAATTATTTAAAACAGAGCATGGTCGCGCAAACACTGCTTGAAAAAGCGACCGATAAAATGATTCTCATCTTGCCCATCGTCACGGAAGGAAATCAGCTTATCTCGGAAACATTAAAAGAAGGGTCGCAACTCATGGAGAAATATGCGGAATCTGAAGAAGGATCCGAAACCAGGGGAGCGTCCATAAATCACGTGATCGATTAGAGGGGGGGAGGGGGTCTGACATTTGTCACCAATTATCCCGGGGGGAGGGGGGGGGGTAGATGGTCACATGTCCCGTGACATGAGTAAAGTTTTTAACGTTTGTATATGCCAATAAATGTCAGAGAGTTTTATAAATTCTCCTGGCATACCACGCGCACCTTATACAGATTTGATTTTCATTTTGCATATTTAGACACTTGCTTCGACTTAAAATTCTTATGTCTGACTGGCGTATTAAATGGTTATTTAACCATTCGTGTAGCTCAAATTTGATTATTCCTATTGGAGGCAATAAACTATTGGGGAAGGAAATTTTTTCCCCAAAATCTATTTGTGAAATTTTGTTAAGGTAAAAATATAGAATTTTTTAAAGTAATAACATCCAAATTTCATTGAATATTAACGCCGAAAAGTTCATTTTAAGTTCTCCATAAGGATACATGACACATGGGGCAGAATGAGACGGGCGGGAATGACTCATGGAATGGATGCTTCCCTTAATTTTTCACACGTCCCCTCAACTTCCGCGGCCTGCATTTCTACATAATGAATAGGTCTACCAATGAGCATAATTTTAATGCCTCGACCATACACTCAAAATAAAAATATGTCGAATCAACACCGGCGGTGTCAATAAATTACTTAACCGCCTTGGTTACAATGTTAAATCCGAGTTATGATGATTTTGGTGACCGGACGGAAAAAATTCATTACTACTCGGAATCACAATTGTAACCAAGGCGGTTAAGTAATTTATTGACACCGTTTTGTTTTGAGTGTACATACATAAATTATGTAACATAATTAAAAAAATATGTATCCACTAAATAAATACATACATAATGTTTAAAATCTAAACTTTATTTTATTCTATTCTTTACAGACAGCCCAAAATGAAATTTTTAAACTGGCTCAAACCGCTGAAAAAGAAGTTTACGAAATTCTCCACAAATTTGACGAGATTGAAGAAATCCATAAAAAACACAGGCCCAACGCTTTACAACACGTCGTGGAAAAACAGCGGGAAGATGTGTCCGTCCACTCGAAAATAGCAGCCACTTCACAGCTCCCCTTCCTTGAAGACATTGATCTCGAGTTCTTGCAAGTACTGCAAAACTTGTACGAAAATTTGGAAGGGATACGCAACATTTTTTTGGTCTGGAAATATATAATTTATGTTAAAAAACGTTTCTTTGGAATTTTGGATCACCTTACACTCTTAGAAATGGGGTTACGCTCTAAGAAACCCGGTAACTAAGTTATTACCAGGCGGAGTATCTATGTTACTCTACCGCATGGTAATTTATTTATTATTGAGTGGTAGAAAATTAGTTACCAGCTGGTAATATTTTCAAATTTCGCGACCGGGGTTATTACCGTCTTGGTAATAAAATGTCTACCACTCAATAATAAATAAATTACCATGCGGTAGAGTCACATAGATACTCCGCCTGGTAATAACTTAGTTACCGGGTTTCTTAGAGTGTAAGATTATAACCAAAAAGTAAACGTATGTGACTCTACCGTCGTGGTAAAGAATTTATCACCAACTGGTTAAATATTTATTAGCTCTGGTGACAATTTAATACAAAATCTGTGAAACTTCATAATTAGTCGGTGACAATTGTAACACCTCGATGACAAATTTATAACCACGGCGGTAGAGTCACATACATACGTTTTATTTTTGGTTATAATCGTAACCCCATTTCTAAGAGTGTATAAATAATTCATTCATTCCTTGAATTCAGACGGAGAAAGATGAAGAGGAACGGAAAAACATTATGGAAACTATTCAAAATCAAGAAGATCGTATTTTCTCTATGGTTGCGACGACGGAAGCATTTCGCCAAGTGTTCAGCATTCAATCGGTTGCAAGTAACATCCGGTCGAGAACTTTGGAAAATAAGAAGGTTTCACTTTCCAAGGTACATATGAAAATAATTGAAATTTTAAAAAATAAAGCCAAGTTCAGACTAAACAATAACTGACTTTGAAATTTTCTAACAATTTGAATAGTATCAAACCTACCAAGGACATGTGGACACTTTTCAGACACTCATGGAAGACAGACTTGTGGATCAAGAAGAATTTAGAAAGTTTCGTAAAAGCTTAGAAGAATTATTAAAAAATGAGAAGAACGGAAATGAAATCGAGCAGAATTTATTGAAGGAAGAACTTTAAAATTTGTGTGACGAATTTTATAACAGAAGTTAAAATACTCTTGTTGAATCTATTTTTAGAAAAAGAAAATCTGCATTTAGTCTTCCACCGTACTTTTTAATGGATTTTTTACCGATCTCAATTAATAAAACATATTAGCTTCCAGGTGACTTAAATTTTCCCTTATCTGAAATTAAGTTAATTATTAAGTCTGGGTAAATATTTTGAAATATTTTGCATCTCATGTAATAATCTGTACTACCTAATAATCGTACTGGATCATTCAATTGTTTCTGTATAAATTGATTATGTAAAACTATTTTTATCCCTATCATATCTACAAAATATGTACAATGTCCTCGAAGTAATGAATTTTCTTGTAAGTCATCACCCAATTTGAAGGGTTAATGAGATGGGGGGGGCCTAAAATGCATATATTCCAGAAAAACCCCGGGGTTTTCCGAATCCTGGTTAAGACTGAATAAAATGAAAATCATATATGAATATGTAAATATGTAGAAATTCATGATATTGCAACTTGGTACTTGTCCATACAGAACTTTACGTTGGAAGGGAATATCACGTCCAATGAGAAAATACGCATAAAAAAATATATCTACAATCTGTAAGACTGAATACAAACGTATGAACCAGAGGTATGTGTATCAAGATGATGGATATGTAAATCCAGGCAAAAAAGGTTTACTTTCTATATTTTTTTTTAACGAAAAATCCTTACTAGGGATTCCTTAAACGAGGAGTCAGGGGCCGTCCATAAATTACGTAACGCAAGAGGGGGGAGGGGGGTAATGGGAAGAGCGTTACGAATTGTTATGTAGGGGGAGGGGGGTACAACAAATTTGTTACGTAACGCATTTCATAAACGCGATTAAAAATCTGATTGAACTTATGTCATCCAGAAGTTTCAGTGTACGCATTTTACCTGCGGTGAAATCAAATTTACGTTACGTTACGAAGGGGAGGTGGGGGGGGGGTAGTCGAGAAGCGCTACGATGCCGTTACGCGGGGGGTGAGGGGGTTTAAAAATGCCGATTTTTGCGTTACATAATTTATGCACGGCCCCTCATAAATAATTTCAAATGATTTTGCCTCGATTGGCTCACCGTGTTGAGAAACCCATTTACGAAATTGTATTTGGTAATTCCTTGCATTTTGCACGCTACGTTAGCCAGCAGCCATAAGTTAATTGGATGTTGACATATACATATGTAAATATGTATCTACTGCACACCCAATTTCTATTTATACACTTCGTTGGAAGAATATTTACTTGTCGTGACTTTTGAAAACAAGTATTAATATCTTAACTAATGGAATTTTTTGTGTCGGACTGGGGATAAATAATAAGTAGTGAAACATATTGATATCATAAATAATTTATGTCGCTTTGTTCCTAAGCAGAATCGCGAGACGAATGAACTATCAAGTTTAAATATTCTTACTCCAACTGCGTTTATGTCTGGTCATATAAAAGTTTCATAATTTCCTAAGAAACCAATTTTCGGTTAGGACAAGATGATAATTCAGGCTTACCTGTGCAGCTTGCTTATTCTCTCAGTCACCTCGATATCATCCAACTTCGATTTGCAAAGTATCGACAGTTTAGTCCCAGCAAAATCAATTCTGCATATTATAGGCGACTTCACCATAGAGCATGAAAAATCTTGGGAAACGAGACTATTAAAATTTCTCGTGCGCAGCCAAAACTTTATAAAAGTATTGGTCAACTTACCAAGTAGTCATAGTATTTTATTTAATCAATATTATGGGTCTTCTTACAAAAATGAGTTCGTCTTTTCCAATTATTTTGGTCACTCAACTAGCTCCTTTAATTTCATATTTCTGCACAAATTAGAAACAGATTTTGAAAAGAATGAATTCGTCCAAACAAGGGATAGTTTTAGTTACTGTGGGGAAAATCCAATTTATATATTCCTGGTTTTAAGTGTGATAAACACAAAAACATTCATACTTTCGTCCGATGCAGCAGAAACGTCGAAGTTGTTCGGTATCCCTGATCATCCCACTGAGACGGAAGCTCTCCAAATTTTTGTAGTCTGCCTCCCTTGCTATTTATATTCTTTGATTGAACTAAAAGCTTCAATAAGCGAATACTCCACAATTCTGGATTCCTCGTGGAAAATGCAAAATTCTGATTTACAAGGGATGCACTAGGCGGTATCCATGAGTCAAGTGTATGACCCGACAATCAACACTTGCACCTCGATTAAGCTAGGTGCAAGAAGATTTCCCGATTATGCCACATGCGCACAACTCACACTAGGAGGAAAATTCAACTTCACCGACTTGAACCTCGTATCAGGAACAAAAGCATCTAAAGAAAAGTATCTAAGAAATGCTGATTTTTATATAATGTACAACAAGATTATAACTAAAGATGTAATTGACTATTACTATTTATATCCAGTGTCTGCCTATTTTTCCTGGGTACCATATTGTGGAAGTCGAAGTCCATTTAAAATGGCAACTGTATCTTTTAAAAAATCTACTTTGGAAGGCTTGAAAGGTCTAATGATACCTCTTAACCAATATACATGGGTTGCATCGGGCGTATCTTTCACATTTATAGCCTTGTTTCTAACAATAAGTGGGCTGAAAAGCGGAGACACATTTGGACAAATAAGTTTATACTTCGTGCAAGCATGGCAGTGGATTTTGTCCTCCCTTTCCGGGCAGTACCATCAAACTCCTTCTATTTTTCGGCACATTCCTCATTTCCGAGTATTGGGAGTTACGTGTGTTTTATTCTTCTATCTCCTGGGAACCGTGTTTTATCAAGGTTCTATGTATTCAGCACTCATTGCCGTCTCCCCACCAGACATTGCATCAACCATGGAAACCGTGGTGGACTCAAAAATTCAAATTATTACAACAAGCCGAGTAATTCTGGATAATATAGCAATTAAAGCATCATCTTTGTTGATTTATGTAATGAATTCCGACATTACAAACACCACGGTAAATTCTGCAAGGTTATTTCGCACTTTTAGTGATCTTAAAGACATGTTAAATTTCATTCATACCGGGTCGGAATTTTTGGCTGGTCTCAACATTTCTGAAGGATTTGAGGTACAATTTGGTGACTATTCATTTAAACGGGTTATGGATACGTTTGCCGTTATTAATTCAGGTTACGACTTAGACGAGGTGTTGGCAGGGTTGGAAGTGAAGCGACAGCCGTACATTATCAGACACACAGAGCTACCCACACTTTTCCAAAATGTGCCGCTAACTATTACCCTTGGGTTTATGAGTTCCTTCTTATTTCAAGGTTTCGGTCAATTAGCAGAGTCACGGCTGTATGAATTCTGGATGGCTTTAAGAAATTTACAGCATCTTCTGAAAAATGTTAGAGAAAAATCGTCAAAAGAAGTGTATCAAAAAGTGTTGGTTACAAATTTCTTTGGAGCGCGGAAAGAAATAGTGTTCGATGAGGAGAAACAAGTCTCACTTTCTGCTTTGGAAGGTGTACTTGTGTTGTGCGCAGGTTCACTTGGTGTCGCAGTATTTTTATTCATAAACGAGTTGGTGGCGTATTCAAGGATAAAATATGTAATCGGTAAATGCAGAAAAGCTGTGCCTTGAATGGTACATATGTATACATGATTAAACTAAAACATTCATTGTATTCTTGGAATTAATATGCAAATCAATCGCAGTAATTTATTCATTTTTGCTTTCATAAAGATTTTTTTTGCACTGATGGACTTTTACAACATAACCATTAAAATATTTAATCCTGCAAGATTTTCAAGAAAATTAATGTTGTGCAATGAATTTCTGCATATTTTAGTATTTATTACCGATAAACCTACATTATCGATATTGTTAAAAACTCTTGGTTATCAATCAGTTAATAAATTCCTTTTTCAAATAAGCTAAATAAATTAAAAACTTAATAATTTTTCTCGAGTTTTTAATATGGACTTACAATGGAGAGGTGTCAGGTGGTTATCACCAATGTGGACCGGACTAATTTTAAACTGTTCAGGCCCAGAAATATGCCCACCCGTATTTTTCTGGGAATATTTACGCCCGTGGCGGAATTTTCAAAAAAAAATTCAGCCAAAAGCCTAATTTTTAAAAACGCTGTAACTTTTCGAATTTTACTCCGATTTCCACAATTGAATTCAATTTGTTCAGAATTACTTCCCTGATAATATAAAAATTCATTTTCAAAAATTTTTAAATTTTCAAAAAACTATCGTTTTTTTCTAAAAACTCGGAAATGACTTTTGTTCATTTTCGTACATTTTCATGCACTTTTCCGAATTTTTTACGAGTGCTATTTTAAACTTAGAAAAGTTTTTATGCACTAATTTCGCACATTTGTTTTCGGTCCTGCTTTTGGCTAGAATGTCATTTAAAAAGTTACACTTCCCACGTGGAAGCAAGAAAACGCGAAAATATTGCTGGCATGATTTTGTGCATGAACAATTTATAATTAGTATGAGCAGAGTCGGAGGTAACAACTTGATAACTGTTAGTGATTAATGCTAATATTTAAATTGGCAAAATGGAATCCAGACTTTTCTCAGGTAATGCTTTCTAATATCATTGACATACAACAAAATATTTTGCGTTAATGATACATATGTTTGCCTACATATATAACAGAAGAGTCGAAAGAAAACTTGAGTATCATGCTTTTATATTTGTATTTTGCCATGGCATATGGTAAAATATTTCGAATTATACATATATTGCATGTAGAAGAATCGAATACAATATTTAACGTTGACTTAGGTGACTCATCGTTAGGAATGGGTAATCCGATCCTAAGAAATCCGATCCGATCCTAATCCGTCGGATTATGTCGGATCGAATCAAGGTTTTTTCTGATCCGAGGCCGATCCGGTCGGATCGGATTGGTTCAAAAATCCGATCGGATCAATCCGATACTTCCCATCGGATTTCGGATCGGATTTCGGATTGTATTATTTGGATCAATCCAGCTTGCTTCCTCTATTCACCCGACTATTTTCCACCCACTATTTCACAAATTACGACAGATTTCAAAAACAATCTTTCTCTCTCCTACCTCTAACATAATTTGTCAACACATTCGTCTAAAATTGATTGGACAAAGTAAAAAATTCTTGTTCAGCTAATATTAATAGTCGCAATTCCTTGATAAATTTTCTATTGGTCGCTCGAAAACACTACGAAATAATCTGTCATGAAGCATTTTAGATGTTTCAAGCCTATAATATTGGGTGAACAGCAACTAATTACTAATTACAGTTGACAGTTGTTTTTATTCGTAAGTAAATTCTTATGAGGTGTGTGAGTTGTAAATTCACGTTGGTTAATTTATGAGTGTGTGTATATTAAGTGTAGCGCAACTTGAAATTAATGTGCACCAATTTCTTGGCATAAAGCTCTATGGTATTGTAAATAATTCCGTAGTTAACTTCAATTGGTTAATTTTATATTAATACTAACTGATTTATTTATGTTTCAATTAATAAGTACATACAGACTGTGTATGATACTATTTAATTATTAGTTGATTTGGGGTAATGTGATACAACTAGTTCTGATAGATAACTTGATACAACTACTTTGGTGGGTAATTTGATACAAGTAATTTGCAATCTCAATTTCCCATTTGGGGCAATCTGAGATTTGCGATTCACTCTTGTGCAGAACAACCCTCTGTTACAAAAAGATTAAATGGGCGTTACGCGGGCTTTGGTCCGTGGCTAGCTTTATACTGCAGAGCGGACGGAAAAGCACCCGTGTATGCTAAATCTCACAGTTCATTCCAGCTAAAATAAGTCTATTTCCGCATTATATACATAAACACAATAGTTTGTTCATCATTGGAACAAATGCATGCATACATTACATACTACCATTTCTACCTGTTTAGCAAACTACAAAGCTGGACAACTCAGTCTGCATAAGATGAGTTTGCACTCTGCTTGCCATCACTGCCAGTGTTCTGTGTTGCAAAACATTGATTTGCATGCTTCGGTTTGCTTCTACTGCAAAACCAATGTAAATTGCGTTCAATCTGCATCTTAAATGCAAACTGAACACAAAATGCAAACTACACATTACAACTCCAATTGCATTCATATTCCTACATATTAGGAATCTGAACAACAGTGAAGAAAATTAAAGTGTAGGTTGGATAAACTGGTCTATCTCCAACGATGGCCACGATCATAGATTGTAAGTTTGCAGGATGCAATCCCAGAAATAAAGTGATTGGATTACGTCTCTATTTTTGAAAAATTTTAAAAACCGTAAGGGTCACTATTTTTGTCTAACAATGGAGGTCTCCCAAAGTAGTCCCACAGATTTGGACCAAACTAGCGTCAATCGATGAAAAATATAATTAGTATGAAATTTTCAAATGGAACTATCTGCCAATGCGCAGGTTTTGCGGAGATATTTTTCTTCAAAGCAGAAAAAATGCGCAGCAAATTTGGAAAATGAAACATTATCCAGCCTTGGGAGTGCGTTTTCTCCTCTTTTTATGCAAATATCTCCGTCAAACCTGTGCATTGGGAGATAGTTCCATTTGAAAATTTCATACTAATTATATTTTTGATCGATTGACGCTAGTTTGGTCCAAATCTATGAGCATACGTTGGGAGACCCCATTGTTAGAAGCGCACTCAACTCTCGCGATGACTTGCTTCCTTTGAGGCTTTATTTCTTGACAAATAAATAGCTCAACTGGATGTGAGCATATTGATATCTTGTACATTTCTGGACGATTTTTTGAAGTAGTGGATTTTTTAATAATGCGAATTTTAACAATTTGTCAAAACTCGCCTTATTAAAAAATTCGCTACTTTGTTCAAAAAATCGCACGGAAGTGTACAAGATATCAAAAGTGTTCACATTTCACTGCGCTATCGATAAAAATAAAGCCTCCAAAGAAACATATCGTCATGAAACTTCAAGTGATTTTTTGGGTCAAAAATTGCGACCTTTGACCCTGATTATATTTTTAAAATTCTGGAAGGGCAGCCAGCTCCAATATTTCTGGGCTACCACTCTGAAAATTTTCAAGCTGATATCGTGGCCATTGTGTGAGATAGAAAACTCCATCCATCATGCAATTTAATTTGGCCCCCTATTAACTATTGTCTATTCAATATGTAGGGTGAAATTTAGATTGCTTTGTCGGTTTTTAGTAACCATATACTAATAGGTACATAATTAATTATTGAACCTTGTTTATGTATATGTATATAATGCATATTGGGGAGTATTATTATCCTCTCTTGAGTAGGTATACATAATATGTATTACATATGTATGTAAGTATTGCAAGTATTAAATTTTATATATATATGAAATTTATCTATAGATATAACCATTTTAGTAATCCGATCCGATCCGAAATCCGTCAGATTGATCCGAATCGGATCGGATTGGTCGGTCAATCCGCCTCGGATCAATCCGATACCCGGATTAATCCGAGTCGGATTGATCCGATGACCCCAAAATCCGATCCGATCCGAACCCATTCCTACTCATCGTCTCAAAAAATCTCACGGCAAAAAACACAGCGCGAAAGCTTTTTAACATGGAGTACATTACCCGAATGAGCCGAATTATTTTATTATTTCGTACCACTTATTTTTATTTTGGCGTAAAAATCATACGAAGTTGAATAATGTAAACGCCAAAATAAAGTAAACTGGTGTAAAATAATAAAATAATTCGGCTCATTCGGGTAATGTACTACATATGATGAACTCAAGTTTACCTACATACCAAAGTCACTTTGCACACCATGATTTCAAAATCGTTTTCTGGAACAATGAAATGAAAAATAAAAAATCCGTCGGGTCATTTTGTAGTCAGTAAGTTGATTAATGGGATAGCGATGAGTTTTTTTAAAAGAAGATAAGCCAATTCTGTTGATATCGATTTTTCTGAAGGCCTTCGCTCTTTTTGGTATCCCTCCTTCAAAACGGGTCAAAATCTAGAGTGCATATTTTTAATAAATTGGTACTGACCTGCTCTACAAAATGACCCGATGGAATTTAAAAATACATTCTCAGAGCCGAGAAAAGAGTAAAAATGTGTAGATTTTTAGACCGGGTTTTTTTTGTGACGTTACAGGCGATGAGTCATCTAAGTCAACGTTAAGTGCTAAATGGGAACTTTTTATCAGGGTTTTGGTAAGAATGAGATTGGGAAGCGTTTCGACGACTACATTCTCCGGATTGTGCTTTCGCTCAACAAGTTCCTCTGTTCCATCGCCGGTCCAGGGATGGATGGATGGATGCTTATGTGAAGAATCAGCGTGTAGAAGAAGAGATAGGAATAAAAGTTTTCGACGGGAAAGTCGAAAATAAACAGAAATGTAGAAATGTTGTCAACACGCAAAATTGAGGCACTGATACTTTTGGGATTTTATACAAATAAGTCGTCTCACATTGATACAGAATTGAATGATTTATGTATTTAATAAGAAGAGAAGTAGGTCCCATCGTCAGGCTCAACTCGTAACTAACTAAAACCCTGGGCAATTCAGGCTTACTAAACGAAAAGTTAATTAATTGAAAGGCAACGAATTCTATTTATCATCCGTACATTACGTGGGTCGTCTTTGCACAAGTATGTATCGCACAAAAATGTGTAGGTAATTCCCATGAGAACAACATTGTATCATCTCTTAATTAATTTAGTTGTGTGGGGTCCAACTTCCATGATTTAATAAAGAGTGTTCACAATTGAATGCCGATTGTGCGAAAACACATTATGATGTAAGATGTTATCAAGTTATTAGTCAGGCTTACATAACTTTACATAAGTTATGAATTAAACGTTGAGTCAGTAAGATGACTCAGTCACTCATTGATACATACCACAAAGCGTGTTATTTCCTGACTAGTCAGGCTTGGGTTATTAACACAAAATCTTAACCTTCAGTTGCATACGTATGTATTGCAATAAGTAATGTAATATCAGCAATTATTGGTTAAAGATACACAATGTACATGCCGATTTCGGCGTCTTACAAGTATTTAGGGACAAAATCGTTTTGAAAAACTGATACTTAAATATTTTCAAATGAAAACATTACTCAAAAAATGATTTTTTTTAATCAGGGGTAAAAATGAGTATGTAGGAGCGGTAGACGGTGTGGAATTGAAGGGGTCGGATTGGGGTAATCAGATAATAGGGAAACCATAAGAAAAACATGGACACGGCGGAGTTGTCATTTATTAAGGAGCTAAATTTAATGTCGGGTTATAAAATTAAGCATTGGCCCGGTTGGAAAATTAATAATTAGATATACTCAAAACCTTTTTGTGTATGTGGGTCTAATATGTATTAGCCTGAAAACTTACTAACGAAAGCTTTAAACGAAAAATATTGAAAAAGTTAATATCATTTTAAAATAATTCGTCTAATTAAATCACCAATTTAAATTATTTTTCGTTCTGCTAAGCCTTTCACTTTATGTAAGGTTCTTTACATAAGTTTGGAGATCATCCATCCATACGTAACTATTTTTAAACCTTTTAACAAGCCAAATCTTCTGGTGACCGAAAGATGCGATTCGTTATGTATTTTGCAAAAATTCTTCTTTGGTTGTTTTAAAGCTTGTCCTATGCACGATCCAACAGTCATTAATAAGTAATCGTACTAAAAATGTGTCCACCCTGAGGAGACAAATTCAATTTATTTGGCCTAGTCGACTTATCCATATCTTTCTTTAATTCCATACTAGCCTCTGGCTGGATTCTAAATATGTTCCAAACCTTCCCAAAATGCCAAACACTCACGCCTTACACATTTACCGCAAAGTTTTCTTATTTTACTTTAAATTTCCATGTTCGTATAGCCCGTCGACGCGAAGATTCTATGCGAAGACAGGAAAGGATTTGTTCTTCTCGTTCTGTATCCCTGAATTCGCCGCACTCGGCGGCATCGTCCTCAACACGACGGAAGCCATCTACACCATTTATTCGGAAAGGATCAAAATTTTGTCTGTCCTCCTTCTGCTAATTGGTCTGATTCAATGCGTATACAACGTCACTGCGGCGGTCGCGTTTTGGCTGGTGAAGTATGAACAGGCCGCATTCTTAAATGATTTAGTCCGCCAGGTCGAGAAATTGGAAGAAGGTGAGCTGCTTGAGATGGAAAATTGTTGAATGATTCGGCTTAAGGGTTGATAGAAATATTTGGCATTCATAATCATCCCTAACTCAAATTAATCAGTCAAAAACGTAGCGATTAACAATTTTCTTTAAGTAATTTAGTTGGATTTAAATTATTTCTGAAGGTACATATATACTCATATTTATACATCGCAGGTTTTGAAAAACGTGCCCAAAAATGGGACACTCTGACCGTCATGCTATTCCAATTTATCGTCATATCTGCCACTCTGCCATTTCTTTTCGCCATGTTTGTAGCCTTCTTGACCGTCCATGACAAATATTATCACATTAAGTACGCCGTGATAAATTCAGTGTGTCCTATGAATACTTATTTCTCGTGCAAATTGGTCACCTTCATAGTGCTGACGATCACCTATTCCTACGTCGGGTTCCACTGCGCTGCCATCCTGGTCGGATCCATAGTAACGAGCGCGGTAGTTTTAAACATGCTGCTAGATTCGGTACGGGACTTGTCCAGGCTAAATCCTCGGCTGGGATCTATCCGAATGTATCAAAGGTAACCTGATTTATTCATTGGCCAATTACATTGTACAATTATGTACAGTAATCTCAGATTACTGATTACGGAGACCAGATTACTAATCTGATCTCTGTTCTGCCAGTAGTTTGGATTTTCAGGGCCCTTACAGCCGCAAAAAGTCGAGAATCTACAGAGAATATAATATTCATTTGAAGTATGTGAAGAAATTATTCATTTACAGTGGTCAAATTTCTTTATTTTTGAAAAAAAGGGAATTGGACCACGGTAAATAATTAAATTCCTCACAAATTTCAAATGAATATTGCCTTCTCCACTCTTTGTGGCTGTCATGGCCCTGAAAATCCAAACCATGGGCAGAACAGAGATCAGATTAGGGAACGTCCATATATAACGTCATCATTTTAGTGGGTGGGTGGTTTAGATCTTCCTATCTTTCCCGTTTTAAAATTCTCTATCCCTTAATGCAAAGGTTGGGTTGGTGGGTGCTAAAATGGAGAATTTTTGATGACGTAATATATGGATGACCCCTAATGCTGTAATTGGAGAATTAAATAGGTAGACAAATTTATCAAAGGCTCATGTATTTATTAAAGGTTTCGAATTATCTTCAAAACCATGGAGAATACGACCACCTTTTTGGCCACGTTGATGCTCTCGATCGGATTTGGATTTACGGTAATGTGCAATTTCACCACGGTTCGAATGTTGGGAGTGATTCGGATGCCATTCTATCTCTTTTTTCCCACTGCGGCACTCGTGGCCATGGCGGCGATTGGAATCCTGCTCCCGTACGGGATCGCGAGCTGGGAGCGGAGTGGAAAGTTGTTGGCGGGGTGGAGGGTCAGGCTGAGGGTGAAATGGGGCATCTTTATGCGAAGATATTGCGAGCAGACGGTGAAGGGGCTGAGGCCCATTGGACTTCGGGCGGGAATGGGGGAATTCAATTTCTTCGTGTTTAAGAAATCGACAAAGTCAAGCTACTACGTGGCCGTGATGGATAAAACGATTGAAGCTTTAATGACATAAGTTCTAGTCAAACATTGTTGTTAAGACGTGTGTTTCGTTAAAATCGTGCGTGTAGTTGGACACAATTTGTGTAAAATTTTCAGCCTATTTAGTGGCTAGAGCAATTTTTATAGAACTTGTACATGTTTGCTTGTATTAATTTTCACTCCGCAAAATTTTAGAAAATATGCACTGGCCATTCAATGTAGAGAGACGCAGAAACGATTCGACTTTAATTTTAACTTTATGGATTGCATCTGCAGAAGTAATCCTTACGTGTGAATTATAGGCATGTATAATATTTAAATGTATGTAGATAAAAAAATCTTTTGGCGCATGCAGAAATAAATTATGTGAAATAAAAAAATCATTAAACTTGTAAGCGTTTTACTTGAACCAGGTTAGGTTTGCATGTTTTTCGTCAATAATTTATTCGAGTTTTCGGTTGCAAAAGAATTTAGCTGGGTAAAGGTCTATGCCGGGGACAATAATAAATTATTCGCAACTGAATGAATTTTCAACAAATTTATCCTTTATCTTTAATGAGTTCCGGTTTCAGCGCGCAACTATATAGAAATCGCAGGAATTCTGCAATAATCGGCAAAAAGTTCATGCATACTGTATTCTGCATTTTTTGGCATAATCCTGCAGAAAATTTCTGTCGATATTATTCTATCGATATTATTCCTCACCCATGTGAGGAATTCCTCATCCTGTGACTCCAAACTCTACATTCTTCTTGAGAGAGGAGCACGCCTATACGCACCGTGACCAAAAAGCTCAATTGTGAAATTTTAAAGATGGGTTCGAAAATTGACCCCAAAGAGCTCCATGCCGTTAAAATAGTTTGCCAACCAATAATGACGTACAAAACAATACTAAACCAATTCCAGAATGAAAAAATTGTCATTTCTAATGACCCAATGTCTAAAATAAAGGATTCAGTTGAAAAGGGAACCAGGCAAGAAATATTTGACGTCGCCACATCCGTCGAACGCATGCTCCCCGGACTGTAAGAAACCCGACGCACGTGAGAAAAATTGATGTGGACAAGGCAAGAATTTTTTTATCAATCCAAAATCAACTGGCCACGAAGTGTCAGGTCCCTGGGCGTACACTGAACTGAATTATTCACCAAGATATGCACAACTTCAGCGAGGATCAGAAGATATGAGGTCGACGCGAAACTTTTTCACCGACAACGCTCGGATTACCACCCAGTTCGCAGCCATCCTTTTTTTAATATTCGAAATTTAAATTATTTTGCATAAAGATAAACTAGTTACGTCCGGTTATGCGCCTCCGGTGCTTTAATTCTGATTTGAAACTTCAGTTCGACACTTTTTTCAAATGGGCATAGAAAAATTTTTATGCATTTTGCAAACTTTTAGATGAACAGTGGTTCAAAGAAAATCTGCTGCCGGATATAAAAGCCGGGATTGTTGGAAATGATAACTTCATTCCTCATGAAAAAAGGATGCGGAATACGATGAAATCATTCAAAATATCCAACAACGAATATTTCGCCCAAAAATTAATAATTTTCGACACGTTCTATAATCTTGCCTAACCCTTAGTTAAGCCCTGCCCAAAGACGAGAAACTGGAAAAGGTTCAGGTGAAATGGAAAGATTTGAAAAATAAGTATCAATTAAATTAATAAATCAAGCTCATTTCCATTCACTTTTTTTTATTAAAACTTTTCATGCATTTTTTAATTAAAAGTTTTCATGCATTTTTTTATTAGAACTTTTCATGCATTTTTTTATTAAAACTTTTCATGCATTTTTTCATTAATACCTTTCATGCATTTTTTATTACAAATATTCATGCATTTTTTTGTTAAAATTTGCATGCATTTTTTTATGGAAAGATTTTGTTTTCATGAAAACAGTTTTTCATGAAAAGTTTCCATGAAGGTCGTTGTCATGAGAAGCTTGCACGTGCATTGGACGACGACCCGCTTTGAGAAACAAAGTCCACGGCGCGATCCATTTTGCACACTACTCAACTCACGTCATCAGATGTTTTGATATTTAAAGTTTCCTAAAATATCTGTCTTTGGTGACAAAATTTACTGCTAATAGATTAAATATTTCTATTCACCTCCATCAGGTAAAATAAATTAGGGCCGACGACCCTCAACCCATCAAAGCAGCTGGCAAAAGCAAAATAACTCTGGACACAGAAACTTTCTTAATTTGCTCTTATCAACGCACAATGTAAGTTTTACATAAAATTATTCAATTCAATTACTTAATTTTCTCATCATACTAACATTCATACATACTTTAGTATTTGCATAAGTGGCAATTTAAATGATATTAAATTTTTAGTGCGTACTCTTCACTTTTCAAATTGGTTTGACGAACGTCTGGAGTCTCGCTCCTCTCATTTTTGAAATGGTAAGAATCTAACTCTATTTAAGCTATAAGGTTGGGCGTTAAGTGTTTCCTTGCAGATTAAGGAATTTAAACAATTAAAAAGGTTATTAGTTTAGGAAAAAAAAGTGGTGCAGAAGGCTAGACGACAACCGATTTTTTTAAACATTTAATTCAAACTTGTTAAAACAATATTTAAATTGCAAAATTTCTACTGTTCATTAATTACAGGTCAGCATGGTCTGTTTTCTTTGCTCTCAAGTCATCCCCACAACCATCCCGTCGACAGCCCCCTTGGATAATAAGGAAATCAGAAAAATAGTACCAATCTCGCTCCTGCTGGAATTACTGTCGTCGTCGTCACCATGTTCGCCAACATGTCGCAGTCGGAAGAAAATTGCTCCACAATTTGCAGAGAATTTCGAAAGCTGTGAATTTTGTCCAGCTTGTGCCCCCATGATAAGCGAAATGGAGGAAATACGGAGCCAAATATCCATCCTGGAGGGACAGATGGGGCAGAAAGTTTCGATAATTCAAGATATGCTGGTGAATTCTTTATCCGTAGAAGGACAAAGTGACGACAAGATTACGCAACTAAGGACAAGTGTACTCAAAACGATGAGAGGTTGAGTGAAATTTTACTTTACTTTGTATTAGGGGTCGTCCATAAATTACATTGTAAATAAAGTTGAGTAAAATAGCCACCAAAGCAACTGTTGAGTAAAATTAACCCGGACAAAAGTAAAATTTACTCAAGGTTGAGCAAAAATCTGTCAACCTTGAGTAAATTTTACCTTTGTCAGTGTAAATTTTACTCAATAGTTGCTTCGGTGGCTATTTTACTCAAAACTGAGTAAATTTTCATCAAATTTATTTAGGGTGTACGTAAAGCTGAAAACCAATTTTTATACCTCCCCTTATTAAAGAGGGGAAGGGGAGGTCTAAAAATAGCGCTATTTTTATATGTTAAACATGTGCAACATGTATGTATAATGATGATGCCCTCCCTCTCGCGTTACGTAATTTATGGACGGCCTCTTATTTTATTAATAATATAAGTAAATTTAGTTTGAAATTCATGACTAGGAGATAAGACTGAACAGGACGGCAACGTTGTGTTGGAAAATGTCGCAGTCAAAGTTGAAGCGGACGAGGGAAATCTGTTCCTTGATGAAAATTATGAAACCTTTGATTACCCTAATTCCTTCTCCGGTATGGAACTCAATAGTGAGGAGACTGATCCCCTAAAACTTGAGGGTGAGGATAACGACGACTACGACGAGTCATCGTTCTGCATCCATCCCCAGCCACGGAAGAGAAGGGGAAGGGGGAGACCTGTCAAACCCAAAACTAGGAGGGGAAGACCTCCTAAATCTCAGTCAGTGGGGTATGAAATTAACAGAATTAAAAGAAATATATGCAGGGTGGTTTACATGTGACACGAAAATGGAAAATTTTTCAATGGGGAAAACGCGCAAATTTCCATCAGTCATGTTCCAAAATTTTTTCTCTTAATTTCTTCACGTTAAGAATTTTGTCATCAGTTTTCCATCGGTTTTGATAATAATTAATGAAAATCTAAATCCCAAATCTTGTAACTAATGGAGATTTAGGGGCTTTTCCCATTAAAAAATTTGCCATTGTTTGTAGCGTGTCATTTTAACCACCCCGTACATATATACATATATTCAGAATTTTATATTTTAACTCCTTGTTTTGTACACGACTTGTTTATCCTCATGTAATGAATTTATTTTATTTCTGACACTAATCGCAGAAAGGAAAAAGTTTCTCCCTCACCACGTGGAGATAAAGCGGCCAAATCCGAAGAAAATAGTAAACCCCCTCCTGACCGAAAACGTCGCTCAAATCGTCCCAAAAAGAAAGTTGTTCCTCAAAAAGTGAAAACACCGATCCGTGTTCCCGTTAAAAACCGAAAATTTCGCGACGTTCTGATCTGTCGATACTGCGAAAAATCATTCGTCGCCGAATACACGCTGAACTATCATATCGCTCGACACCACCACATTCCTTGTTCGAAGTCGGGTTGTTCCGCCAAGTTTGGCTCCGAGAAGGAGAAAAACGCCCACATTAAGGAGGTCCATCGAACACCGAAGAAATTACCCGTCCCCAATCCTGACCACGTGTGTCACATTTGCAGAAAAAAATTCAAGCATAACGACTCCCTCAGGTCACATGTTCGAAGAAGACACGATGAATCGAAACGTCCCCAGTGTGAAACGTGTGGAGAAAAGTTTCTGCATGAAAGTACTCTCCAATCTCATCGGGTCAGAGAGCATGGGGCTGACCATTTGGTGTGCGATGAGTGGTATGTAAATAAATAATTTTAATAAAATTTTGTAATTCATGATGGGGAATTAATATTTAAAAAAAAACTTAATTTTAAATCGCAGTGGATCAATTTTCTCAGCTGGGATTACGACAACACAAAATGCGGCATTCGGAAATAAAGCCGCACAAATGTGAGGTAAGCTAAGGAAGTGGCAATGTGGCAATGTTAATTAATTTTGGAAGCGTAATAAGGACGAGTTTGCAAAAAATGTGCAAAAATAATTTCCTCCTTGTAAGGATTCTGAATTCGAAAATGATTTAGGGCGAGAAATGATTACAGAGCGGTATATTTTATGGGGGGAGAGGATAGGAGGGAGTCGATGGGGGGGTTTCTTCAGTCGTGAAATTGTCGTGAAAAATGATTTTTTAACGCCATTCTTAGTTGCGAAAATATTTCGCAAAATATATCACCTTCTCTGTTAATCTCCATGATTATTAAGAATATAAAATATTGCACTTTTTCAGCAATGTGGCGCCTCCTTTTACGTCAAGAGAGACCTCGAACTTCATTTGTCGTCGCACTCAAGCCAGCGGGAAAACCCGTGCCCCCATTGCGAGCTGGTGTTCAAGAACAAGGAACAAGTGCGCGCGCACGTCAAGCGGATCCACACCGTCGGCTATGTCACGCCCACCCCGCACAAATGCGCCCAGTGTGGAAAATCATTCCAGTACCCGGTCCACTTAAAGGCGCACGTGCTCCAAGTCCACACGGGAGAGCGGCCCTTCATCTGCGACCAGTGTGGAAAGGGTTTTGCGAGCAAATCCTTGTTATCTGTCCACTTAAAGAGAATTTGTGGGGTTGATGTCGCTGTGAAGAAAGATAGGCTCCCGAGGTCAAAGAGGGACTCGTTTCAGGGGAAAGTAAAGGAAGAAGCGGATACTTAGTCTTTTTACTTACAATGCGAAGGTGTCAGCGACTAATCTCAGATTTCAATCCGACCACCACTATTTGATAGTGTTAGTCAATACAACCAACATTTGGTTTTGCATTTTCTTGAATGCGCAATATTAAAAAATATACGAAGGGTCAAAGTTGATAAAAACGCATGATTTTCACCGTGCGGCTGGTCAGAAATTTTCACCGTCACTCCTCCGCTCCACTCGTTTCCACGCTGACTCGTTTCGTCACAATGCCGCTTTCTCGCTTGCACTTTTCATTACTAACATAACTTCGCTTTGTGTTTAGTAAATAGTCAAGTATTATGAATAAGTGGACAAACATTTATTGCATTTAATTTTCAAACGGATTTTTTACACAAGTTAGCATATGATTTTTGTGATAGAAGTCATTAAAACAGAAAGACAAATCACACCAGCTGCATTTTATAAATGCGTCATTGTCGCATATCATTAAACTGCAATCAGTTGCACGTGGTTTGAAACATACTTCACTAACATTTTTGAATAATGGCTTTCCTCCATCCGCCCATAACCCACTAGAATACCAACAATAACGAATCATCGGGACAAAAACAGGAGCGCTTAAAACGAAGTGAACAAGCGAATGCAATTTCAAAACTCCGTTGCGAGTACATAAGTATGAGGATTCGCCAGGTTCATGTAACGATTCGTAAAAATAAAACTGCTTAACTATATACTTAAGTTGGCGATGAAAATATGTGTCAAGGGGTTGACACAGGTCAGTGCAACTTTCTGGAACAAACATTACCCAAAAATCATAAGTCGGACTACGTCCAAATCGGCTCTCGTAAAGGTCTTCGTTAGTTTGGGCCGTCCAGTTGTCGAGTAGATACAGGATTTGGTTATATTGAGCATGAGGAACAACAATTTTATCTAGGAAATCCTCAACCAAAACTGTACTTAATTTACCAGACCTGCTTGCGGAGACAATAAGGTTCGGTGCCGTAAAGAGGTTTTTTTCCACAACTGGACCTAAAATTCCACCAATTTCCTACGTGAATGAAACTTTAATTAATTTTCTGATTTTCACATTCAACTTCTAATGAGCTGGTCATTGCATACGTACCTGTAAACAGACATAGACTTGAGGAATTATGGATCCATCGTACGAAACAACATACTGTACGGTATAAGAGTGGGTGGCTTTATTTTTCGGCGAATACGACGTTCCAAGAGTTTTTCTTTCACCTTTAGAAGTTAGAGTTCGATTGGAGACAATTTCATACTTAAATCCCGTCTGGTCGGTATTCCAGATATTGCCTGGTTCATAAAGTGGGATCATTGCATTTACTTCCTGTCGGAATTTTGCAGCATCTTCAAGGATTTTATCCAGATCTTTTACGGATGAGCGCTTCACAAACTTCTGAATCTTTCGAGATGATATCCGGTTTCTTCTTTTTAATACGCCGATCCACGAATCACACGCTTTAAACTTCAAGCCAGGATATTCCCTAGCTTTTATAAGAGCCCATCGCCTTATGTCAATGGTGTGAACGGATAAAAATTTATCTCTTGCATCACGAAATTGGGACATCACAAACTCTTCAATTTCCTTTAAAATTGTGAATCTTGATCCTCCTGAAAAATTGATTAATGTACTTTGGCTAAATGAATTTTATTGACATGCGACTACGTTTGACCTACCCATTGCAATTTGCCTCTTCCAGTTTTTAATGTAGGATGGATACTTTACTTTTGAGAACCGTTTCTTAAAAGTTCGAAATTTCCATTTCGGGTGTTGTTCGAATTCAGCCATCGCTCTCTGTTTGTAATTTAGTGTTACTTTGTCATCAACAATATTTGATCCATCATCGTCGACATATAATTCATTGCTAGGCAGCCCATTTTCATCTAAGAATTCATAAACCCTGTTACATGTTGATTACATAAATTTTATATATTTGGAAACGTTACCTTCATCAAGAACTTCATCTTCAACAAAAACGTAGTCGTGGATGAGCTCACAAAGTTTATCGAGAAGCAACTCTGCAATTATTTCCTCTTCGTCATTTGGTGCTTTGTCTTCATAATCATATTTATTACGTATTATATGGAGCATTGACTTTGCTACAGATAATAAATTTATGGAATCCATTCGGAAGTTAAGCCAATTAAATTATTAGAAAGTTATGTTAGTCCAGCCTCATGAATTTATCTACAATTTAAATCTCGAATGAATGAAAGCGAAGCCGATGAAACGAAAAATGAAGCGAGTGTAATTGACCCCCAACAGAATGAAAGCGAGCGGAGCGGAGGAGTGTGGGTGAAAATTACTGACTTCCCGCATGGTGAAAATCATGCGTCTTTGTCAACTTTGACCCTTCGTATCTTTTTTAATATTGCGCATTCAAGAAAATGCAAATCCAAATATTGGTTGTATTGAGTTATACTATCAAATAGTTGTGGTCGCATCAAAATCTGAGATTAGTCGCTCACACCATCGCATTGTTAGTGTCTTTTGCAGTGTTTAATGTGGTACTTACATATTTACCAAGCGGTATATTTATAACACTGGTAAATACTGGTACTTACCACTGTCCTAAAAATTGGTAAAATGGATAATGTGGTATGAAGTGTAGCTTGTTGTATTTTTGGGTATTGTACCATAAATTTTCCCATTAAACTGCATGGTAATTTACAAGAAATATATGCTTGATTGGTATACAATATTCTCCATATTAAACCTCATATGCATACATAAGTAACCAACAATATTCACATATGTATGTATGTATCTATGTAATATGTCCAATTGCTTTCAATGATCTAATGTGTAATATCAAAGCACAAGTTAAAATTATTAATCGCTGCGAAATCTTCAAACAAGAATCGTTTGTTATAAAATACGTACATACAGATAATTTATAATATCTGTATATAAAATTGCAATGTTACTATATTACCTATTTGCATGTAAATCATTTTTCTTTATTTTTGTGCATTTTCTTGAACTTTTCCGAATTTGTGACTAGTGCTATTCAACGGTTAAGAACATTTTTGTGCACTAATTTGGTGCAGGACTTTGCTAATACGACAAACACTGTTGAATTACATGTAAGCAATTTTACGACCAAACTGAACTTGTTGACTTAGGAAATACGTTCTTATTATTATTATTATTCTACGTACATATATTTATGAATGGTTAATATTGAATTGCAAAATTTTTGCAAAAATTTTCATTTTCCATTGGTAATGCATAATAATTTCATGCATCACATCGCAAATATGATTTCCGTTCCGGCACGTTATTCATGTCACCTTCCCAGCGTAGAAATTGATGTATGCGTGTGTGATGATGTTTTGCCGTGGGAATATTTGGTTCTCATGGTTTTGAGCGAAAACCTGGCACGGAGCTTGTACTTGGCCAAAAGGTTCCGTCGGTGAACAAGTTGAGATGCATATGTAACAGCGAGAGAAATCGTACTACTCGGATCCACAAGAATTAAGCATCTCTCGCTTCTGCCTTCACATGACGATTTGCATGGAAAGCCAAGTCAATATTTTGCCTTTAACTGAGATGCATACATACATATATGCATTTTCAAGCAGCCTCGTAATAATTGAATGGGTTAGTTAGCATCTGCATATTATCTGCACTTTGGAACATCTGTACGTATGTTCGTATACATATGTAGATATAAGTATGTATATGGGGAACAGAGTAAATAAGAATGAATTGCATGCATTTAACTTAACTTCACCAATTTATGCACATGCATAAGATACTTATTCACTATGTAAGATTTTCATTCTATAACTGGACATTTCTCAGTGTTCCATAGAGGTGAGCTGGATCGTCATTTTTTGAGATCCAATCCATCCAAATCCATTTGGCCCAAAAAATTTCAGATCCAATCCATCCAAATCCATTTGGCCCAAAACATTTCAGATCCAATCCATCCAAATCCATTTGGCCCAAAAAATTTCAGATCCAATCCATCCAAATCCATTTGGCCCAAAAAATATCAGATCCAATTCATCCAAATCCAGTTGGATCGGATCAGGGCGTGGATTATCCAAAAAAATGGATATCCAGCTCACCTCTAGTGTTCCATATCAACGGGAGGGGTGCCACCGCCACGTTAAGCGCAATATGGCTTTTTCCATATTGCAATATCACCACAGCAATACTTATAAATCGTCGCTCTTATTTTATACGGGGGGAGAGGGGGAGGGATAACTACGTGTTTTAAATTGTAAGTTACAACTTATTTTATAAAATTCTTTGTCCCCTGGTCTTGAAGAATTTGAGGAGGTTTTACAGAAGAAAGTATTCTACTGCAGTGAATTATTACATAATGTAGATACTTTATTTATTAGATAGTTCAAAATGGAAAGGATTTACAGCTAATTAATCAATTTTTAAAAATTTATTTATTTACAGAAATTCTACAAAAAAGATAATAAAGAACAGTCTAAATTTGGATCAATTCCAAATAAAAATAGCGGAAGAATAATGCAATTTTATGTAAGTAATTAAATCAATTCTACATTTGTGTATCTTGCTAAAGCGTAAAGATTTACATTTAGCAATCGAATAACGACCTGATTCCATTTTTAAATAGACTTTACACAACCAGCAATACGTCAAGTGCAACTGTTGCTAGGAGACGAGAAGATGATCATAACTAATGTATCAGCGCAATCCTGTCGCTTTCAGGAGACAGTACCAAGCTTAAGGACCGGTATTTCACTTGCAGCACATTGGTTTCGTCGTCGGCATACTGCCAGCCACTCGATGCACTCGATATCTGTAATTTTAATTTAATATCAATGTATATAAAGTAGTTCATACATCTTTGACGCTATTATGTAATTAAGAGTAAATACCTAGATATAATTTAGAAAGATGTTCCATGTTCTCCACAACGGAGTCTAAGTTATTCTGTGAGCCAGTACATTTGTAATCTGGACGAACTAAAGACGAGCTATTTATGATTAGAGTTGGAAAATGCTTTAGAAGGTTATTCAATGTATAACCTTCCCTTGATTTCAAAAGTCACTTACATTACAGTTAAATAGCGCATTCCATACCAAATTTCAGTATTCGCCTAGAGTTTGATTCGGATGGGTTTCTGTATCCACTCGTAGTATCGGCTTATATGGGTGGTTGGGTGTGAATGGATTTGTACGATAAACTTGAATTAAAAAAACGAAGTGAATTGGCTCTTCAGACCTCGGGGAATTGCCGGAAAGTGGAATTCAGTAAATTCAGGAGCAGACAATTTAAAAATAATGTTTATTTTATTTTTCTACCAAAATCCACCCTGAATTGCACCTTGATCCATAACAAGAGAGTTCTGATACCCCATTGAGTCTATCACAGTTGGTTTTGGGGGTAGTGCGTTGGAAAAACCATCCTTCATCCATTGTTTGGCACGAAATCATTCAAAGACGGAATTGATTAAATTTCCACACTAGACTGTATTTAATTATTCATAAGAATTTAACAACCCTTTACTGAACCTATGCTAATTCCTAGAGTACGTTTCAGAAACTCGCCTGGTGGCATCCAGATTTTGCCCTAGTTTGTGTTTAGGACAAATCAACCATTATTTCACATAAACACACATTCAACGGGTTTAAAAGTAGTAGATAATAATTAGAATGTAAATAAGATTGAGGAAGTTTTAGTTTTACCAGTGATATGGTGGCAATCCGATCCCTTTCTTCCACTGCGAATATAAGTGGAGGCCAGGAAATTGGGCTATGCAGTTCTTTCATGACGATCAAGAGTGTGTAACTGGTATGACATTGTTCTGTGATAAGAACTAAAGTGATTAACCCAGAAATGACTAATAGCGAGATGTACACGTTGAACCAAGTCACCAGGAATCGTTTAGCTTATACTAGTATATCCAGTCTTTGGTAGAAAATAGGAATTGGAGCCTAATGGTAATGAATGGTATGTTACAGAAACCTCATATTCGTCTATAGTGGGCCCACAAAATTGGTACTTTTGTGTGGACCTGATTACTCATCACTATTGTGTTAGAATTTTGGGCTAAATTCCGACAGAGTTTATTAGCGGGAGTTCAACCTGGCTCCAGTGTTACTTTATGTCTCGTGGTACATACCACGGCGAACAAATCCAGGACATAGTACCCCGCAAGTTTCTATAGCGCAATTAGGTTTTAATTCCTAATGCAATATTGTTTGACGAACTTCTCCCATCAAACGCATCAGCTCAATCTCTATGCTTAAGGCAATCATGTTCAAGTTTATTAGGCGTTGTTCCTCAGAAAATAATTTCCTATAATGAGTAACTGTTCTTTTCAATTTCTTATTTACGAAATTGATTTGCTCCCTTTATACTACAAGTCGGTAACATTGTGGTTTGAAGCAGTTAGTGATGATTCGATTTTTGATTCGAACACAGGTGAAATATTATTTTCGCAGCGTCCTTCCTAATATTTGTAATACATGCAGCAGGAACTGATGATGTTGTTCATTATGAAATGATCCGTTAATTTTATTTCAGTTCGCTACAAGTTGAAGTTCTTAAACTCAGTAGCTTTAGAAAAAAATACCGTACTTCCACTATGTTGACATTGTCAACATAGTGGAAGTACGTGTAATTTTGTGCCCCTCTACACTAGATATTATTTCAATTGGATCAAACGAAAATGCGATTTTGAGTTAATCGTGGTGGGCAAAAAATGTGTCAACCTTGTTGTCCTGGCTCAAACTCTAAAGCAACATAAGAGACGTGGAACTATCTATTTTTTATCGCCTAATGAGAGTAACTACAACTATTTAGTAACGCCAGTCCATAAAATCGGGTCCCAGAAATTTTGGTCTCTGTTGATGAGCGCAAATGAACGCCATATGTTGATGTTACCTTTTGACATGGGGGGCTTCTTCCTAGTTCGGAAAAATTTTATCGTTCAGTCTCATTGTGTTTTTCTGATCAGCTGAGATGTCAAGTTGATTTCCATGTTGAGTTTCGATATGTGAAATAGAAACTTTCGGGTTGACCATGATTTTCTTGACAATGGCCATCGTCTTCGGCGAGGAAAATATTGACTTTCGGTCTCGTCCAAGCTTATTTAAATCAACCTGCTGGATTAATAGTATGCAATGGTATACTCCACTATTGTGGGAGGTATTTTGTGCAGTTTCAAAATTTTGGGCTGCCAGTAGCATCCCCCACAAAATACTTAATGACCCTGGTAAGGTGGTCAAATGACGCTCTCTTCGGCTTCATTGGAGCTATCTGTTAAATGTCGGAATTGCGTAGAAATGAAGCAAAATACATTTTCTAACTATATAAAACCAAAAAAGTGCTTACCAACTCGAAATAACTATTTTTTCGTTCGATACACGAAAATGCCAAATAATTGTTCCGGATTTGATTTTAACTGTTCGTGGGAAAATGTTGGTTTACCCCACTCAAAATTTTTTTTCGAGATTGGTATTTTGGTATGTCATTACCAGTTACTTTATCTAATAAAAACAAAAATAATCACCCGAAAATCTCTTGAACTTTTCCTGGAATATGCATTTCAGTACAGGTTGTTCCTTCTGCCAAATAATTGTTCCGGTGAGTGTATGAACGAATATGAAGTTAAAAGTGAGCAAAGTGTGACCACATCCAGATTGTACATGTGCAAATAAATATTTAAGTTTTCGATTTTTCGCCGTGGTAGCGATTTTAATTCATGTTTTTCGCGACCAGAAACCTGTCTTTGGCGAAAAAATCCAGTGGTAACTGGTAATCGGAAAAATCGTACATGGTCAGACGATTGCTCATTTTTCTTCTAAACACATGTCGCATCAAATAAAAAAAATAGTATGGGTGTTCATTATTTCTTCGTATCTTTAGTATCGTAAAATATTTTACAAAAAAAGAAGGGGTTAAGCTTCGTAAAATTGACATGATTTTTGATGACAACATCTTACGAAACTTAAATCGTCACTGCAAAGTTTAAAAAAATTATCCATAAAGTTGTTTTCCGGCGCCTCAGAAAAATAACTCTGACCTTCAACCTGTCCGAGACATTAAAAAATCGACAACGAGGAAATTGTTGGCAGGTGGGAATGTGCGCCCAGCACTTGGGACTGGTCGAAAAACGCCATGAGGCCCCGCATGCGAATTTAGAAACAAAATTTTGTGTTAAATTTTTAGACAAAATTATGTTGACTTAAAAATCGTAATGTGTTTTTTTAAAACTATATCTAGACGTTTTTTAAGTCGAATATATTTTTTAAGTGGACCTTTCGAATCATATTTTTCAAAAAATATGCTTGAAATAAAACTAGCATGGATGACGAGAATTGAATTTAGCCAAACTTTGAAACGTTCATTTTTTTCTATTCAATCAAAGGCCAGGAAGTGCTATATGAATTGAAAATTCAAAGTGACAAGTAAGTTACCCAAAAAATTCTGGGATTTCCAATTAAAAAAATGACCCTGAATTATTCATTATAAATGACCCCGTTGACCAAAAATACCCACTTAAAAATGCATCAATTAATTTTTGAATCCATGGTCATTGAGCATCATTATATATATACAAAAAATTATTTTTGGCTGGGTGTAACTCGCTATTAATACATCGTAGCTGAATATATGTTACGTACTGTAATACCAAGCATATAAGGTTTCATATTTTTAAATTGTGCAAAATTTTTAAGTTTAGCTTTTTAAATCCATATATACACATAAAAGTGATTGTTTCTGTCCAGTAAAATTGGTCTGGTCGAAATAGGAGTTAAATTTATTTAACAATAAATCCTGGCTGGGGCTACGCGAAGCTGTATTTTTGGGATATTTTTTATGTGATTTTTGGTTGGCAACCAGGTGACCACTTTTTAGCTTTTTCGGGTAATAAATTTGACAAAAACCCCCTCGGGATTATGGCTCTAGCTCCAAAAGTTGATCGAGCTACAGGCCAGATTTTTTTTAACATGAAGATAAAGAGTTGATTGTTTATTGATAAAAAAATTGGATTGTAGCTCGATCAACTTTTCATGATATAAATTATTAAAGTTATGCATTTTTGGGGCCTTGGAGAGAGGGATGTTCTAAGGTATTCTTTTACAAAAATACGTTGGAAAATAATAATTTCAGAATTTTTTGATTTTTTTCAATATTTCTCACAATTTATCTAATTTCAAAATTTCAAAACCTTTCCACAACTTTGTTTTTTGAACAATTTCTAAAAATTGCTACTTTTTTACAATTGTGCTAACAATGAAGATGTGTAAGGTGGTTACCGCTGATTTTGATCGGACTAATTTTAAATCGTTCACGCTACAAAATAACGGACATATATTTTTGCGGTTTTCAGAATGCGCATGTTTTCGCCAATGGCGGAATTTACATAAATTCCGTCAAAATCACGATTTTTCGAAACCCTTTTCGAATCGACTCTTTTCTCATTTTAATGCGATTTCAAAAATTAAGCAAAATTTTTGCCCAGAATTAGTTCCAAATATAAACTGCAAATATAAACTGATTTTTACAAATTTTAAAATTTGATATTTTCATGCCGTTTTTGAATTTTTAAAAATGCTGAAATCCATAATTTTGTGAAAGTTAAAAGTTTTTTAAATGAATTCTTGTAATTTCAGGGAAGTAATTCTGAGAAAAAAATGTGTTTAATTTTTTAAATCGGGTTAAAATTCGAAAGGTTGCAGCGTTTTCTTTTTTTAAATCCGGATTTTGACTGATTTTTAGATCCCGCCACGGGCCTAATCATGTCCATTCAGAAAACGCAAAACTACGGGTCCACTTATTTTTTAGCGTTAACAATTTATAAACTAAACCCTTAAAAGGATTGCTTAGGTGAGCCTGGAGTATGTGCGATTAAAAGTTTGAAATAACCCCCTCCCTCCTCCCACCCTGGACAGAAAGTCTTGGTAAAATGAGCATCACCACCCTGGGAATAATTTTTGAATTGCACACATTTTTGCAGTGCAAATATAACATAAAGGATTAGCATATAGAATTTACATAAACATATCTAAGAATGGCTGATTATCTGTCTCTTGGCTCCGCACTCAAAGTGAAATAAGCCCCAGCCCATGTCTCTTTTCACTTACCGAATGAACTTTTCAATAATGTTACTGTACATTATTAACGAAAGATCAACAGCCTCCAATGGTCATTCTAACGATAAAACCAGTAGATGCGTAAACTGCAAGAATTGATTTACTTAATATAGACCAAGTACATGATATTTGGGGGCGAAATTATTTAACCGTGATGAAATTATTCCCAGGGCGGTGATGCTCATTTTACCAAGAATTTCTGTCCAGGGTGGGAGGAGGGAGGGGGTTATTTCAAACTTTTAATCGCACATACTCCAGGCTCACCTAAGCAATCCTTTTAAGGGTTTAGTTTATTTTAAGCTTTTAATTGGTAATATCGCGATGAATGAGTAACGAAGGTTTGGTTCAAATATTTGAAATAGGTGTTGAAAATTTGTTAAGAAAAATTTTGATTATGAAAATTATCTGACGGATGCAAAATTTTGCAAAGACTAAATGACGTTATACAACCTCGTCTCATTTAGTCTTTGCAAAATATCATGTAAAATGCCCTGCCTGTTAGGAAATTTTACATATTTACACTTGCACCTTTTAAAAATTTGAATCAAAGCTTTTCAATTGCTAGGCGACCTGACCCCTTCAGCGCCGGCCCTAAACCCAAAGGTTCATTTTTTGTCAAAGGGAAAACTTTTTCATTTCTCAACCGATTTTGATGATTATAATTTTAAATGAAAGGTAGCTATATTTGTCACGTTTCCATCCACGCACATTTTCTGTTAAATGCTTCACTTTTGCATAATAAGGCAAAATGTTGTCATAGAAGTGGTTTTTGAACGATTAATCACAAAATAAGAAGAGTTCGTGCATGGCAGCTGAGAATTGGGTTCTTCATGATTATAATTGACTCTGGGCTTTTATTTCATCGAAATCGGTTGAGAAATGACAAAGTTATGGGCTGTGGTCACTTTTCAGAACCCGAGTGAATGCTTACTTAGGTATTTTTTCAGTAACCATAGCCTCACCTAAGAAAAATTAGTTCGGTCGATATCGGCGATAACCACCTCACACCATCGCATTGTCAATTCTCGATAAACGTATTTCTGAATGTTTGAAGTCGGATTGGAATCGCAAAATTTACATCGATCTGAAAAATTTTGACAGAAAATTTACCTGGTACTCGCAAAAGAACTGTTACAAGATTTCCCGGGTAAACTAAGCAGGCTGGACATTTTTTTAGAAAGTTGTACTATTTTTTATTGAAATCTTCATGCAATGGTCCGTCAGAAACCATGTTTCATGTTTCACCAATCATATTCCCACTTGATTAACACGGGAGACGGACTGAGACCATGGTAGAGAAATCGGCCCGCTTAAGTAAAATGCTCAATAGTTGTAAAGTTGCATTGAGTTGGATCACATAATTTTAAAATTTCAACGAAGTCGGAGGGTTACACCTGGCACCATCGCATTGTATGTATGTAAGTCGGATAAACCAAAGCAATCCTTACGCAGGAAAAACACGAAGTTGGGGGAGGGAGGGGTTACGGATAAAAAAATTTTCTGGTGCCCACGTCCGAAAATATCCTAGCCCCGCCACTGGTTGACAAGCGGGAAAAATTTTGCTTACTTGATTACTAAAAATATGGGTCGGGAAAAGATACTATTTTGCTGGGTAGATGATATGTACGCGTGGTAGATTAGTTAAGGTAGTAATTAATTCTGCTAACCACCGTGTACAATACTATGGTCAAATTTCTATGTTCCGCTAAGCTATTAATTAATGTTGGACTTCAAGCTTATGGAATGGTAAAAAGGGCGATATGTATTAAATTATTCGTATCGAGAAATGTTATATTGTTTCACATGATGTAGGATTTAGAAATGTAAAATATGAAGTCCGGTACTTATCTCATATTTGAGGCTAAAGTTGGTCCAACGGATCCGAGAAAAACAGTTTGTATACCATGAATCGGATTCGATAGGATTGACTACTGAACTGGGTATGAAAACAAGAGACAAATTTTACATGTAAAGTTTAAAAGTTTGCAGCATCGTTTACATACTGTTCAGGTCATAGTAAATTTATTACAAAACATGTATTAATTTTATCTATCTTGTTCGCTAGCCTTTCTATTATCTAGTTAATGTCATTATCTCGCGCGTGTAATTTATAAAAATAAACTTATTAAATATACATACATACATACATAAGTACATATTTACATCATTTGCAAATTACTACTGTTCGCAAATTGTTTAATTGATTGTGGGTAAGTTGTATAATTTCCGTAACTACTACCAATGCCTTAATCGCGATTACTACGAAATAGTTTATTTAGGTTGCATCATCTCTATCCACATAGAAATTTTGCGCAGTACAATTTATTTATTATTTATGTATTTACTATCTACATATCTACATAAATATTGTTTACGATTTTTTAACGTATGTAACGTGTGTATTATATAAATAGAAGTACCTATAGTCAGTGGTAACTTAGGGCTCACAATAATGGGTCTGTCCACAATTTTTGACAATCGGTCACTCCGGATCGAATTTGGTTCAACTTTGAGTAAATTTTAATTAAGCTTGCTTGAAGTGTTAACTATGGTCATTTGTTTTACTCTCTATTTCCTTTTACACAGATCGTGTTGTGTTGATTACATTGATATTATATGAAGTTGATTGAACGGAGAATTGTTAGATGGATTATTTTGCTATTTAATCACATCTAATTAACCAATATATACTTTTTAACTGAAGAAATACATTCTGGTTATTATTACAAATGAATGAAAAGTATTTGTTTGCAAAATTTCGGTAAACATCTTCATTTCTCATGGATATCATAAAAGCCGAGTGCATCAAAATTCATACTCGCACTTGGAAGTACTATTTCTGTCACGTAATTCAGAAGTTCAAGTCATCGTCGATGTGTGACATGAGGCAGTGCTTTACAGTGGGAATATTTGGTTCTCATGGTTTCGAGCGAAAAATGTACGCGGAGCATGTACTGGACTAATAGTTTCTGTTGGTCGGCAAGTTGATACTACATGAATTTCATTTGTGTGAGATGAAAAGTGTGGACGAGAGATACACAAACATGCCCCCATCGCTTTTCCATGTTCATCCCAATTTGCATAGAAAGCCGAATCAACTTAACTCGAAGAAGATATTGATTTGCATGGAACTTGGTTTCAACATACATATGCATCTGCATAATACATACATATCTTAACTTGGTGCATCAATTATGAATAACTTGCTACATATGTATATGCATGTACTCATATAAATACATAATTATGCATAGTTGACATACTTTTCCAGTATTATTTTTGTTTTTTGTCACTTTAAAGATACAACGTATTGAAATTACAAGAAATAAACAATTTTATGCAGATACTCCTACTTAGATTCTTTACTTACAACAGCCTAAAATAGCGTAAATTTGGATATCATCATATGTACATATGAATTTATACAAAATAAATATTTAATTCAATCGTTACATCTTCTTGCGCCACACGTGCGTCCATTCTGTCAAGGGACAAGTGGTTCCACATCTTCTGAAGCATTGCTTGGATCCGGTTCCACATTACCAGCATGACACGAACAGTTACAATTTGATGAAGTGGGTACATTTTTATTTTTCAGGTATGGCAGCAAGAAACAACCCGTAAGAAGCGCCACTGTGCTAAACTAAGGTAATTTCAAGCATTGAAGTCCATTACTCAAAGTTATCCCGTAATTAATAAAGTAGGTCTACACTCAAAATAAAAATTTTTCGAATCAACACCGCCGGTGTCAATATATGACTTAACCGCCTTTGTTAAAAGGTTGAATCCGAGTTATGATGATTTTGATACGGGTAGTTATAATGTTATGACCAGACGGAAAAAATTCATTACTACTCGGAATCACAATTGTAACCAAGGCGGTTAAGTCGTATATTGACACAGTTTTGTTTTGAGTCTACTCACCACTGCGGAAAGCCAACTAAAGAAAACTCCCATTTCGCTGTACAATGCTGTCCATGTGAAATTTCTCGCTTTTCCTTCAATATTCACGGCTATTCTTATCCCGTCATACATAACTACGGCTCTTAAATTGTACGCGTAGTAGTTTACAGATCTGAAACATTCAGCATATTATGAAAACGTTGTAAAAAGCAATACGTGTATTTCAAAGTGGATTTTCATAAAATGAAATGGACGTCTCCCAGCGTATGCACTCAAATGCTGAACAAACTGATTTCAAAGGATCAGAAATATAATTAGTATGCAGCTTATAAAAGACACGATCGCACAATGCACTGATCTGGCAAAGATATTTGCACCACCAATTAGAGAAAATGTGCAGTAGAAAGTTTATATTTTCTGAAATTGCTACACTCTTAGCAAAACTGTATTGAATCAGAATGAATCATCACCAAACGGGGAGCCCACATGACTTAACCAAATTGTGATAATATTTACCCCACATTGTGATAAATCTTCCCCACAATGTGTAAAATCCTCACTATCCAGTGTTACGTTTGCACATTGTGGGGAAGATTTATCACAATGTGGGGTAAATATTATCACAATTTGGTTAAGTCATGTCGGCTCCCCCTTTGCCAAAGGGCCTTTGGTGATGATTCAATACTGTTTTGCTAAGAGTGTACGCATTTTCTCCTTCTGGGATGTAGGCATCAGCCTGGCATGTGTCCCATTTCTAACGTATAAGTTTGCATAAAATTTGAGCTTTGAACTATCATCGCCATTCATTTTAAGCCGGTTTTACGAATTGATACATATGTGCGTCACATATCAATTTAAGTGTTGTCACATAAAGTGTCAAAACTTAAATTAATGTGTCTGATAAGTTGACTTACGAATATCCCTGCGAGGTTTGCTCAATACTTCCGTCATACGTCTGGTGGACACCAACCTGTTTGAAGCTATACTTGGGCAGGCAATCTTCCAATAGCAATCCATGTCGCAGTCGTATGCTACTTTAAGCATGAAAACCCCGCCATCTAGGGCCACTTGGTCGAAATCGAGATCATCTCCAGTTTTATTGCCCTCTTGAATAGCATATTTTATAATGTCACCAAGCCGAAATCTGGGACAATGTTGGTCCATTGGTGAGTCTGGGTCAAAAATACATGATTCTATGTCTGGTCCGTTCTTCATGTTTTGAATTTGTTTAATATTATTGAGTGAAACGTCAAGCGCGTCTATTCTGACCGTAGACTTTAAAAAAATCGTTAGAATGTGGGCCTCGGACAAGAGGGCTTTTCCGGACTTTCTAAATATACATGAAGAAGGATGCAATTAGTGCGAATTAGTGCGAAAAATTGGGTCCGCATAAGGCAAAATTTGCTTACAGAGGGCGAGTATTTCGTGCCACAGGGCACCATCCTTCTATTTCACACGTCTTTATTGCCGCGTCTATATCACTTTCCACACAATTACCGGTAGGCACTCCGTGTCCTTTCAGTAGTATAGTGCCCTTAGGACAATTTAGGTTTGTAATGCAGTGGAACAACTTGTCATCAATTTCCTTCAAAGAAAAAAAATATATGGTGAGGTTATGATATAATCCTCGCATGCGTCAAGTTTTGGAATAATCTTACAAGGGACACTCACGACCTGTCGTTTGAGTCCAGGGTACCCACTATGTTTTTTAGAATATACTAGGACCCCAGATGAAGGATTCATTCGTATTTCCGTGTAAAACTCATATTTGGCGCCATGGCGTGGCGCCAAATTCGCCAAATTTGACGGTTTTTCATTTTAAAACCGCCATAACTTTTGAAATCCTGGGCGGATTTCCTAAATTTTTGGCAAAAATCATGACAAATGTTCAACTTTCGTATTCTATGAAATTTTTTCTAAAATTATCGCTTTTAACTTTTCGCAAAATTTCGAAATTTCGGGTTCGTCGAAAAAATGCTAAAAATATCTCAAAAATTAAAATTTTTTTATTTTTATTTTTTTCTCTAAAATTTCGACTTTTCTGATCATTTTAAGCATAAAATTTTAAAAATCCGACATAAACTGCAAAAGTTATGGGGGTTTGAAATTGGTCGAAAATGCAAATTTTTAAGTTTAGCGCCACGCCATTGGGCCAAATATGAGTTTTACACGGAAATACGAATGAATCCTTCATCTGGGGTCCTAGTAGATTCTAAAAAACATAGTGGGTACTCTGGACTCAAACGACAGGTCGTGAGTGTCCCTTGTTAGCTTTAAACATCATATTAGTAAACAGTTATGATGGCCAGTTAATACGTGATTTTCTCTCGTGAGTGTTTGTACAATCTCTGTCACCACTCGCTCGCTAAGCTATTCCTTAGCTGTTAAGTTGGATTAATGTGACCACCGGTTATATATACATTTACCTGATTTACCCCTTTAAGAATAAGCTCTGGCCCAGTTAAAAAGTGCGTGTGCCATGGAATTAGAGGAGTATGTAATAGTATACGGCTTGTTACATGCCGTACAAGGTACAAACTTTGCACATACCTCAGGGCAGGTTGTATTCTCTGAAAAAGTTTGAGCAGCAGTGACAGCCACGTTTGTACTGATGATGAGTCCCTTAGTATGTAGATGCGTCATTTATAGCAGGAATTAAGTCTAACGCGTCCCAAACACGGAGATAGATATTAGAATCGTTTTGGAAAACGGGATGAAGGTCGGTTACTGAAAGGTTTCGAGTGTCAAGGACACCCCTTAATTTTAGGGTTGATGTCACATCAGATATGGGGTAGACGGCCTGATACTCTTTATTGATACTGATGAACATTCTGTAAGGAAAATAAATAAATGTTCAAGCATTACATTTTTAACTTTGGTGACGGGAAGTTAAAATGTGTTAAACACAAAATAAAAAGATACAAACACACTACAAATCAGAGGTCGACGCCGCCGATCTCACGCCGCCGCGCCGCCATACGCCGATGCATTTTACGCGCCGCCGCCTCCGAAAAATTTGATTTCCTATTCCTTTAACATTGCGACGGCGCGCCGCCGACGCCGCCGAAAAATCACCAAAAACTGGCGCCGAAAATTTGTCGGCGTCGACCTCTGCTACAAATGCTTTCTAATTTTAATTCAAATTGTACCCTTTCTTTCAGGATTACGTCGAACAACGTTTTAAGTATTTACATATATGTATCTAGTCTAACAATGCAAGTCTTTTACGTGTACAACTCAGATCGGAGTGGGACCAATTTTATTTTGTTCACCACAAAAAATAAGCATACCCGTATTTTTTCATTTTTCCTAATGCGCAAATTTGAGCGCGAGGCGCGAATTTTAAACCATTTTTCAGCCAAAACCTCGGTTTTTTAAAATTCTGTAAATTTTCGAATTTTAGCGCGAATCCAAAAATTCGAAAACATGTCTCTTCAGAATGACTTGCCTGACTTATGAAAAATCCAATTGTCTCAAAATATGATTTTGAAAATTTTTTGCCAGTTTTTGAAATTCATTAAAATTACAAATTCTTTCAAATTTTTAATTTTTAAAAAAATAATAAATTTGGATTTTTTACAAGTCAAGTAATTCATTCTGAAGAGACATGTTTTCGAATTTTTGGATTCGCATTAAAATTCGAAAATTTACAGAATTTTTAAAAAGCGAGGTTTTGGCTGGAAAATGTTTTAAAAATCGCGCCTCGCGCTCAAATTAGCGCATTATGAAAAATGAAAAAATACGGGTATGCTTATTTTTTGTGGTGAACAAAATAAAATTGGTCCCACCCCGATCTGACTAGGGGTACCTTTTACATGATAGGCGAAAAATGAGTTCTAATTTAACTTTTTGCATACATCATACTATGTTTCAAGCGTAAACTGCAAAAATTTTTCTGAAAATGCAATTCGCGAATTTTTTATTAGGCTCCGAAGATTGCGAAATAATGGGTGGAGGAGCGGGCGAGTGGGAGAGGAGGGCGAGGCTGACCGAGCTCGCGAGGTCAACTCCACTCCACCCCTTCACTCGTCACTCTCCGTTTGCATTTCTCCAAATAAATTTCAGCAATCCAATAATAATGTTTTCTTAAATAATAATATAATAATCTTCAAGTACTTACATTTATTGACTTGAATTAAGCGAAGCGAGTTCATCCAAATCTGAATCATCCGAATGAAAGTGATTATCGATGTAAAAGTGATGAAAACACATATTAACAGAGCAGTGAGCACATTTGATAAAAGTCTCTCTATTGCACATTTCCTCCTCACAGTCATCAAAACTAGTCGAAAATAATGTTTCTGCCACATTTTTAAACTTCACTCGGTCACTCTTATAGTTGCATGCAAACCATGCGTATTTGAACATCGGCTCAAAAGCAGCTGACTGGAACTGGTTGTACATTAAGCACTGCATTTTAATTACGTTTTGTCTTTTATGTAAATCGATATCAATGGAATCTAGGACTACTTTTTCAAATATCTTTCGACGAAATATTTTGTATTGTCTGAAAATATATTTATCCAATGGTTGAATGATGGATGTTGCATTGTTCTGAAAGTGATTCGTAGGTCAAATCGTCAACTTGTCCTGCCCAAGAATCGTAAATTAGGATGGCTTTATTTTCACTGATGTATGGAGCAACGCAATCAGTAATCCATTTCTTCATAATAGTTTTGTCCAACTTTCCTGACTTGGAGGCGACCAAATAAATGTTGGATGGAACCTCGAGATTTTTCTTGACTATTGGACCCAAATATCCTTGTGGTTCCTGGAGGCAAATTAATAATTTTCCGATAAATTTTCCACTCATGGATAATAATGGCATCACAGTGTACGAATGTGTGTTAGCATTGTGCAAAACAACCAATCCAAGAGTGTCCTTCTCTCCTTTAATTGATAAAGTCCGCTTCGGTGAATATTCATATGTAAATCCAGATTGGTCAAAATTGAGTACAAGGTCTGGTTGAACACCTATAAGTTTTTTGTTGACATTTTCCACAAACGTGTAGGCTGCTTCTTCGACATTACTTTTATTGTCATATTCAGCTTTTGTTAAATATTTCGTTATTTTGCGTGAAACAATTCGATTTTTTTTCTTAAAGTTGTGAATCCATGTTGAGCTAGCCTTAAATTGTAAAGATAAATCTTTGGATTTGATGATTCCCCAACGCTTTAAATCAACTTCACTAACATGAATTAAAGATTGTCTAGCATGATTAAATCTCTCCTTGACAAAAGTTTCCACTTTACTTAATTTCTCCAGCTTTTTACCATTCTGATCAACATACGTTTTCATCCGAGAGATTGACGCATAACTTCTAACTTTTGGGAAACGTCGCTGGGTTTGAAACAATTTGTTGGTTTTAACATTGTTATAAAAATTCACGATCTTTATCATTTCTTCAAGATTGTATTCTTCTTGCCCGATTTTTTCGACCTGCCATTCTTGGGATGATGCGAGACCTGATTCACGTGAATTAGCGTCGTTTTCACTTGCAGGAACGTCTTCATTTTCATAAATATCAATTTCATCGTCACAATCAATATCTAATGAAATAACTGTTTCACGTTCACTGCTGTCAGGATTCAATAAATTTTCAATTAACACAAGTGCTTCACTAGCTAACTGATCCAAGTTAAAATTATCTTCTACTAAAGATGTATCAGGAACAGGGTATTTTAATTTTGCTAACTCTAATAACGATTCACACACTTTAATAATTGTAGCCATATTTATTTTTACAATTAGACAATAATAATGAGAGAAAATTACAGCGCTAAAAAACTTTGAATTATTGGTGAGTGGTTGGGTAATGTGAATCACAATTGAAATGCTGAAATTTATTTGGAGAAATGCAAACGGAGGGTGACGAATGAAGAGGTGGAGTGAGCATGGGAGAGTTGACCTCGCGAGCTCGGTCAGCCTCGCCCTCGGAGGGCGGCCCTCCACTCCCACTCCCCTGCTCCTTCACCCATTATTTCGCAATCTTCGGAGCCTAATAAAAAATTCGCGAATTGAATTTTCAGAAAAAATTTTGCAGTTTACGCTTGAAACGTAGTATGATGTATGCAAAAAGTTAAATTAGAACTCATTTTTCGCCTATCAGGTAAAAGGTACCCCTAGTGAGTTGTACACGTAAAAGACTTGCATTGTAAGGGAGGTAACACGTCTCCCTGCAGTTTGCTTACAAAATACTTATCTTTGTATGTATCTGAAAGAAAGATCCTTACACAATCCATCCAACGATTATGCAAGCGTACATTGCCAAAATGGACATTGTACTGCAGGGGTGTCTGTGTTTGGTTTCGTTTTTCTCCTCGATGCCGTAAAGGTAATTTTTCAGAATGCTAAAATAGTGTTGATCAAATTATTTAAATTAAAGCTTAAGGTTGTATGTAACCAAATTCAAAAACGTGTTCTTACGAGTAGTAAGATACAACACTATTAATAGCACAGGTGGATTCTTGTGTTGCAGACATTGTGATCAAATATGTATTTAATGTCTAAATTGGTATCACATTTCGTGGTCTGTTTGTCGCACCAGCTTGCTTTCCGATTGACGAGTTGAGCACAAGTGAACGAACTTTTAATTTCTTTGTCACCTAATCATCAACAAATTTAATTTAGACGTGTGTATCGATAATTAATAATCAGATATTGAAATTGAGCATATCAAGCATATCGACAAATGCATTGATAAGCAAGCTTTATCATGGGGATAGTTTTGTAACATTCGATGTCGGCAGGATGCTGGTACATATGACTCAGTTATTATGATGGTTTGGTTTTTGTCACCTGGTGGGACATTTTGGTTATCTATTACCATTCGGTCAAAAACGATATTGAGACATTGACACGCGGATGAATCATGCAGGATGATACATTTTTTAAAGGGCATTTAAATATCAGCTTTTGGAATGACGGAACTTTGAAAAATAATTTAAATTACTATACTAGCTATGATATCAGTCATACAAGGGAACATTTCGAGGTGTCCAATCACTTCGATGGATCCACAAATAAATCTAAATGAATGTAAATGAAGCGTATTTATAGGAATAAATTGTATATAACGAATTTTGTATTGAACGCGTGTTCGACCTGAAAGTAAAATATTCGGCCGTTTATTTCTTCTGCTTTGTGACTATTCTTTTGATGCTAGAAAATATCGTCACAACGTGACAGAACGGGAAATTTACCCTCAATAGTTTGAAGAATAATTTATGCACTATGATCTGTCATTAATTCATTGGACACTTAGGTATGTTCCCTTGATCGTATGGCTTATTCGCACGACGGTTTATTTACCTAAACATGTACATGTGAAACTCTGACGTTTTTCTGAATTAGGGCCTCATATTCTTTATTCTGTAAACTGGGAGACTTCAGTCGTCATTGTGCATGGCAGTTTCTTCTACTATACAGACTTTCATATTTAATCTCTGTAACATGCACTTGTAATAATTAATCGTATGTTTGTATGTAGATCAAAATTAATTGATGGTCAAGTGATTATGCTCTCAATTAGATCATGTCATCATCCATCAACGGATAATTGGCCATTGTTCAAGCGTCGACACAATGAATTGAGTACATACAGCACCAAACCCCGACATGATAAAGTGCTTATCAAGGCATTCTGCAATAACAACTTTATCAACTCAGTTTTTAAGTTAGGGTTCCAAACGATTCAGTCATTTTCTTTCAAATTCATATCATTTCACCTGATCAGAGTTCATTTTTTACTTCGCCCCACGTCTAATTCATATATGGGATAAAAAATTAAAGATGTGAAATATATTTCATTTACAGTCATTCATCTGAAGTTACAGAATTCTTGACTCATTTTCATTCAAATGACAGGAATTTTATCTTCATTCACAGTCACAATCAGTCAAATGAATGCAACTGAACAGGCATGATTACCAAGACATTTTAAAAATTGACGATTAGTGATCTCCTGAAAACAAAACTTCTACAGCCGTAACAATCTACTCAAAATAAATAAATCAATGTACTTAGAATTCATTTCAGGTGTTTTATAAACCCTGCTCTGCTTCTGTCCCGGCTTGTTCCACATCAGCTCATTTGCAAACACTCGAGAAATCCGAGTATTTAAGCTGGCAGACGTGGTTAATTTCTTACATATTCATGACTTTAGAACTGCAAAAAAAATTTGCACTGCTAAAAATCTTCCAATCAAAATGTTAAAATTTCAACTAGTTGCTGTCCTACTCCTTCCTCTCGCTGGGACAATTCATGGTAACAGAAATATAAATTAAATTATCTAATTAAACCAATTAAAAATGGTGATTAACATCATTACAATAAAATTGAAGCACACTCTTTTGCCAATATTTGCAATCAGGGAGCGTCCTCATTCCCGACGTGGCTTATGGTGTTGATCCCAATCAAATCATGGACATTTACCTGCCCTCCAACGACACAACGCAGGTTTCCAAGGTGATCATCCTAATCCACGGTGGGTCCTGGGACAGTGGCGACAAGGATGGGATGAGGGAAATTGTGGCGTTTTTGGAAATGTTTTTTCCCGAGATTTGCATCGTCAATATCAACTTTCGTCACGGTAGGTACATCACCGTGTGCAGGGTTTAATCAAAATTCTTCAAATTTCCATGCACCTACATATAAATTTATCTACTTAAATAGATGCGAATTAACTCCAGTGCAAATGAATGTGCACATTAATTACTGTCAAATTGCATTTTAATTAACCTTGCGCATATTTTACAGAGCGTGATTATTAAATAGTTATTACTAATTTTGCACTAACACAGATAAAAAATTGAAAAATTTCTATTATTCCGGAATCAGTAGAAATACTTAAATAAGCTCCAAAATTAATGGCACAATTGACGCAGTTATTTGGACACAATTTGTAAAATCGGTTCGTAGTGTAAAACAATTTTACACAGGGACCTTAAGAATTTACAGGCTAATTTTCTGTAAAAATAACTGTAACATTTTTCAACCGTTGTACATAACTTAATTCTGCAGAATTTACGGATTTTACAATATTACGAAAAGCAGCTTGAACAAATGACTGTCACATAATTATTAAAAATAAGGATCAATTTTTTCTCAAAATTAAGATATTTTATTGGATTTACCACATCTTAGGATCTCACGCGAGCCCCGGATTTCCCAAACAGTTAGAAGACATCGACGCGGTGGTGACCTTCATGCAGAACACGTTCACTCAAACGGTCACCTTCGCCATGTTCGGGACCTCGTCCGGCGGTCATCTCGCCACGCTGTACGGCTACTCGTGGGACAAGGTCGCCCGAAATGTGAAGGTCATCGTGAATATTGTCGGCCCCACGGATCTCACCGATCCCGCCTACGACAACCATTCCGAGCGGGAACGCTTCTTTAATTTTGTGGGACCCTGTCTCCACGCGGAATGCCCGGCAGAATATGTCGCCGCCAGCCCGGTTTACCACGTGGATGCGGATTCCCCTAAAACGATCGGGTTCTTTGGCACGTTAGACTTTCTCATTCCCGCATCGCAAATGTACATTTTACGCGCGAAACTGGAAGAGATCGGAGTTACGAATAAGTTTACGCTGTACCCCGGTGGACACTGGGATAATTGGTCGGATGAGAATAAGGTGGATACCGTGATGCAAATTGTCCAGTTCTTTACTGAAAATTGGCAATAAATTGAATTATTTGGGATGATTTTTGTTCTTAAATTGCCAATAAATAATTAAAATTGGTGGGTGTACTACTTTATCAATATTTGGACTCTAATTCGTACACTTCTGTTGAATTCTTTTAATTGGAAACTAGTTGAAATAAAAGGAAGATCCTATTAATCCCCTTTAGTGTGCAAATTATTTACCAACGCGTGCAATTATCTGACTAACCTGAACCTCCGGAAATTTGCATTTTATTCCCATGTAGTTACGAAATTACAGTAACCAATTTTAATCTTATATTTTACAAAGATAGGCAAAATTAAAAGCCTCGAAGTCCTTTGTACGAACGTGTTTCTACAAATTTTTAAATTTCTATGTAAAATAGCTATTTTTCCGCAAGGGACATTTAAAGAAATAAAAAAGTAATTTAAATAAAACCTTTAATTTCAAAATTGCAAATAAATATGTACATACATAGGTATATGTGTCGTCTGAAGGCACGTATTTTTTATTATCGTTTGCATTTAAATTAACTACTCTACGTAACAAGATCATAAATTGGTTCGGCTTATCTCCCACGTGCCACTAATTTATTCAAAAGTGTACTAGTAATCGAAGAGCTCCGTACCTAAATCTTGTTACAAAATATTTAAAAGGGCCGAGTTAAAGTTTGACTAGTATAAATAAATGCGTATGTACAATAGCAGTAATTGTGGTTGTCTCCATATCTTATTCAACCTTTCTCCCAAGCAGGTTTTTATCATACCGATCGTGCGGGGAGGTGTATTTACAAAACTGCAGAATTTCAAACGGTTCGACACGGTGCATATAATTTCAAAGGATATCGTCTAAATTTCAAAAACTCAAGTATTCCACACCGTTTAATTATTTCCGACAAAAATAAAGCCTTAAGAATTGCCATAAATCTACGTCTGTAAACGGTCACCTCATGACACAATTCCATAGACAATACTTATTACATGTTACATTAGAAATAACTCTCAATGCGATAGAGTGAAGTGCGACACTTCAATTTGGTTGAAATTTTAAAATTGTGTTGCCCACGTCAATGTAACAACGTTTGCTTAAGAATTTAGTGTGATTGTTGGAATTTGTCAAAATGGTTCAGGTCAAAGTTGGAAAAATTAAAATTTCGAGTGCCACATTTCCTACCATAAGTTTGTTAAGTGTGTCCCGATCTGAAGATAAACAGCATCAGACTTATCAGAACTCCTTAATATTACACGAAATGTACATAACCATTGAGTAAAGTCGCTCAAAATTTTTTTGATAAAATAGGATCAAATTTTGGACACGTACAAATTTATTTAATTGATATTGACACTGAAGCCAACTACTCAATACAGCTTTGGACTAACTTTACTGCAACCAGCAATCAATAGTCTGGTAGATGGAACAATTTAACCAACTTTGCTTTAATTTAAGATAAGAAAATTATGCAGCCTATACTTAAAAATTTAAAAAAGCTGCGGCTCCCTTCCCACCATGAATCCAACATTCCATTAGTAACCTTCATGGCTAAACTGGGTCTCTTGGTAAATCCTATCTGAGTAATTTTTGACAACAAAGCATTTAAACCTTGTAAGTGCTCTTGGTACACGAATTCACTCCGACTTCTCGCCCTGTCCACCCTACTTTTACACTTAATCCTCTGCATCATCTTGTTGTTCGGGATTCAATACTTTCAAAGTCACCAATCTGACGAAAATTGGAAATCTATTTTCATAATGTATTGCATCACACTGTTTGGTGCCACTTCGTTCGCCGTTGTGCATGTGAATCGGGTTGAGAAAGAACTTATTAAGTAGCTTCAGCTACTTTATGTGAAGACTTTGTCTGTCTGTCTGTCTGTCTGTCTGTCTGTCCGTCTGTCTGTCAGCAGGATATCAGGAGAACGGATCGAGATAATCGAAATCGGTTTTCGCCATCATACATAGGACCCCAGGGGGAGGATCCTATCAACTTTTGGGGGCAACCGGACCACACCCCCTTTGGCGACAGGGGGTGTGGTCGGGGCAAAATGAGATTTTTAGTGCAATTTAATCTATAGGTGAAATAGAGTAAAATTATGTGTTCCGGAGTTGTGCCACACCCCCTCGGCGCCAGGGGGTGTGGTTGGGGCAAAATGAGATTTTTACAAAAAATTAATCTATAGGTGAAATAGAGTGAAATTAAGTGTTCCCGAGTTGTGGTGGGACCGTTTGGGGTGAAGTACGTCTGAAGCTACTTCCGTATGCGCGTTTGCGACGGTTTATTATTCTGTTAAATTCTTCACTACTGATAGAATTAAAGTGTCGCAGAAAAGGAGGTAGATACACTTAATTTCCTTTATATGCGGGTTTCGAGTTTGAATTTTTATCTTTCTTGAAACCTTTTGGGTTTTAAGAAATTGAAGAATTTAATTCACCTAAAAATCTGTAGCTGTTTAGTTTACAGAGTTAAGAGTCATATTGTTACTTTCTCTTCGTTGAGAAAATGCCTTATTTCTGCTTGTAATTTTTTTTATCTATGTTCTCATGCAGGAAAAAAATTCTAACCTCTCAAAACCTTTATTTAATAAAAAACGTATACCAATAAAAAGGTTTAAAATCACCTTTTAGTACATCTGTATGTACATACACAGAGCAAGACAAGGTTTGGACAAAAACAAACAAATTCAAATTCAAAGCCCGGATGCAGGGGGACCTTAAACAAGTCCGAATATAATTACCTCATGGTAATGATTAATTTTTGTTGAGCAGGACTACCTCGAGAAAGCCATGTATCTAATTACTTCGTCTTAATGTGGGGCTGTCTTACAATAAGTTTAATGCTACTTCCAACCGCCATTTTCCTCCTGAGTTTGGTCAAACCATGCATGCCGCCAGTCATCAGTGGCTTCTGGCTCAGGTGCCCCTCCTGGGGGCATGATGGCAATGCCACCTTCTCACTAAGGATTCTTGTCTCTCTGTTTGAATTCTACACATGGTTTACGGCCTGTAGCATTGTTGCTGCTGCGATTTTGATTGTTCTCATGTATCCTGTCGAAGTCAAGTTATTGGTAATCACCTTCATGAAACGGTAGAGTGATAAATATTTATGGTTGAGTTTTTCAATAAGAGGACTTTTGAGTGCAGCTTTTTAACTTGCGGTTGGCAGTTTCTTATTAAAAAAATCAAAGAACGGCCTAGTGTACTTATTTAGAAATTAATAACCTCTAACAAAAAATTGCTTAATTCATTAAGCCATTTCACGCCCTCATTGATAGCTGGACAACTTATCAAATTAACGTAGTCAGTCAGGTCTCACAATGGAGGTCACCCAACGTATGCTCACAGATTTGGACCAAACTAGACTCAATCGATTACAAATATAATTAGTATGAAATTTGCAAATGGAATGAGATATTTACATCTAATGTGGGAAAAATGAGCAGCAAATTTGGGAAATGGAAAATTTGCCAGCCTTGGGGATACGTTTCCTCCACTTTTTATGCAAATGTCTCGGCTAAACTTAAGCATTGGCAGATTATTCCATTTAAAAATTTCATACTAATAATATTTGTTATCGATTGACGTAGGTTTGTTCCAAATTTATGAGAATACGTTGGGAGACCTCCATTGTCAGTTTCGTAAAAAAATTGCCGAGCTTTTGAAAATTCTAAAGTGAATAAATACACTGGTGTTTCAAAACATTGTAAGCCTAGAAAGACTTTGTACGTTTAGGGGTTTTACACGTTTCACAATGATTTATTGAATTGCCTTATTATTTGTCATGTTTTCCCACAAATAGGAAGACGAATAATCGATGGACGGATTTACCCATGTATAGAACATTACAATTATTATCGAATTTTCATAACTTTGTGTTCTGCGTGCCCTCCATGGTTGTCCTTGCGTTTAGTTGCACTATCTGTGAAAGTATTGCTTTATTTTTAATGATCACTTCCAATCATGTCGTTCCACTGCCTGTGCTTATTTTGTTCTCTCTGGTTGTAATCGATTTCTTCGTAATTATTCATTCAGTTTTTAAAATTTTGTCGTATCCTTATGTCAAATCTCTTGAATTTATTGGTCTCGTGAAAATGGGAAGGTATTCGAAATTGGAGCATCGTTTTATTCTGTCTTGCCCCCCGTCAAAATTGTCGTTGGGAAATGGTGGATTCTTTGACAAATTGACGTCATTTGTTATTTAGCAGAAATGTATCGATTTTTTGATCACCTTCCTTCTCTTGTGAAGATAATTCAGGGCAAATATTAAGGAATATCAGAAATATTAATAATATTTATCAAGGATTTATATTTTCAATCGAGATGAGTACATCCATACAGTTGTGTATTAATAAACAATGTATTTTTTATTAACGATTTAACTAACGATTTAACTAACAAACTAATGTGACGTTTACACTCACATGCATGCAAATTGCATCATTTTGGCATAAGTTGGCAAAAATGAGACAGGAAGCACCAAATCCAAATTATGCACTGAAATCGGGCGGTAGGACCAGCCCATATTGCCCACGACACGGAGCACGTATGGTGTAGATATAAGTGTTCACTTTAATGAAAACATTGTGCACGCCAAAGAACGCTAAAACAAAATGCATAAACAAAAATGCATAAAAATTAAACAAAGTGGATAAAATGGATATAATTCATAGAGGGAATATCATAATTTGAAAAAAAAAAATCTTCGAGTGTAGCGGGTTGTGAAAATTTTGGGCCCGTTGAACTATCTAAAGTCATTTTTTAACAAAATAAACGCAACAGTTTTGGTGTTACCAGTCATAACGTAAAACGTTAAATATTTTATTACTCGACTAAATTGAACAGGTGTTTGTGGGCTGATGTGATACATTCATGTGCACACATAATTAAACAGTTAAGAAGTTTATAATTTTAGGTTTAACGTTTAATAATAATTTATGCATTTGAAAATTACACATGGACGCGTGAAACAAGACACACATTCCAAACTATATTTATTATTTATCTGCACAGGAAGTATGTCCATCCCAACTTGGTTTTGAAACATGGTTACTTGCGAAACTGTGGCCACGAAGTAAAACCCTACAAACTTCAAATTTATGAATTTTGTTACATAATGATAACTTATCTAAAATGAGGTAACTTATTAAAATCACAAACTTTGGAAATTTTCGGAAACTTGTGTAAATCCTCCATTATTGCTGATTTTAGTTTTTCCTAAGTTACTGCATTAGCAGCAGGCGAATCGTGTACTTTGCGCACAAACCCAAGATAACCAAGGGTGTCGAAATTGCCATGAAATTATTACCGAATCTGATTTTCATCGGGGTACACAACCTGATAACCCTGCCCATCAATTTTCTCCCCATCTTATCACAACAATTAACTGAACAATTCTTGTTAAACTTGGTTAAACATTTCGCCGACCATTTGTGCACATAGCCGGCAAACGTGCCCAATAAAACGATAAAAATATTCGCAATAGCAGCAGCCAAAGGAAAGAATAAGTTCCCGACGTGATCAAGTAATCTTAATAAAATGGTCAAGCTCATTACCAAAATATTCGATGTGACTACGGCTACCAGTAATGTGAGAAGGCACACTTCACGCAGGCAGAGGTTAACTTGCGCCAATAAGATGTGCAGCTGCTTGTAAATCTGTAAGGCCAAGGTCAATCTTATCCTACGAGATGGGCCATCCGACCTGAAATATAGACGACGGAAGTTGAGCGCCATAGGTTTTTGTTAACATAGCATTAAAATAGTAAGATAACTAAAGAGGGAAAATCTGGAATCATTTTTTTCCTGGAATCATTTAAATACCATTTTGAATATATCCTTGGCCCGTTTCAAAAGCTAATATACTTTCACAAAAATAAAAAATCGAATACACTTTGTACGAAATATTTTTTACGAAGGGTCTTTCACGTCAAGCCTTCGTAAATATCGTAAAATTACGAATATTTTTTTTACAAATCCACAGTTACGAAGGTCGTGAAAGGATTCATTTAAAAATACATAAATATAGAGACATGCACATTTTAAACGTTTACCTCTTTAGATAGCAAAGATGTTCAACCGCACAATGCAGCGAGTCGCAAAGGACCGTGAACATAAAGCAAGTCATGGGCCCAGCCAGGGAGAAAATTGCCCACGCCTGCACCACCGTGAGAAACACGTGCCCACCTTTGCCTGGCACAATGAACAATCCAGTTGAGACCCGTTTCGAGAAACATGAGTAACACTAACACACCCGGTACCGCTATCCGTACCCCGTAGGATAGAATGTGCGACAATTCGGAGATGAATTTCCACTTGGCAACTAGATTTGTGGGAGGATCTAAGTAATATATAAAATATTCATTAACAGCTTTCGTACTACGGATTTTTTTCAATAAAATTTCGTTTCGGGACGATGTTGATTACATAAGTATGTACACCTGATTGATAGCAAATAATTAAAATTTTCAATCAACTATTCGCCGAAAGCACGAAAATCTACTTTTTAACGTTACTTCCTATAAGAAAAATTCAGAAATTTGTGAAGTAAAATCAACTTATTACTTACCATCGTGTTACTACAAAATAGGAAAGAAATTGTTCTAAAGAAAATCTTATCACTTTAGTCCTATTCTTAAATTACTTTTTTAAGAAATTCTGATGTCATTAATTTTATAGAGTTCAAATATTTATACATTCATCTTCAACGAAGCATACATAAATTACTGCACAAATATATGTGTACTTCGTCGTAAAGAGGTTAATGAAATATGAAAATCGTAAAAATTCATCTAAAGAGATTAACTTACTCAAGAAGTTTGCACGGATATTTTCCAATATGAATGCTTGTCTTCCGTTTAGCAAGGATACGAAAGGACCCGGCCGGATAAGCATGGGCGAAAAGATTATCATTGCTAAGAAGAAGACAAGTATCACAAGCAAGATGAAGGACGTTTCCACTATTCCCGATTTGGTGAATAATATCGAGTACAAACCATTTAAGCAAACTGCTCCAAAGATGAGATAAGATGCAGCAAGTTTTACCCAAATGATCCTAGTTTTTCGCCTTTTCGCAAATTTATTTAATCCAGAATCGAAGGAGATTAAGTTCACGTCAAAAAGGGGCTTCGCTATTTTGAAAAGTTCCATCATTTCGGGCAATTTATTTTTGCCAAAGTGTTTGCCTCGTGGAGAAAACATTTTCAATGAAGATTTAACATATAATTAACTGATACGTCGATGGGCGTTACGAGCTGAATTATTGAACAAATAAATAGCCTAAACATGGACGGGGTTTGGTTGTTAGAGGAACAATGCAAATAAATAAGTATGTTTTGTTTTGAAGAATTATAGTGAAAGCAGGGTATGCTAGATACCCAGGGTTTTTGGGTTATTCGGGTTTTGCAGGTTTTGGGATAGCAAATTTGACCAGTACTCACTGAAATTCGGGGTAGTCGGGGTTTTCAAATTTCGTAAAGTATGATGGCAAGACTAATATTTAGTTAAATATGTAGCTTTATTCGGCTAACGCATACGTACTTACAGTTCATTCGTTCGTATATTTACAGTGAAGTTTGTAATTTTAGTCCCGACATTGAGCAATATAAACATTGCATATCCGTTTCTAGGTGACATAAAGCTGCAGATGCGACGTTCGTGCAATATTTGCATAGCCTTAAATATGCAAAACTGTTTTTTGAAGTGTGTAGATAACACCTGTCTTAAATTGGTGAATTTTTATACCCCATTTCTTTGAAGCACAATCGACGAAGCTTATGTGTTAATAATTACGAAATCTGTTTCATGTGTCATTTACTATCTATGTATGGGTAAGTCACGTTAACAGGAAAATAAAATAAATTGGTTTAGATAGTGGATCCATTAGTTCCACATAATTGACAACTTGTTGAATATCTAATCACCCGATGGTGAAAAATGCATTAATTATCTTATTATCAATCAATCTCGATAATTGCAGTTGGGTATTCCAATAGAATTCCCAACTCAAGTCGTGAGCAGGTACGAAACCTTGATCAGATTATACAGAGCATGGGCCATCCTTACGTAGAAATTTTCAACAATTTTTCTAACCTCCATATGTATAAATGTTTTTTGGACAATTAACTTGCTCGATGTGATGCCCCTTGTTCTGGGCTAAAAGTCTACAGTACTACTTCCTTGATGAAAATACCTTGTGACACTTTTGAAGGCTTATTTTTAACCACTCGTCCAAAAAACTTTCCATCTAAAGTCGTAGCTAATTTGTACATTTTCTCCACAACGCACAGCAAATTGACCTTGTCCCGTTCAAGTCATCTACCCTGAACAAAGCTTGATCGATTGTGATAACTTTTTTATCCCTACCTCCAACAAGGTGGTTCTGGTACAGCTTTTTTTTTGCGAAAAGTGGCAATTGGTGATGTAACGCTGGTTCAACGCATGCAGTTTTGTCTTCGTCCGTTTGATTTTGTCTCAATCTCTTTTAGTGACTCGTTGAAGAGTTGTGAGATTCGATTTCAGTAGTTTCGCCATCCTGTGAATGCTCTTTGGGATTTCCTGCTTGATCAAAAGTTTGAGCTTCGTTTTTAGCTGTTTCTACCGATTTACTAGGAGGCGGTTTATACGGTGAGGAGGCAGTCCCTGATTAATGACTCGTCTTCTAGCACCTCCTACATTTATTATTGTATAAATTAGGGCCAAAGAAATTTCATGCCTACGTACATTCAACCTTTTTAATCACATTTCCGGCGAAATTCTGACTGGAGAACTTTTTCAGTCTCCCTCCACTGAAAATGGTCAGGGAGGAGGCATTTTTCAGAGCTTCGAGTAGAAAAAAAATCAGAGTATTATCTAATTGGTTTGCCTATCAAACAGTGTAGGCCGGGTTTGTTTAAGTGGTGTCAGTTTTTTCGTGCGAGCGTTTGAAAATTTCTACGTAAGGAGGGCCCATGCTCTGTATATACGGGGCTTGATAATTGTAATGATGTAATTGATTATTCATATCTGTTTATTTATAAAATACCTATGAAATAGGTACCCGCTAGAGTTCTGTTATAAGATTTCCCGTAAAAATTTAGCAGGGTCACATAGAGGTACGATCGCAGGTGCGATGTAGGGCCTTTGACTAGATAAAATAGCTTGGAAAACTTACCTCTATTCCACATTTTCTTCAGCAAATTCCAAAGGGAAAAGACGAATTATAAAATGTTACAATATTTAAAAAAAACATGTTGACTTACCGCATAACTTTTGTCAATTAAACGACGCTACTTGTTTATACGAGAGTAATAAGACATGAACATGCATGAATAAAGAAAGATTACAGTCGATTTTTTTTGTTGAGATTTTATTTTGACCAAAAAACATACATTGCCCTTAAAATTGGACAGGTTAAAATTATTTTTTTAAACCACGTGTTCACACACTAACACCTTAACGATTTACAACTAATCAACACCCACCATCACCCCCACCCATCTTATCTTATCTTATCAATGAACAAAAAAGAATAAATTGCTTGCTTGGTTTCCCATAAAATTTAATTGGCCGGCCAACTAACCCCCGTCAACTTTTCGCTCTCCTCCCACAATCTTTTCGCCGAGGCGGGGTCCTTCGCCTTCTCCGGTACGAAGGCCTTTGCAACCTCGCCCTTCATCTCGAACCACCCGTTCGGCCCGTAATACCCGCCCTTTTCCGCGTCTGGCGAAACTGCGGCGTAAATTGACGGGAGCGCGGCCTTCTCGACGGGATGCGACATTACATAGTTCGCGACATTTATCACCTTTCCGACCAGGGTATCGTCCCGCGGGCCGTTTGAAATCAGGTCCGTTTTTGCCACCCCGGGATGCGCGGAGATGCAGGTGACCCCCCAGTTTCCGAGGTCCGCGCGCTTCACGAACTCCGCGGTGAAAAGGAGATTGGCCAGTTTTGAGGCGCGGTAGCCATTCCACGCGCTGTATGACTTGTTCCAGTTGAGGTCGTCGAAGTCCATGGCGCCCTCCTTCGCGGCGATGGAGGACACGTTGACGACACGTGGGGAGCACGTGGACCGTCGTAGGGAGGGGAGGAGTTGGCCCGTGAGGGCGAAGTGGGCGAGGTGATTGGTGCCGAGTTGGATCTCGAAGTTGTCAGAGGTCGTGAGACGTTCTGGTGGCGCCATGATGCCGGCGTTGTTGATGAGAATGTCTGAAAAAGTTGGCAAAATTATTAGATTGACTGATTTTGGCAAAGGAAATACTTTTTGTTGTTTGTGAAAATATGTGTAAATTTGCAAAATTATTTATTATGCGTAGATTGACTGATTTTAAGCAAGATAATATTTTTGTTATTGATGAGAATGTCTCAAAATTGACAAAATTATTATGCTTACATAGACTGACTGATTATAGGCAAGGAAATATATTTCGTTGTTTACGACAATGTCTGAAAATTGCCAAAATTTGCAAAGTTGTTATGCTTAGATTAAATGAATTTTGTTGTTGTTTATGAAAAGCTCTGAAATAGGGCAAAATTTGCAAAATTGTTCTGCTTAGGTTGATTGATTTATACCAAGAAATATGTGCATATTTTTTCAGTTTAGAATTGCAAATTTTTTCTACTAACCTAAAGCTTGACCCTTGGCGTTATACTCGGTCGCGAATTTCTTGACGCTGGCGAGACTTCCCAGGTCAATCATGGCAAAGGAGACGTCCGCGTTTGGCACGGCGGCCTTGATCTTGTCCACAGCATCTTTCCCCTTGGCCTCGCTCCGTCCCCCAACCAACACCGTGGCTCCGGCGGCGGCAAGGTCAAGCGCCGTTTGGTATCCTATTCCACCCGTGGCGCCAGTGACCAGGGCAATTCTTCCGGTCAAGGAGGGAATATCTTTGGTCGAGAAATGTTCCTTTTTGCTGCATTTCGACGTCATTTTGAACAAATTGTAATTCTACAATTTAATAAAATTATGAATTACTTTTGCATTTTTTAGTCTAATCGAATCAATTCAACTTCACAATTTCTAAAAATACTTTTCTACCCTTTGTTGGAATATTTATGAATATGTAATAAGTGTTGATAATGAATTGCAAAACTTGTAACATGGTTTAAAATTTTTTAGAAGAATTTTATTGCAAGAAGATAAGCTTGATTCAGACGGATTTTCTAAAATCTTTAAATTAAGTTAGAACTCGGTATTGGAATTCAGAATTGACTTAATGCAAAACAAAACATGATTCTATCCCATGCAAATAATTTCGAGAAAAAATTAGTCTAATTTAGTTGAAATTGTGAATTATTTACGTAGACACGTAAAATAGTACTCAGCTAATTTGCAATTTTAAAATGTTGCAAAGTATGGAAGTAATAATTTTATTATGATGGGCCGACGGTGAGGAAACTTGCGAATAATGCAAAAACCACAATTATGGTAAATGTAAGTTATCGACATGTCTTACAATCCTTTACACGTTAAATAAATAATAAATTTCTTGTTTTATGAAAAATCATGCAAAAACTGGACAGTTATTTTTTGTAAAAATTGTTCACAAAAATATGTACATATATTAATGACTCTTATCGAAATCGAAAATCTTAATTACAGTTTCTAACTCTAATGCGGTTCAACCCAACCGAATTAATTGAAAAAATCAAATGGAAAAATCTTACGCGAATATGTAACAATTCAATAAAGGAATTTACCAAAAAGTACACATCTGACAGTTTGTTTAAAAGATTTTAATTACTATTTCGAGTTAACGGGTTACATATCATAACACGATTTTAGTTTTGACTCACCTTATGAATTACTGGGCTTAATAATGAAAATTTCTACGTATATTTTTATAAAGAAACTGGCCAAGTTTCTACAGCACAAAATATTTCACGGCTTCCCCAGCTTTCGTATGGACACTGACTGACTGACGACAGGTTTTGGGAATGAAGGTCAAATATATAGTGTGGTGAGTAATACATAATAAATGTGCATGACCAGGGAAAAAAACACAAGTAATACAAAGTATTATTGTTATCGTTTCAGTATGAGGTACATACATACATACACACATGCATGCACAATATTGAGCATGACTGGCATAAAACAGGTTTAGAGCGACGTGTTATTCCGTTTTTTATCTACCTCCAGCACCACAAGGCCGGCCACAGACAAAATTGGGCATACTCAACTCGTCGAGTTAAATTGTCGGATTTATTAAAGGAAAAATTAGAAACTAAATGCCAGTAAAATTTGATAATATGTACAAATTTGAAAAATATTGCGGATACTTACTATTTCTACGTAAAGTAAAATATTTTAGGAAACAAGGGTAAAAATTCCTATTTTTTGAAAAAATCTCGTAAAGCGTCCGTCTTAGCTTATTAATCATTTCTCCGGATTTATAATTCCACACCCACCCCCACCCAAATCCACCCCCTGTCGACCCCCACCCCGACCCAAATCGCGCCTTGTTTCCCCGAATTATGTTGAACTTTTTTGGACAAAGACTAAATATTTAAGAAGTCAGTTTGGGACTGTGCAGAAAGCATGTGATTGATTTGAGGGGGGGTATAAAGGTATCCTATCCTGCCCATGTTAATTAAGGGGGGGGGGGTCAACATTTTCCGAACATGGATCACATACCTCATGTGCGGCCACTTGTGTATGTATACCTGCACATACACACAACACATGCCATTTTGAGTGCACCCCTATTATGTAAACGGGCCTGCAGCAATTGTTTTCGTGCTTATCGGTAAATCGTCATGACGCACACACAACTATGTAAATGCATACACACTATGCTTAATTATGTACAGTCAATGGAACAAGTATATGGCACCGCCCACGCAAGCTAAATAAAAATGGTTATAACTTTGGATTGCATCATCAAATTAGCATGAAACTTTGTACCCATTTAGCAAATCTAATGTAGTGTTCGATTATAATCATGTTCCAGACTGAAATCAAACAACCGTAACGTTATTCTGATTTTGACACAAACGCGTCAGGTTACAACCTGCAAAAAGTATTGGCAACCTATGGCTTAATTGCTTGTGCGAAATTTTTATGACGATAAACCTCTACCTTTTGTCACGGTAAGTTAATCAGATCACAAAATATAACTTTATCTGCTTCGTAAGTCCAGATTGGTATTGTCTAGAGCCAAAATTGCGACACCAAACGAGCTATTTTTGGCGGAGCGAGAAATAATCTTGCCTCCTTCTCAAACAAGCTTGGATATCAAAAACTCTAACATAAAACATGCCCCGCAATATTTACTATTCGAAACTTAGCCAAAAAACATGAAGCGATATTTTAAATTGCTGGTTTCCCATGATCCGACTGAAAAAAGTCACCTTAGCCTAAAATCGACAGATTAATCAAGCAAGAAATCACTCGAGATCGGAAGATTTCGGCTCCCAAAACCATGTTGAATTTGAGAACCAAGTGTGGGGTTAATATATCATTCAATTTGGTGATCAATTAAAAATCATGCAATGGGGTTTCAGGGTCCAGAAGCCCGACTGACGCGGGGGTCCCCAAAACCAACTAACTCAATAAATTGTAATGAGCTAAACACCACCCTAAACAGACTTCCAATGAACGAAAAAGGGTCTACTGGTCCGACATAAGCAAATTCTACTTATTTGGAGCCAATTGAATGGTTAAAGTCTGGCGGGTGCCATTAAAGGCTCACAAAGACGAATATGTTCATATGGCAGTCAAATATAAAGGAGGATCGATTATGGTTTGGGCATAAATGACCAGTTCGCGGCGTAGCTACGTGGTCATTATCGATGAAATCATGACCAAGGAGGTCTAATTAATCATTCGAAACGATAATTTTAAAACACTTGACAAAAACCTGACATAGGAAGTAATTTCATATTCCAAAAATGCAGTGGCCCCAAAACATGCATCCACATTAACGATGCAGATTTTTGGAGACCGAAAAGGTTAAGCTTCCTTTGTTGGCTGCACAGTCTCCCGATGTGAATCTGATTGTCCGGGTTGAGAAAAGAGCGACTGGTGGAAAACCAATCGTCGAAAAACGAGCTTGGCAAAATTTCGAAAGAAGAGTGGGCAGTCATGTCAAAAAGTGTCAGAAAGAAACTTCTGGAGTCAATTCGATGGCATGTTTCTGCTCCTATTGTATCGAGAGGAGTTGCTATGTAATACCAGAAGCGATTTGTCGTATTAAAATTGGCGTTTCTTTGCCTTATGATTTTTAAGTTCAAGGGTGCCAATACTTTTTGTGGGTAAATTTTGCAAATTTCCCAAGAAATTATTCAAAAACTGTGTTTATCTAATTTTAATCAGTAAAAAATTACTATAATCGGATACTACATTAGATTTTTCAAATGTGTACAACGTTTCATGCTAATTTGATAATGCATTCCAAAGTTATAGCCAAATATACTTAGCTTGTGTGGGGGTTGCCTATACTTGTTACATTGACTGTAGATATGAATGTACGTGGTCATGTACATAATGGGTGGAGTGGCCACGACTTTACTTCATTGCGAGGTTTCTCTTGGCAAAGTCCAATTAGTGGGACAGGTTTGTCCAAATGAGGCAGCACTTTTTTTTACTACGAGATGAGTCAACCCTCTGTACTTTGCTCTGGTCTGCAATAACTGGCACACACGTGACTTATATATTCGTCATCTCGGATTTTGATAATCATAAATGTGTTCTTATTATTTCTCGATGCAGAATTGTATATTTAGAGTAGTATTAATGTGACTGAACATAACATTGGAATATGTATATGTGTTACTGAATGAAGGAGGTTGTCAAATTGTTTTGAAACAGATTCGTAGTTTTTAACTTTCATACACTCTTAGCAACACGGTATTAAATAATCACCACCCGAAGTGCATATATGTATTTATGACTTTACCGGCGCGGTGATAGCGGGCATTACCTTATAGTGAGAAATATACACCGACGTGGTTCTCATAATCAAACTGCTACCAACCCGGGGAGAAATTATCAGTAAATCAATACCATCACGGAGTGTACACATATATGACTTAATCACATTTTGTACAGTGTATAACTCTTTTATCATACTCACAATGGAGGCGCAAACCATGTTCAGCGTAGATTATTTTTTGACCATGTTAGTTTGTAAGAGCAAGTCTCTAGAAACAACATTTCGTTCACCACTTGCGCAGATGCGCAAAATTCAGCAAGTTATGGGCGCCACAAGTTCGCAAAAAGAGGTCGAGGATGAGCTCTCGCTGGACCTTGCATCAAAAATCATGCATTTTTGCGAACTTGTGGCGCCCAGAACGTGCTGAATTTTGCGCATCTGCGCAAGTGGTGAACCAAATGTTGTTTCTAGAGACTTGCTCTTCCAAACTGACATGGTCAAAAAATAATCTAGGCTGAACATGGTTTGCGCCTCCATTGTCAGTTTTTATTTAATGCTTCAATAAATTTTTATCCAAAGTTTTCAAATCCTTAGAAATGTTTTCGAATCTTTTATACATAATTTTCAAAAAAGAGAACTACGTAAACTTTGAAGGTAATGATGCAAAATTAGTGCAAACTTTATGAATTTCTTAGCAAATATTTACATAACGGTGTATGTATGTATGTATTCATTATCTAACACTCTTTGCTAAATTGTGTGCTAATGTGTTAACTACATAATATGGCAGATGGCAATATCATATTTAAACTGGTTTCAAACTGTGCATATCATATCACCCGCGTGTCACTAATTTATTAAATACTTAATAGCCAATACATAGGTACTTACGAAAATCAAGTTATGCACGTAAAAAATGTTTTTTTCTTAAATTTTTAGCACATTTATATTCGATTTTTGAGCAGAATCAAAATTTTAAGATAAGAGAAATACATAAATTTGCTGAAACTTCAGGTAACGGCATGGTCCTTGAGATGTTTTTAAGTAGCTCAACATCAAAATGTACCCTCAAGTATGTACATAAATATATATTTATAATTTCATGTCGTTTGTATACAGGAATTTTACTAGGTACAAACATTTTTAAAGGTACATACATATATAAAACTTATAAGGTAGGTTTTTCAATGTTTTGCTCCTCTACGTACGCTAAACAATTACCCCCGCAATGCGTAATACGCGATGAAATATACCCCAACAAAAGCAGATACTCCGATCGGATAGAAGACCCTCATGGCTTCTTCGACCCAAATCGGGTCCACATTCTCCGCTAAACTTTGACCCTTGATGAGTTTGCACTTTCGGATTAAAAAGACGAGGATAAGCTCGATCAGGGCGATAACAACGAATCCGTGGCATCCCAGTGTCCACACATCAAATGGTGTTATTTTGTTCAACGTATTTAGATTTACAGTGGTGGCAGGAATGGAGGCGCACCACGTACACTGGACAGCCGCCCCCAAGAGGATAAAATTTCGGATGGTCAGCCAAGTTAACGTGGTCGGTGTGAACATAATGGATGCGCAGATCGTGACGAGACTTCCAGCCGTCCGTAAGTACACGGACAACATGATACGATCAAGTTTTTGAGTGATGGAGATGTTGATTTGAAGACAGTTGTAGTTTCCTGGGAAATTTTTATACAAAATATATGTCTTAGTTCACTCAAGTTAATTTCATTCTTAGCATGGAATACGAAACCACCTGACCTCGCATTGTATCTTCCGGGCAGTGTCGGGCCATGGATGCGTCCACCCAAAATTCTGCTTGGTCCAGGTCATCCATCAGGACGAGTGGTTCCACGGGAGACCAGGTAAACTTCACGTCGTTAATAACCTCCTCATCTAAATAGATAATTTACAACAGACGTTTTCCAACGTATACGTATAACGTATATTTTAAGCGAACAATCTCACCACTTGCAAACATCATTGTGCATATGTTCTTATCAAAGGGATACATCTCCAAGGAGATTGGGCAGAGGTAAGTTAAAGTCGCCCTAAAACACCCCAATTTAAAGCGGTTAGAAATATCTTAACTCTATCACTTTATGAGAAACAGGTTCTAGCTATAATTTTTGCTCTTCCTGTGGAAACTGAAAGATAGATAGATTTTCGCACGTTATTTTCACCACAGCACGGACTGTAGCTGGACTTCAAGAGTGCTTTCACTAGCTCACTTTTCAGTGCATAAAACAGCAAGAATTACATATTGGCGCTAAATGTATCGTACACGTAGAGACGGAGACATATAAAGTGTTTAAACAAATATTTCACCTTGTTCGGAATGTTACAACACCGTCTTGGTAAATCTTGTAGTTTTCGTCGTCCCGTAACCTGGAGTGCTGAAGAAGTCCACATTCATTAAGAAAGTACGTATTCGGTCTCCACAGTTTCTGCACCAGGGAAAGTGGCAGGTTGACATATCCACATTGGTCATGTGCTAAAAATAATTGCTCATTTTAGTATTTACAGAATCTCCACAAAATTACAATTGACAACGTTTTTTGTTACAATGATTCTCCCACCCCAAACGAGAATCATGCCATTTCATTTCAATTGTCACCTGGACTGAAAACATCTGTTAATAAGAAATTAACTATAATCTTTGTAACTTCGTGAACTGTGTAACTCTTGTTAAATTAGGTTGAGGTTACTTTTTCATAAGTTGGTGCGCCCATCAGAAATGTATACATTTAATTTAGCTTTATTCATATCAATTACGAAGTTTACATGTGCAGGTACGTTACTCGTTTACAAACTCCGGAGTGAATAGCATATCCAATATATGTCAAATGGAAACCGAATTTTCAAATTCCAACCAGGAAAACCGTGTAACCTTTGTAAACTTATAAAGAATTACAACCTGTCTTCGTAACACAAATATTTAATGTATTACTCGGTTACAAATGTGGGCATGAGTTGGAAAAACAAATTATAAAATTAATTTCTTCTAGATATTTCTAAATTTTTTAAACGCTTACCATGTTTTCGTCATCATAGTCTCGCAGGTTTTCAATGGTCAGCCGAATTGTGGAATTGGACGACCCTACGCAATTCATTGTCATGAAAATCTACGTTAAAAAATACTCTGACATTTATTTTTTTGAAGTTTTTTCGAGTTTTTTTGAACAAATTTTCGGCTCGGTTTGATCCGAGCACATTTTCATGCTTACATCCCTTTCTCTATTAATATATGTGCAGCTCTGTGACATTACCTCGTTTACGTAAATCTAAATACCTTTTGTCAAAGATGCAAGCCTTTCATCTTACCGTTCAGATTAGTTGGTCGAACCGATCCGTTATAGTTGTCAAACAACTTTTTAACCATGTCGGCAGCTGTGATGTTTCCCGTCCCATTAGTATTTTCCCCATATGCAGCGCTGATCAGAACGAGCCTGGATAATTTAGCAACAAACTTAATTTTGCATTAATTGAAATCCAAGTAAAATAAAGGTTAAGGATGAACTCAAAAAGGTAACCTTCTCTTTTCAAAAATTTGGAAAGTAAATGCACTCTAAATCCCTGTGTTAAGTAAGGTAATGACGGGATAATTCTTCCCGCTCACCTGCTTCTTCTCATCTCCTCCCGTATAATTTTCCTCCCAGTTATCTCCTCTCGTACATCGTCCTCCCCGCACCATCTCCTCCCTTCTATACTTTGCTTTGTCGTATTATGCAATGTACATATTAAAGTTTGTAAGGCATCTGGGGCCATTCCAAACAGGCAACATGGTTTTGTGGAATTTTGTAAGTCTTTGGAAACTTATTTGTGGAGGATATATACAGGGGCAGGTAAGGTGGAGGAGGTTGTACGGTGTAGAAGATGTACACGAGAGGAGTTATCCCCAAATCATGTAACATATACTCCAGCGTAAACTTTCTCAAGTTAACGCTGCTCTACTCTTTAGTGTAGCTTATTTAATTATGTAAGAGCACATTCACTTTCCAAGACGGTAACGTATTTTTTAAGACTTTGTGGTCAGCTTAACTTGAAGGAGATATAAGGTTTATATATGATAATGGGTTCAAACTCCTTGCAAAATCAATCACATTTTTTTAAATTTGTATATGCCATCCTGTAAAACAGCTTAAATAAATTGTAAATTTATTACTGAATCAAGAAAATCCAGGTGAGGAGCTGGATCATGTCTACTTTCTGGCCTGGCTCTTAAGCTTCACTCTGAAAAATGCAAACACTCGTTAATCCACGTCACCAGAAAGTAAAAAGACTTTTGCTCCACTGCAAAAGAGGCCGGGGGTGTTAGTTTCTGTTCACTTCTTTCAATTAAATTAGTCTCATTCTGTCATTAATTTAATTTAGAATGAAATTTGCGAAATACCCGATCTCCAAATTAATCCCATAATTACCCCCAATAATTACCATCCAACAGCGCGTAATAAACTTGGAAGGTGTAAACTTTGTCCCCTTTCGGGCGAGTTTTTTCCTCTTTGGATTCCAATATCTCAGCGAAACGTGGCAATTGGGGGTCTTTTTCAAATTGCATATTAATCAAGTTTGTGAACGAGTGAGACTAATTTAATCGAAATGAAAGAGCATAAACTGGGAGATGTCTATTCTCAGTTGTGTTAAAAATGTTTAGTTACCTACATGTAATCGAAACTGTAAATCCGATTCAGAAACAGAAATCTGCGAGGATCTTGAAATTAAAGTTACATGCGTAGGTTCCCCAGAAATATTTTTAGGAAAACTTGAGGAAGTTGAAACTTCAGGATGCGACTGTGTAGGTGATGAATTTCGAGAGAGCAGAGTCGTACTGGGAGAGAGACAAAGATGCGATCAGGGAAATATGTATCATTCTCCCTGTCCCGTTGTCAAGGCTCCCTCCGGATATCGGATCAAGTTGCACAAATTGTTCTCAAATGTATCTGTATGTTAGTCCCAATTTGCAAAATATTTGATTCGCAAAAATCCCGGTACAGAAAGGTTGAAATTATTTCCATCTTAAATAAACATAAATATTCCTGTCCAAGCCCCATTGAAATTGTGCAAATTGGGCGTACTCACTAAAATATTTTATTTGCCATTGCATCTCATTTTATGTAGGAAATTTGCAAAGGTCAAAATATCGACATTTGTTGCTTTCCCTCAATTTGCGACATTTGAATAAGGATTAATTCAGTATTAATTTTTACCTCATGAAACGATGCAAATTATTCAAGTTTTTGTCATGATTACCTACTTGGTCGGCTATTGTCGTAACAATTTTCTTCAGTGTGTGCAAAAAGATAGCGTTTTTGCAATTTCTTCATGCCTTTTTGCCCTTTTCCCTGCATTTTTGTCTGTTTCATTCCTCTTTGCTCGATTTTGAACCCGATTTCTTGTAGTTTACAACGTATTAAAGAAATTATAGAGTATATTTATTTTTTTTTAATTTTATTGGAGAGTTCCGGCTTTCATTAATACTTTGAATTGAGTAAATGTTAGTAAATTTAAATTTGAGTTAGGTTTGCATCTCATCTCGCCCCAACTAGCCAAAGGCAAAAAGGCACCCATTTCTGTAGGACAAACAGGCAGGCAAAAAGGCATTGTCTGCCTTTTTGCTATGCCCACACTGATTTTCTTGTTAGTTCTCACATTTCCCAACAACTCCTACGTATTTTCACCTCACCTAATTATTGGAATACATTTGTAGGTAGACATCCTTCGAAATGTGATCGACACGTGGAGCAAAAAAGTTTTTTGTTCAAAGTTTTATAGTGCGTGAAATCAGCCAATCAGAAACATATTCTAAGGAAAAAATATTTACAGCAAATGATGAGCGAGGCATTGGTATTCAAATTAGACACGTGCTTGCATGTAAATGTCGAAGGGATGAAAAAAATTGGCATTTATTTACTTCATTTCGGTGTCATTATTTTCATAGATTGTTAATCTCACTTTAGCCAAATTCAACATCAACTGTGAATCTCTCTCTACATAAAATGGTATGAGTTTTGAGGTAAATGTGGATTTTTAAACTTTAGAGCAAATTTAATTTTTTACACCACGAAACTATTGATTCTAAAAATCATCAAACATTCTTGGGCAATAAATGTCCTAAAAAATTAACTCGCTCATTCTTGTTCGAACCGACAGTTTTTTTGTACCAAATTAAAATTCTAAAAAATTGCATGCATGTAAATACACACATATCTGAGTTATGAAGTTTCTGTCATTTTAGAAATTTGTTTTTAAAGAGATTGAATTGCGGTAGAGTGAGATTAAAAATGTACGCAACCCACATCAAGGCATTATATTTCATGCGTATGTACAAATAACCCACAAACTTAATCCACAAAGCTCAGAAACTCCTGAAAATTAGAACATCAATGAAATTAGAATCATTTCAGAAATTAATTTTAATCCGCCTTGTTGTATTTTGGTTATTTCAGTTTCCATATTTCGAACAGGTTTACAAACACCAGAAGGAGAAAAGTAAAACTACTTAAAAGACAACTAACAACCGACAAAGTTTTAAGTCGACTTTCTCGCAAATTACAATTCTGAGAAAAACTCATATCATAATGGGTAAAAACGAAGGGAATAAATTTCCAAAGGTGCAGAGATCTCCTCGAATTTAAGCAGGAAGTTCCTGTTTAGCGTCGTACTTCGGATTTTTACATTTTTACATATAATACAAACATAACAAAGTGATTTATTCGCAAACTATTCACGGGAACTGTTTGCATTACAAATTAAGTACTTCGACTGTATCGCATTTTGTTGTGAATTTTACACTTTTGATGACACGTCGTCCATCTAAAGTTGTGAATCATGGAAATAAACACAAATGATGGCAACTTATAAAACTTTTTAAAACGAAATCCAGACCTACATACAAATTGGCATACTTTTCGGTTGTGAGACAGAAACTTAGGTAAAGTAGGAGAGTATTCAACAGGTAAAAAAAAGGTTGAAAGACGGGTTCCGTGCGTGAAGGATGTCTCCAATTCCATAGTGGAGCAAAAGTCCATAAACGTAATGACATTTCATGAAATTTCATCAAATGCATTAAACATGCTACTTAGTTTCCGTTGGGCAAGCGTATCCCATTCTTTGCGTACAGCCCCACCGAATTCCGGGAAACGTTGTTATGATGCATGACATTATGTATGTGACGACTCCATTCAGTTCCCCCTCAGCAGACATATGTTTGCAGTAAAAATCTCCTCGCTCCGATTTCTGTCGCCTCGCTTTCACTCACCTTTTCTGCATAACGAGATTTACTCATTTCTCGGCACGAACTAGATTCCAAAGTGAATCTCTCACTTGTCAGATGAATGGATAGCCGTGATTCGTTTCGATGGTCTCACAAAAGTCTAAATAACCATTTCATTTACAGCTCCATCATTTCAGCAGCGATAAAGTTGTGCACAGGAACATTGACAGATCATCATATACGTTAAGTAGCACCGGAGGAAAGTGTCATATTTTTTTGTTTTGAAAAGGTAGAAGAGACGAGGAAGGGAGATGAAACCGTGGAGAAGGCACGTCTTCCAGGGGTCTCTTAAACCCCTAGAAGTGCCATCTCGGAACTCTGGTAGGTTACAAAGCAATAAAATAGATCTAAACCAGAGGTCGACGCTGACAAATTTTCGGCGGCGGCGGCGCCAGTTTTTGTTAATTTTTCGGCGGCGTCGGCGGCGCGGCGCGGCGTCACAATGTTAAAGGAATATAAATCAAATTTTTCGGCGGCGGCGGCGGCGCGTAAAATGCATCGGCGTATGGCGGCGCGGCGGCGTGAGATCGGCGGCGTCGACCTCTGATCTAAACCATTTTTGCAGGGTTTCTTCTAAATACTTGGAAATGTATCAGCTTTATTGTTAATGCGTATCTTTATGAAGCTCTTGCATTTCTATCATTGGCTTGAAAATGTAAGTCAGTTTGTGTATATTTTGTGGGGTTACCAGACTACTCCTTAATATAGGCAGGCAGGCAAACGAGGGTAAGATAAGCCAGATTACCTTACACAAAACCGAAACCTTGTTTCCACATATCTTATTTGTTCTAATCTTTTCCAAGTACTTCACCTCATCTTTCACAAATGTCTTATCTTTCTTAAACTTCTCGTGTTTCACAATTGTCTCATTTTACAAAGATCTTATCTTTCTCATGTATCTTATCTTTCCCAACTGTTTCATCTTTCTCATGGATCCCATGTTTCTCGAATGTCTCATCTTTCCCATGTATTTCATTTTTCTCAAAAAATCTCACCTTTCTCAAGTACAAAATCTTGTCTTTCAAAAACATTTCATCTTTCAAAAATGTCTCATCTATCCCAAGTATCTCATTTATCTAAAAAAAACATCTTGATATATTTATTACTAGTGTATAAGCCCGTCTCCCGCCGGGCTAGAGCTTATTATTTGATTTTCGCGAAAATTAAGTTCCGTCACGGAAAATTACTTTCACTTCCGTTGCAGACAAACATTTCCAGCTTATAATATAGATAGTACACTTGATGCAGAGCAAATACTGTACGGAATTGTAAACAGATTCATATTATTTATAAAACTGTATGTATACGTATGTACATACTCATAAAAAATTTCAATCCCAGCAAGCAAAATATGTACATGGCACAGTTTACGCAATAGAAGGGCGACGGAGGCAGAATGAGCATGAAAAAGAGACATTGCTCAACTTGAATGGGAAACTTATCCTGCGTGGGGCCATGCAAAAAGAATATATTGGATTTTCACAGAATTATATCAGCCCCTCAAACCCTGAGGTGACCAATGAACAAGAACAAACCATGATGCAAACCATGCTCTGTTCCACCGACGACACACTTCATGCACAATCCAGTCCATACTCAGCTGAACAAGAATACCACAAGATTCACCCCATTCCATCCAGAGCCACCAATCCCACACTTGTCGAATTAATTTGCCCCACGACAGATGGATCTGACAGTTTGCCTTTTACGGGATAAATCCCAATTTTTCTACGGCATCGAATTTTGACAGCGTTAATTAGACAACATTTACTCGTCGTATATTCGGAATCCGTTTGCCGAGAGCTTTCCAACGATACTGCAGTTACGGGGTTATGTGAGACTTGAAATTTTCATCCAAAGTTAATTTTAAAATTTTATGAAACGCTCGATTCAGGTTGCAGAGAAAAAAATTAGGAATCTTTTGGCGAAAGTAGCATTTCGATATGTTTATCCATCATGCAGAAATCCGTGTCCCCGTTTTTGCTATTTTAGACCACTCCCACTCGGGCAAGGGACGGATGGCTACCGTTGCACTCAGAAACATCACCTCTACCAAATGTGCAAATCTTGGATCAATTTTTTTCTATGTTTCGAGATTTCGGTTTTCATTATTACTACTCTTAACCTTGTTCTAAAATAGTGGAATATGTTGAATTAAAAGCCTCCAAGAAATACTTAGAATACATACACACATAGTTTTTATTATTGAAACAAATTTTTGCATTATTTTCTTGGCCTTCTTTCGTCCTTATTACAAGGTGTTATTGCGAATATATTCGGAATTAAATTACAAATTTTGATAGTGTTTACCACGAAATTAAGGCTTTTTGCAATTCCCCCCTATTTCTAGCATGGGCCCCTTGTAGGTTTTAAGTACTGGGTCGTCTTGCGGTGTGGGGTGGTCGGGTCGATAGATGAAAATGTGAAGACTGGTGTACTCCCCGGCTTTGGTTTTCAAGTAATGATAAAATTTAGTGGGATTGGATATCCAAGCCGTGTAGTTGGACACCCCACGAAAATTCTCAGTAAATACGACAGCATATCCGAGTTTCTGCGAAACAAAGAATCCTTAATGCTTTCAAAACTGTTGGAACGTAGGGGGACGAATTTCTTAAAATTGAATTTCCTATGAAAAAAATACTACTGTAAATTTAGGAAATTTCCAATTTTTGCGAGCTTTAAATAAGCTACCCTGTATACACATAACTCACCCAATGCTCCTTGATTGCCTCGTTCTCATAAATATCAAATTGAAGATACTACAATAAACCAATCAGCAAAAATATTACTTAATTCGCGAAAAAGTGAAGTAAATTAATGGGGAAAAATTGTCCGCAAATATGAGTGGCACCCAAGGGCAGTAGATGTTTGTAATTTAGTGAAGTATGATGACTAAACATTTCTAGAATTAATTAGTTATTACAAATTGAATTAATAAACAGCTTTGTTGCGAAATTGTTGAAAAATTTGATTGTTTTCAGGTGTACATACATACATTGGGCACTGACTCATAATGGAGGTCTTCCAACGTATGCTCATAGATTTGGACCAAATTAGCGTCAATTGATGACAAATTTAATTAACATGAAATTTGCAAATGGAACTAAATATCTGCCAATGCTCAGGTTTGGCGGAGATATTTGCATAAAAGAAGGGGATAACACACCTCCAGGCTGGCAAATTTTTCATTTTACAAATTTTCTGCGCATTTATCCGTGTTGGATGCAAATATCTCCGCCAAACTTGAGCATTGGTTCCATTTGCAAATTTCATACTAATTATATTTGTGATAGATTGACTCTACTTTGGTCCAAATCTGCGAGCATACGTTGGGACACCTCCATTGTCAGTGTGCCCCATAAACCTCGATCATTCCCAAAATCTCAGATGGATCCCCTGGCAACGGGGTTTCCAACCCCATAAAACCCGGAGTTTCCTGACTCTGATTTGCATATTTAGAGGGGAGTTTTCGTTTAAGGGATATTTAGCAAAAGAAATGCCTAACCTCGCCCCTCCCCCCGTCCGGATTGTAGGAGATGTAAAGAACAGGTTTATTTTGTGAAAGTGATTGTTGCACATTGAGTGCAACACAATCAAGGAGAAGGTTTCCTTATGTGCAATCTTAATCAGATACATTTGTCACATTCTAGTTTTATATCGTGATCGCCTCTGGGCAGTGAGGCAATTATTGCAAGTCATCTCATTGTTATCTCTCTCACTCTCTCTTTCAATATGTAGGTTAGAAATAGGTATAGCAACCATATATAAACAGCAGTCACGGCAGTACACGACAGCAATGGGAGAACAAGTCTTGGGGAGCCTGGGAGATGGGCTCAAGAGGAGTCTTGTTGCTGCTGCTGCTGCCCTTACCTCGCACAACCCTGCCAATCTGAATTGAATAAAAACTTGTCCAAATCAACATCTCAATCTGCCTCGAGAAACGTGTACATTATTTATCCCGATTTCCACCACACGGCCACAATGCTACGAGTGAGCCATATGTGGGGTCGATCTAGTGAACCCCCTTCGGGAGGATCATCACAGAGAAGACTTCCGGAAATGAAGGGTTGTACGAGCCGTCGATGGGTTTCGTCTTTTGGATGCACGTGCTGTGTTTTACCCTGAACACCTCGAGATGCAAATCTGTCAAGGGTTAGGTTTTAGTTAATTGCAAGGCAAATCAAGTTAATCAGTTAATTAAATCAGTTAATTAGTACTTAATCAGTTAAACTATGCAATATTTAATTGAGAAATCGTTAATAAATAATGTGACCCGAGGTGGGCTCCAAGGCTCCAATAATATCGTGCCAAAGTTAAAGGGGTGAGATAAATGGTTCATGTATTAAAACTGCGTAACTTTTTTCTAAAAGGTTATGTGGCGCACGCTGTAACTCTATAAGTTTGAGCCATTCTTGAAATTCTTGACCGATCTTCAAAATTAACAACGTTCTGGAAACTTTAGACCGTTAACAGGAAATTCAACAGTAAACTGACGCAGTTTTAATCGGTGAACCATTAGAACATTGCGATTTTCTGCGATGTAAATAATTTACGAACGGTCACAAATTGGAAAAGTACCCGGTTTTCCAAAAAAGTCAGTGTCAGGCGCGTCGCTGAAAAGAATATTTTTGAAATACATTTGTAAAAAGCTAGTGAAATATTTTTGTTACTGAATTTCGAAGCGGAGCCTCATCGAAACTTCGCTTCCGTGAGTCAATTCGACCCAGAGGAGGAAAGCACGATGGGGAACATTTTGGGGCAAATTATTTCTATGATGCAAAGTGAAGACTGAAATATATGTAGTTAAGGAGGAGATTAAGTTAGCAGGGAAGAAAAACTTCGGCTGAAATGAGCGGATGTCGTAAAAATGTATTGTTTATTTAGGACAAAGAGCGTGACGTGTGCGTTACGTAAGGGACCATCCACAAATTATGTAACGCAAGAGGGGGGAGGGGGGTCTAAGGCTCCAATGATATCGTGCCTATGTGACACATGTTAAAGGGGGGGGGGGGCAAGGGGAGTTTTCTAGAAAATCGTGATTTTTGCATGACATAATTTATGGATCCTCCTTAAAGGAGGATTGCATATTTGCAGAATTGTTTTCATGTAGTTGTGTAGAATAAACAGAATATCAATTTTGTGCAGGGTTATGTTTAAAACAGAATAACCGTAAAACACTTATCCGGCTTTTGTCAATTGTTATGTACATTGATTCCTACTTTACAATCGAGCAATTTGCGGCTTAAAATATATTTTTGGTGTTATTTTACCTCAGAAATTTTGTCCGGTGTGTTGTAAAATGCGAATTGATTTATTTTGCAACAACTTTCTTTAAAATGCTAAACAAAATAATTAAATTTCTAAATATGAAATAAACGAAATCCTTAAGTACTTCAAATTTGACGATAAATAAGAAGGTATAAATATTTAATCAAGAATTAAAGCATTTCCAACTAACTTTTTTCGACCGCGCTTAGCTTAGCTTCCAATGACATCAGTTTTAAGATTGTCCGGTACGACAATTATCTTTCTGATTATCTATTCAAATTCCAGCAATATACTTGCATACATATACTTTTTTGAGTGCCTAGCAGTTCATAGTGAGCGTTTCATAGTCATGTCTTTCATGGTTTTTGTTTCATAGTACATGCGTTCCATAGTTGTTTTTTACATCGTCATTTGTCAGTGTTCATAGTCATGCACTTCATAGTCAATTTTTTACATAGTGGAAATGTTACATAGTGGGAATGTTACATAGGATTATGTTTAAAATAGTCACAATCTTACATAGCCCCTTAAAATTTCGAAGTCATTAATTGAGCATATAAATCAATTTAGAGTAACGAAGGCTTCCGGATCATTTTTGATCCAATCGAAGCATCTTCATCGTATGTTGTAAAGGTTTAATAACTCTTTATTGTAACTGAAGGAAAAAACCTAAGTGCCAATACATATCTTACATGAAATCCAAAATATCAATTTCAAATTTGCCATAAAGTTTTATCTTCTGGCTCATTTAAATTTTGTTATTTTAACTTTTGGTATGTTATGTAATTATTATAATATCTACTTTAACCATGCCTGGGAGTGGTTGTGGTTATCAAAATGTCACGCTAGGCTTTAGAATCTGACAGACATCGCACTAAACGCCTAATTATTTAGTATATCTATGCTTTACTTTGGTACGTGAATATCAAAGATTCTTTTGAATATTATCATGGAAAAAATAATCTAGAAAATAATAGTTCTAAAAAATAATTCATAGAAAGCAATGTCGCAATCCATATTGGACACTATGTAACAGTGGTATCAATACTATGTAGTGAAATCACTATTAACGTTATTCACTATGAAAGAGACTGTACTATTTAAGTAACAACTATTTAAAGACATACTATGTAAAAGCCGACTATGAAAAAACGAACTATGAAAAGCCTTTGCTTTGAAAACGAAACTATGAAAAGAATGACTATGAAAGAATGACTATGAACTGCATGGCACCGTACTTTTTTGAATATAGGGCAAGAACAAGTGGAAGAAATCCAGTCATGCAATTTAAAATTGATAATCCAGAACGCCGGCTTACTTGAAGCGTACAACTCAAACTTTTTCCAATAAATTCTTTTGATTAACCCAACGATTCTAGGGAGCGTCCATAAATCACGTGATCAACTAGAGGGGGGGAGGGGGTCTGAAATTTGTCAATAATTATCACGAGGGGGGGGGGGTAGATGGTCAGATGTCACGTGACATGAGTTTTTTTAAAGTTTTTTTTAACTTTTGTATATGCCAATAACTATCATCGGAGAGGTATACATAAACTCTCCTGGCATACCACACGCACGTTATATAAATTTGATTTTCATTTTGCATATTTAGAAACTTGCTCGACTTAAAATTCCTATGTCTGACTGGCGCATTAAATAGTTACAGTCAATGGAACAAGTATATCCACCACCCACGCAAGCTACCTAAAATTGCCTATAACTTTGGAATGCATTATCAAATTAGCATGAAACTTTGTACACATTTAGCAAATCTAATGTAGTGTTCGATTATAATCATGTTTTATTGATTAAAATTGGATAAACATAGTTTTTAAATAATTTGTTGGAAAATATATAAAATTAACCCGCAAAAAGTATTGGCACCCTATAACTTATAAAATCATAAATCAAAGAATCGCCAATTTTATTACGTCACACTGCTTCTAATGTTACGTGGCACCTCCCCTCGACGCAATAAGAGCATAAATAGACCGTTGAATTGATTCGACAAGTTTCTTTATAACGCTTTTCTATATGTCTGCCAAAACTTCTTTCGAACTTTCGACAAGCTCGTTTTTCGACGAGTGGTTTCCCATCAGTCCCTCTTTTCTCAACCCGGACAATCAGAATCACATCGGGAGACTGTGCGGCCAACGAAAGAAACTTAACCTTTCCGGTTTCCAAAAATGTGCATCGATAATTTGGATGCATGTTTTGGGGCCACTGCATTTTTGGAATATGAAATTCCTTTCTAGGTTAGGTTTTTGTCAAATGTTTCAAATTATCGCTTATAATGATTACTTAGACCTCCCTGGTCATGATTTTGTCGATAATTACCAGATAACTATGCCGCGACCTAGTCATTTAACCCCAAACCACAATCGATCCTACGCTGTGTTTAACTGCCATATGCACATATTCGTTTTTGTGAGCCTTTTATCACATCCGCCAGACTTGGACCATTCAATTGGCTCCGAATAACTAATACTGGCTTACGTCGAAGCAGCAGACCCTTCTTTACTCAATGAAAGTCTATTTAGGGTGATATTGACCCTATTCCAATTTATTGAGCTTCTTCGTTTTGAGGACCCTCGCGTTTGTCGGGCAACTGGACCCTGAAACCCCATGGCATGATTTTTTATTGATCACCATATTGCATGATCTGTTGACCCCGTACTCAAATTCAACATGATTTTGGAGGTTGAAATATTCCGATCTCGAGTGATAGTTTGCTTGATTAATCCGTTGATTTTAGGATTAGGCGGCTTTTTTAGCCGGATCATAAGAAAGCAGGAACTAAAATGATTGCTTCATGTCCTTTGGCTACATTTCGAATAGTAAATATCACGGAGCATGTGTCCTGTCTGAGTTTTCGATATCCAAGCTTGTTTGAGAAGGAGGCAAGATTATTTCTCGCTCCGCCAAAAATAGCTCGTTTGGTGTCGCAATTTTGGCTGTAGACAATACCAATCTGGACTTACGAAGCAGATAAAGTTATATTTTGTGATCTGATTAACTTACCGTGACAAAAGGCAGAGGTTTATCGTTATAAAAATTTCGCTCAAATAAGTAAGACAAAAGGTGCCAATACTTTTTGCAGGTTCCAACCTGACGTGTTCGTGTCAAAATCAGAATAACGTTACGGTTATATAATTTCAGTCGGGAACATGATTATAATCGAACACTACATTAGATTTACTAAATGTGTACAAAGTTTCATGCTAATTTGATAATGCATTCCAAAGTTATAGGCAATTTTAGGTAGCTTGCGTGGGTGGTGCCTATACTTGTTCCATTGACTGTATTTACACATGTGTGTAGCTCTAATTTGATTAATGATTTAAAAAACATTGTTATTCCGGACAAGGTCCGGCGGACATGATTTAATTTGAGCATCATCTGTCACGTGACCGAGGGGGGGGGTTGCGAAAGTATCACCAACGGTCACCAAGGGGGGGGAGGGGGTCAAAATTGTCCAAAAATCGATCACGTGATTTATGGACGCTCCCCTATCAATTTCATCATTTCTAATAGATTTATTTCCAGCTGGTGAAATACATTGCATGGAAGTTACACTCAGGTACTTAAATCGAAGTCCTGCTTTCTCCCTTGCCCAAGTATTTATATGATTTTGGTCAGCAAATTTGAAACTGATGGTGTAATTTGAAACAATTTAATGTCTGGATTATCAGGGTTTCTGTCTCGAGACAAATTTAGCAGAAGTTTCATAATACATCCAAAATATTGACTTAACGGAACTCTCTCTCTGGAAGTGCTTTATTTCCTAATTATAGGAAATAAATTCCTGATTACGTTTTTGCTTCTTTGTGGGGTTTATTCAACCGAGTCTTCATAGTCGGATTGATAATTATTTAGTCGCTGAAAATCTGACATTTTTGTTAATTGTTTTACGAAATAACAAGGAATGGCCTGACAAAAGTTGAATGAGAATTGGGTGAAATGAGAGTTAGTGATGGTAATTGTGAATGATGAAAATACATACCCGTATCTACCCATTTATGTATGCTGTCAACAATATGATAGGTAAAGTAGAGTAATATGATATATAAAATTTGGTCCGATGATTTTACAGTTTCGTTGGACACAAAAATTAAACCCGTTGCCCATTGCATTACTGGCCAAATTATTAATTTTGGTTGGGATAAACTAAATTTTCGTTGGATGGTATAAAATTGACCCTTCACAAATGTTTATGTTCTAAGGTTCATTCATGATTGGCTTGATAATTTAAAACAATATGTACGACATCGAATTTCTCCCCGGTTTTAATTGTTCGCCCTAAATGAAAGGATGGAGCCACCTTTGTTTTGAGTATTACTGAATTCCTTTGACGGGTTTGTAACAGTTTGTATCTGTAAAGTGTTAATTAATTTGATTTAGTGGGTATTAAAGTGTATAAATATTTTGAGCTTATCCATTTATTACAATTATTTAAATGAATAAAAGATTCGAAATAACGTGAATCGCTTATGGAAGTGTTTCGCAGATTTTTATTTTAATACCGGTTTCTCGGACGACCTACTTATTTACCTGAGGACAAAAGAAGCCTCGTGCCCGACTCTGCTTTCCAGAATTTATTGTAGATTTTATATGACAGTGGAGTCGTTGTCGCACCTTTAGGTCAAAGGGTCCCCAGTTAATAAAGCTTGTATCCACCATACCTATTCAAAAAAAGTCATTCAAAAGTCAATCATGCCTATTTTTGATGCAAGATTTTCATTCACTTTTGTTCACTTTCTTCCAAATGCATCCCATTTCACTTCAAGGGACTTGGATTTCTTACTTCGCCTCAGGTAAATACCAAAATTGGTAAATAGCATAGGGTGAAAATTGAAAAGAGTGGGGAACCATTTCATTCGCAGTTATTCATTTGAAATGATGAGATTCTCAGTAATTTTCATGCGGGTGATTCATTTTTATTCACAATCCGATGGCATTTTTAGTACATATCCCACATATTCCACCTGTTTGAACATTTTCGTGGCGAAAATTTGGTTATTTTCCAATTTAATGACTCCAATTTTTCCAATTTTCTCACTTTGAAGTCCATGATCCATTTGGGACTCGCCTTAAAGTTTAAATCAATTTCGCTTGATTTTGACATTGCCCATCTTCTTAAGTCCATCTCATTAACATGCATCATTGACGATCTCGCATTCTCAAATCGCTCAAGCACAAATTTTTCCACCTGTTTGAATTTCTGAAATGTTGTGCTCTTATGCTCTACATATGCTCTCAATCTGGTAATTGTTTTGCTATTTTTGATTTTCTTATATCGTCGTTTTGCTTGGTTGAATTTATGTTTTTTAACCTTATCGTAGAAATCAAGAATGTTCACCATTTCCTGATATGTAAAAACGGCACCGTCAACCACTTCCTCCACCCATTCTTGCGACACTTGTTGAGAAAGACTGTCAGAGTCCTGTTCAACATCAAAACTATCACTATTTAAACTATCACTATCACACCCTAATTCACCGTAAGTATCTGTATATATATCTATATCCCCGTCCATATCAAATTCTAATGTGCTTATCGTTTCTAAATCAGTCCCAGAATTCTCGACAATCTCTTCCACAAATGAGAACACTTTTTTTGCAACGTTTAAATTGTAGGTCGATGAATTGTTTGATCTACCGTGGATTCCAAACTTTTAGCCAGTTGCAACACTTTCTCACAAATTTTAATTATATCTGACATTATGAATCAGAATTTGAAATGCCAAATGAAAAGTGAAAAAAAATTTGTCATGAAAAAAGCGAATAAAGAACATGTGTGAGCTAGCCAGCAGCGTTTGTGAGGCATCGGGCGCTGGACGTCTCATAATGAAACTATGCTACCCATGGTCACACGCTCGTCACAAATATCGTCATAGATTGACGAAAAGTGATTTTTGCACGTAAATCTCACCACTTTACGCCATAAATCGCATATTGTAGTCATTTTAGTACGGGTGGGAACCCTGGATTCAACCGGCACCTCGGAGGTTTCCCTTGTAAGAGGACTCCATAAATATCCAGGTTCATGGAAACCGCAAGTATTTAAATATTGATAAAACAAGTATTAAACGAAACTGGCGAAAGTGTTGGAAGCCTTAATGAATTAATAAACCGACGAAAACGAATATAGAATAAAATATAAGCGGCGTCATACAGTGAAATGTAGAATGATAAGCGGCTGTAGAATTATGTATTTGAAGCCTATCATTTCGTCTTTACAATGGTAATGGGTTGGTCGAAAGCATATTTCGGGCTTTATACTTAAGTGCCCATCCTGGGGGCATGATGGCAATTCAAGTTTCTTCTTAAGGGTCATTGTCACTCTGTTTGAATTCTACACGTGGTTCGTAGTCTGCAATATTGTTTCCTTTTCTATCATGATTATTCTCATGTATCCAGTGGAAGTCAACTTATTGATACTCGAGAGAGGTTATGGCAAGGTAAGAAAATAAATCAAGGTTATCTAATAGAGTGTTAATCCTTACCGAAAATATTCAACTGGCCTATTGAAGCATTCCATGCAGTGCTTGGTACCAGTAAATTCCGCTCATTGAGACAACAAAGTTTTACAAGGTTTGCAAAACTAATTAAAATTGCCATAGATAATCACTGCGGAGATCTTGCAGCATATATCCGATTTTGAATAAATAATTGCCAGTAAAGCATACATTTAATTAATGAAGATATGAAATTCGCAAAAAATACGATCTGCCGGTTCTGCAGATATATTTTCATCCAACGAGTCCAACGAGATGTGTTTGGAAACAAATCTTTATAATTTGCATTTTCTCATCTTGCAATATAATGCAAATATCTCGGTAAAATTAGACCATTGCCGGTTAAGATCTTATGAAAATTTCACATTGATTATCTTTGTGATTAATTCACACAAGATAATGTTTACCAGAATTCACAGATTCTGCAGTGTTATCGTAAGTTGCTTCATAACTTTGTGCACTTTTCCTTCAAATACATAGGAAGACGAATAATCGATGGCGAGATTTACCGATGTACCGAACTCTACAATTGTTATCGAACTTCCATAATTTTGTCTTCACCTCCCCTTCCATGGCTATCGTGGCGTTTAGTTGCACTCTCTGTGAAAGTTTTGCTTTATTTTTAATAATCACTTCCAGTCGGATTGTCCCACTACCAGTCCTCACCTTGTTCTGCTTAGTTGTAGTGGATTTCGGAATCGTAATTCAGGCCGTTTTTAAAATTCTGTCGTACCCATATGTCAAATCTGTTGAGTTTATTGGACTCGTGGAGATGGCAAGGTATTCGAAATCAGAGCATCGTTTTATTCAGTCTTGCCCTCCTTTCAAATTGTCGTTGGGCGATGGTGGATTCTTCGATAAATTGACGGCATTCGTCATTTGGCAGAAATGTATTGATCTATTGATCACTTTTCTCCTTTTGTAAATTATTCACGACACATATAGATATTCTGGTACTAACCATTACTAAATTTATTCAGTAATCGTTATAAATTTAAATAGTATAAAATTTGCCTCCATCTAATCCCCAAGGACAGCCACCGTCCAGCAGAGATTTTTACTGTGCAATATCTGTCCTCTGCATGTTCCCATCTAGAGCTTTGATGGGTCCAATGTTTAAAAACCCAGCCCTCTGGCACACCCCGGCCCAACACTCTTAGAAATGGGGTTACGATTATAACCAAAAAGGAAACGTATGTGACTCTACCGCCATGGTTATAAATTCGTCACCGAGTGGTTACAATTGTCACCGAATAATTTTGAAGTTTCACTTGGTATGAAATTGTCACCAGAACTAATAAATTGATAACCAGTTGGTGACAAATCTATAACCACGGCGGTATGTAGAGTCACATACGTCTACTTTGTGGTTACAATCGTAACCCCACTTCTAAGAGTACTAGGTTTTCCTGGACAAAAATCTCTGCCCGCCCAAAGCCCTATCGGGTTTGGTAGTTTTTTTTTCGGATGTAGCTCTATTCCACGTGTTAAATAAATGGCGTGTCTGATTTTTCGTTGACGTATGTATGTAAATTAGCCAGCATTGGTTGGCGAGAGTATAATTAGGTCGCGTAGAATTAATCTCATGTCCAGATTATGAAAGCATTAGATGTATTCGTTATGCAAAATATTTACAAGCTTAAAAAGCAACCAATTTGTAAACATGTATGTATGACCACAAGTGAGGACGTCAACCTTCCAGAGCATTACTAACAATTTACGTCATTCACTATCTCGTTTGAAACGAAATATGTATTAGTCATATTCTAACTGAATGAAATTATCAATATACTCACTCGCCAAGGATGTTAACCTCTTTCATACGACTGATTTTTGTCTAAAATTTCCCTTCGGTACGAAGTTGATTTCAAAATTACACTTGATATGTAGCAAATTTACACCCAGTTTCCAGTTTTGAGATTTTTATATGGACAAAACATGGAAACACTTTCTAACATTACATATTCTGTATTAGGAAAATTCCAAAATTTTGGGGGATAAATATAAAAAAATGTACTTTCTACCATCGAGTGTTCCACAATGTACAAAAAAATACTTTTTTTAAAGATATTTTGGTGTTAATGTACATTTTTGTATATTTCGTCGTGGACTGAAAATAAAAAAAGTATACAATGTGTGTAGTTTGTCGTTAAGAGGTTAATCTGTGCAAATTTGACCACAAAACGTACCACAATAATTACTCACCGCCTACCCAAGTAAATTTCCTGTTGTCATATTTTATCAGGACAGGAAACTAACTGACAACGGGTACGCTAGGCTTGTTCGTGCCAGATTTTAAGGAAAAAATTATGTATGTATCTTACTACTCAAATACTCGGCCCCAGCAGGGAAAAAGCAGGAATTTTTGGTCAAAGTCTAAGACCTCAGGTTCTCAGATGGGCCGTACCATGAATCCTGGAAAAGGGATAATTTTTCCTATATACATATGTATTTAATTTTTTTTTAAATCGATAAGGTTTTTTTCTATTAGGCCGAATCTATTCTATTAGGTCTGAAAAAAAAACATTATGTACATAGTAAGAATTCTATTTAACTAATGCGTTGAGTTATACAAGTTTTAAAAAAATATGACGGAAACAAGCCAAACGTACCCATTGTGGGTATACATACGTAAATAAATAGATAACGGGATTAGCGAATATTCATGAGCCATACTCACTTATGAGGTTATCAGTTTGTTCGAGTTCGAGTAAAACAAACCTACGCATTTATGATATTGCATTCCATTCCAGAATTTCATTGATCAAGTAATAAAAAAATAGACTTGTTCAAAACATAAAAGTTGTAAATTTGTGTGTAGAATTTGCATGAAAAAATGGGTGACCCCATTTTCCAATCATTCCTTCTCATCGTTTCACTCCCCCTCTGCCTTTTCACCATCGTGGGGAACTTATTCGTTCTTTTCGGCTACATTTTCCACGCCCCCCTTCGCACCCCGGCGAACGCGTACCTCGTCTCGCTCGCCATCGCGGACCTGATCACGGGCCTGGTCGTGTTTCCCCCCACGATTCACTACTCCTTCGTGCAAACGTGGATGTGGGGGCTGCCCACGTGTCGGATCTGGCTGGTTTTCACGTTCGCCATGTTTTCCGTGACGGGGCTGCATCTCGTCGCGATTGCGGTGGATCGGTACCGAACCGTGTCGGAGGGGGTCTCGTACATTCAGCGGAGGTCGATGCGGTCCGTCGGGGAGAAGTTGGGGCTCATTTGGATTATCGGGTTTTGGGTGACGATTCCTGTTATCCTGGATTGGGAGAATATCGTGGTGGATCCGAGGGCGGAGGTGCACTGTGTGACGAAGAAGGTTCCTTATTGGGTGGCGCACTTTTGTGGGGGGGCGTTTGTCCTGCCGGCAGTGTTGATTGGGAGGATTTATTACAAGGTTTATGGAGAGATTAAGGAGAGGAATAAGGAGAGGGGGAAGTTGGAGGGGAGGGAACTGACGGGAGTGACGGAGTCGTCGTCAGATGGGGTCGATGGTGGGGGTAAGTAGGAGATTTAAATTGGAGGGGCGGGAAATTTTATTTTCGGGGAGCGGGAGATTGGAATTTAGTGAAGTGGGGATATGAATTTTTGTGGGGCGGGACATTTTGATTTTTGTTGGACGAAAATACAGGATTTTTGGGGAGAAATTTTAATTTTTGAGGGCTAGAAATTAGAATTTTTATGGGGTAAGGGGCGTGAAAAAGAGTATTTGTTGGGTGGAAAATTGGGATTTTTGTGGGCAAATAAACGAAATTAGAGTATTGTAATATTTGCATGCAAATATTTGTGTTTGCATGCAAAGTTCTAATATTTGGCTAATTTTTGTACAAATTTTTGTAGGGGTTGATGCAGGAAAAAGGCATCGTCCTATCAAAGTCACTGCCGACGACGTGACGAGGAAAACAACTCTCCTGGCACGAGAGCGACGAACGGCTGTCACGTTACTCATAATTTCAGGAGCATTCATATTCTGCTGGTTGCCATGGAATGCGTTAACCGTATTCGACGCAATTACCGGAGTCATACCGGCCCCTTATTTGTTCACGTTTTCAGGGATTTTCGGCCTGGGAAATTCCTGCATTAATCCAATGGTTTATGCGGCAAGAATGCCAGAGTTTAGGACAGTTTTTAAGAAAATGTTAAGAATAAAGTGATTGTTCACGCTGTAATTAAGTAATCACGTAAACTTTAACGTCGCAAAATGAAATTGAAATATTATATTTATCTAATTTTGTTTAATGCGTAAAAAAATTACATTTAATTTAATTTAATTTCGTTAAATTTACATTAAACGAAATTGGTATCCGAGAAAATTCATGTATTTAAGTCATGTCGCGTGTCCAAAAATCCGTGTGGATAGGAGCCCAGGAAATGTTTAAGGTTACCAATGATTGCATTTTAATTATCATTTTTATGCACGTTTTTCCAAGACAAGATGTAAATTTATGTACACGAGGCAAGTATGTTACGATAAAATCGATTAATCCAGTAAGTTTTAACCAGGCCCCGTTTTAGCTATAGGCGAGCCAGGCAACCGCCTAGGGCGCCAGATTTTTGGGGGGCGCCGGCAGGCGCTCCTCTACACTAGATAAAACCAAGTTGGCGGAATTTATAATTTGTCGTGGATGAGAACATACAAAAGACTGACTTTCACTGGAATCTCTGGTACAAAATTAGATTTGTACGTATTTTTCAGCTTGAAAATCCACCCAGATAAACTTGCAATTTCCTCGAAACACTTAAAATGCAGAAGTGCAAGGTGGTTCTGATTATCCGAGATTTTGGCCGGGTACAATTTTCAGCTGGTCACGCTCAGAAATATGTAAGCGTACCTGTTTATTTGCGTTGATTTAAATTTTATTGTTTTGGCGTTTGGCAGAATTTTAAATAAATTTTCAGCCAAAACTTGCATGTTATAAAACTCGTTAAGCTTTCTAATATTAACCCGATTTAAAAATTTAGGCACAATTTTTGATCAGAATTACTTAAATTATCAACATCCATTTTTTTACTTTTAATTATCAAAAAACTAACATTTTGCGGTTTACTAATCCTAAGATTCAAGAATATTCGTAGTATGAAGATTTCAAATTTTGAAAGTTCTGAAAAATCATTTTTATAATTTCAAGGAAATGATTAACTGAGCAAAAATATCGCTTGATATTTTAAAACGGGAAAAATTCGAAAAATAATAGCAATTTGAAAAATTCATATTTGGGATGAATTTACCACATTCAAAAACATGCGCATTCTATAATGCTAAAAAATATCTGTACGCTTATTTCTGAGCATACACAATTTAAAATTAGTCTAACAAAACTTGGAAATAAAAACCTTCTTTAAACCTTTCCACTGTTAGTATAATTTAATTTTTAATAAGCAAGAAATCTTAATGACATACTTGACTCTATGCTATAACAATATTCAATTATTTTTCAGCCTAAATTAACTTAAAAATGTTAATTTGTGGAACTGCAAGTAGAATGCAGGTCTTTCACATGTAAAACTGAGATTTTCATAGGCACAATTTTAGTTCGGTCACCAAAAAAATAATCATACCCGTGTTTTTGTATTTTTCATAATGCGCTAATTTGAGCGCGAGGTGTGAATTTTGGATTGTTTTTTCAGCCCGAACCTTAAGTATTCCAAATCATCTAACTTTTCGAATTTTAGCGCGAATTAAAGAATTTGAAAACATTTCTCCCCAGGAAGGCTTACCTGACTTAATAAAAATTCAATTGTCGCGAAATTTTAATTTCAGGGGCCTTTTGCCCTTTTTTAAAATTTTGAAAGAATTAAATCCAATAAAGTTTAGAATTTTCTAGAATTATAGTAATTGGAATTTTCATAAATCAAGTAAGTCAACCTCGCGAGGTTGTGGCTGGAGAACAATGTACAATTCGCGCCTCGCGCTCAAATCAGCCAATTATGAAAATACAAAAGTAGGGGTATGCTTATTTTTTGTGGTGAACAAACTGAAATTGGTCCAGGGCCTGCATAAATCTGAGTTTTGCACGTGAAAGACGTGCATTGTTAGTGCAAAATCCAAATTTATGCAGGATTATATAGTATGTATGGTGTGGTACTGAATTAAGTTTGCGGACGGTGCGCGCACGTGGGGGCGCAATTATGGGTTTGCCTAGGGCGCCACATTGCCTAGAACGGGGCCTGTCGGTGATAATTGTTACTCATGTGATTTATTCGTATTCAAATTACATACTTATGCACACTACTTAACCTCTCCAGTGCACACATCATTTGTGCAGGATTTTAACATTTTGTCCGTTGAAAAACATGTTTACTGAATAAATTATCGGAACATGAAAATTTCTTTGAGTGTAGACCGATCCCTACTCGTAATTTGAGTAGAATTACGTAAAAATGGCGTTTAAGAGGGTACATGAATAATATGTTAGCAAGTATGTATGTATGTACGAACTCCTCAATTGTGATTTCATACTTAATCTTTATTTTATAAATTAATGTCGCACAATTTGAGGAGAATATGTTAGCCAATTATGTATGGTTTGTGGAAGTTATGACACTTACAATGGAACCTTTTTCCAAGATACATCGGGATGGACTTGCGAGTTATGTCACAAAACCAAGCCAAAAATTAGGAGTCACATGACGCCTATCCTTTCGTTGAATGGCCCATTTGAAGAAAAATATTCGTGATCAAAGTTCCCACTCCTCCCTGGTTATCGCCCCATGGGGAAAAATCAAGGGAAAGTTTGCTCAAAAATTGAACTTTGCTACCAATATTTTTCTTCAAAGGATTCATTCAACAGAAATATAAGTGTCGCGTGACTCCTAACTTATGGCTTGATTTTTTGACAACTCGCTAGTTGATCCCGGTGTAACTTTAGAAAAGGTCCCATTGTTAGCGGCGATCATAAGTGTCACAAATCCATTTTTAACGACCTACTTCCAAAGGGTGTCCGGTCAATTTGGTCCGGTTTGGTCGTGGGAAATTTGGTCTGGAGTCAATTTGGTCTTGAACAAATTCGGTCTGGCCGATTTGGTCTAGCCGATTTGGTCAAGCCAATTTGGTCTGACGTATTTGAATATTTTTTATTTTGGTCCCATACTATTCGCATGTTACCTTGATTCCTATAGATATGTATTTATGTATATATATGATCTGTATATGTACTACTTACAGCATGCCTAGCTTAGGTTAATAAATCTTGATTCAGGTTAACCTTTACTTAACTAGACTCCGAGAACGACACGACACGTAAGAGCGATTTTTAAATTACCAATATTATGTCGGAATTGCCTCATCGGGGTACAAAACGTGATATGTGGCAGGGTTTTACTTACAATGGAACCTCTTTTCAAGCTACACCGGGATTGACTAATGAGTTATATCAAAAAATCAAGCCAAAAATTAGAAATCACATGGCGCTTATCATTTCGTTGAATGGCCCCTTTGAAGAAAAATATTGGCGGCAAAGTTCAATTTATTATTAAATTTTCTCTCCCTTTTCCTCCGCAAGGCGAAAACCCACGGCGCTCGTGGGGACTTTGACCCCCAATATTTTTCTTCAAAGGGGCCATTCAACGGAACGATAAGCGCCATGTGATTCCTAATTTTTGGCTTGATTTTTTGATATAACTCATTAGTCAATCCCGGTGTAGCTTGAAAAGAGGTTCCATTTTTAGCTTAATTTAGGTCCAGAGAACCACACCCCTTGAGGGTGTTTTACATTTCACATTTTACATTTTATGATTTTATGATTTTACATAAAAATGTAGTCAGATTATTGTTCATGCATTGATCTCTCTGGATTACGGCATGCAATACCGGTACTACATATTTCCCAATACAGAATATTCAAAAATAAATAAAATATATGTATGTATATTTGGTGTGAGCGAGTTACTTATAATTTTTCTCTGCCAAAAATGTGAATTTGAGGTGAGATAAGTGGAATTTGACTTACTGAAAGATTATATTAATTTTTCAAATTTATAACTTGAATACCGGTGGTTGAACTTGTCAAAACCTGTATTCGGTAATACCGGTAAATACGGGTAGTCTACATAATACCAGTATTGTAAGCCCTACTCTAGATGGTCGTTGAGCGACGCAGGAGAATGTGACACCTCGTAATCTGCTGCTGATGGTGTCATGTGGTAGCCACCGTTCTCAAGTGTTTATGCAATTTACTGATGTTTCTATGGATTAGGTATGTGAATATGTATTAGATTAGCCAGGATTGAAAGATCGTCTGATTTGGAATACATAGATACATAGATAAATAATCGTTGTTAAGCTCCAGTTAGAATTTTGCCCAATGCGTAATAAAAGGCTTATGTACATACCTATGAGCATATAAACGTCAAATTATTCAGTTTTTTTGATGCATTACATTCGACTGGCGACATGTCTCGCCAGCTTACAATTTAAATACATCCCACTATTTAGTTCATCATCAGTGTCAGTCAACTTGGCTGGGTCAACCACTACACTATATGTACATATATCGTGAAACGTCTAATTAACTCATAATGATGTGTGGTAAGTCCACGTTAACGGTTCAACTCAAGAACAGTTTTTGAGTTGAACCGTTTTAGTACAGTTTCAAGTTAAAATAAATTAACGTGTAAACTTTAGAGTAAAGTAGGGGAAATTAGTGAAATTAATTCAACCATTGGGCAAGTTTTAGAACCTTTTTTCAAGCTACACCAGGAGTAACACCAAGAGTTTACACGTTGTGAGAAAGCTCAGGGTTACAAAAACAGTTGGCCCACTTTGGGTTAAAATAAGTCTTACCTACATATTTCAGTACTAACGTCAACGCCTAACTAACTTTGAACTAACGCCTTTAAGTCATATGAACCTGAACGTTAAGAACGTTGAAAAGATGGCTTCAAAAAACCACGAAAATACGAAACGCATTCGAAAACGGGGCTACACTTCTCGCATTTATAGCGACTACGAGTTGCTTTGGGAACTTGGACGTGGCGGTTTTGGCATTGTGTGGGCCGCCCAGAAGCGTGGTACATCCTCTAAGAATCAGCGATTCGCTGTTAAAAGGACTTTCGCAAAGTAAGTATTTGCTGATTTTAAAAATATTCCTCTCGTGTAGGGGCCATCCTTCTACTACGTCATCAAAAATTCTTGATTTTATCACCCACCCACCCAACGTAAAAATATAGCCGTAAGGAATTTTAACATGGGGAAGATAGGAAGACCTACAAAAACCACCCACCCAGTAAAATTAGGACGAAATATATGAACGTTCCTGGACGATTTTTAAAAAAAAATTTGAATTCACACAAAGACACGCTACTAATCATATTTCATGACTGGTGCTATTGTGAAAAATTGTCGTTTTAGATACGAAACTGAGGACCATCAAGATTTACGCGATATGGAAAAAGAAATTGAGGCATTTTCCCACCTACGAGTGTATCAGCATCCTAATATCATCCCGATTTTTACTACAATCATCGAGACCCCTTCGGACGGGTGGGTCGAAGAGAATGACCCGTTATATAAGGAATTTATTAAAAAGTTCCGCTAGAATTATTTATTTATTTATTTTGTAACATGCCTTTGTATGCAGAGTTTGAGTTTACATTGTTGTGTCTCAATTTTCCCTTCTTCCATATATTCAAATGGCGATTTGAAAGGTATTCATCTCTGTGGCTTTTTTTACTATATGTAGATTTTAATGCACCTAATAATCGTCTAAGTTTACAAAATTAAGAGGGTGGAATTAGATTTTTTATAACTTTCATATATAAATATGACATCAAAAATAATAACCATAAAAACTATACATAGGTATGTATATTTTCTCATAAAAAACCAAAATTTTCTCCTGGTAACTTTGTCTTAAAGACACTAAAATCTTCATGTTGAAAAAAAAACTCCTGAAGATGAATACATTGATGCAGGATTCAAAATTTCCATTTGAATATACTGAAAAAAAGAACGTTTAGAGACAACAATTAAAACTCAAAACCCGCATACAATGCCACCTTAAGGGATTATTAACATTTTCATTAATTATTTGAAGTATTGATCCGGTCGAGTTATTGGATTCATGGAAGGTTTTCGGCGGTGTGGGAAAATATTGTCCGATCACTATCGTCACTGAATTTTGTGAACTGGGTACCCTCGAAGATTGGCTGAAAAAGAACGACAGCAAAAATAGAGATGTCAATTTTCTGCTCGATTTCGCCTCCCAGATGACGGACGGGTTGCGATTTTTGCACTTCAAAGGCATCATCCATCGGGACCTTAAGCCCAGCAATATGTTTCTCAATAAGCTTTCTAACTTGGCGGATGAGAAGGTGGGTATACCTACCTATTAAACTTCGCTTAAAACATTTCGTTCAGTTCATCACATGGAGTACATTAGCCGAACGAGCCGAATTATTTTATTATTTGACGCCAAGTAATAAAATAATTATTCAATTTCGTATGGTTTTTGCGCCAAAATAAAAATAAGTGGTGTCAAATCAATACTAAGAATAGCCGTGGGTGACTGTGTTTATCTGTCCAATTTAAACGTGTGTGCTCGAACTTGCTTTGAGAATGGGGCAAAATGAGACTCAAGTCAATGTTATTGTAAATTTAAAAAACATAAGTGCACCACCTTGACTTTTAATGCCTGGGGCGTTATGAGATTATCGATTATTGCATATTATTATGCCCCCTCTATTGATGTTATTATGCCATTTATCACAATTTATCACATCGTCAATCAATAATAAGAATTGCGACATATATGTATGTTACCAATTGAACTTGGGGTTGCGATATCAACTTACCCAAAACCCGTCAAGACGGGTTACTAATGTGAAAGAGCAGGTTTGGTCAACTTCATTAATGCCAAACCCCCTAATTAGTATGCCACTCACCTCCATCATCTCTTACAAACAAGAGACAATGTTGCAAACCAGCTTCGTCACAACCTCATCTGAGATATCTCTATTCAGCGTGGCCAACCGGTTCATAATCGGTCAACACATAGGTATCAATTAGGTATTGCTAGGATATATAAGCGAAAGCGCAGCCACCAGACGGGGGACGGTGGAGGACGGGTCGAGGAAGTATTTTGTGCTACTGCATCTTACCAATCCAATATCCAATATTATTGGGAGAGGCCGAGTTCTGCCTGTTGTATAAGTAATGAATAAAACCTCTATAAGAAAAGTGCAACCAAGTCTCATCTCGCCTCCCAATTATTACGCACACACCACAACGACGACGACGATCGTCTCATCTTCCTCATCACCACCATCAATGCAGTCAACCCCCCATAAACGGAACTTCACACTAAACTTGTAATAAAATAAATCGGCTCATTCGGCTGATGTATGTACTGCATATGATGAACTAACGAAATGTGAAACGGAGTTTATAATAGCAAAGTGCTATTAGCAATGGTACCTTTTTTTCCCGCCCAGAGTTCAACGCTCACGTTGGGGCTACGATTTTACGCGCGATAAATCTGATTACGCATTGCCAGTATAAGCTACCCCGGTTTTTTGGGGTACTGGAATTTCGAAATTGTGTATTTATATATTTTTTTAAGATTTCATATCACTGAACATTTCAATAATTTTAAATGTACTTACATAGCTCAGCATTTAAATAAAACTTTTCTGACTTGTATTTATTCTTCGTTTTTAAATAAATATGTTTAAAATTTAGACTTTAAATCCTTTTCTGTAATATTCTCTTAGGAAATTACATTACTGATGCTGGGAGATTTTGGTCTGTCCAAATGTGTGGGACAAAATGTGTTGGACGAGGTGAGCAGAAAAACAGGTAATTAATTACATACTTATTGACTAAAATATTGAGTACGAGAGGCAAATGGAAACGGTACGAATTTAAACACATGGATTAATTAATTAACTTTGCAGACCTTAACCTAAATGACCTATGTACATATTAATTCCTTTAAGGTAAACTTAACTTGCAAGGATACTCATCTGGCAGCGGAAGCTCCACTTTCGGAACTTTATTATATCGCAGTCCGGATCAAGTAAGCATTAAATGTTTTTCTTATTTCGCTGGATGGTCCCTTTGAAGAAAAATATTAAGGATCGAAGTACCCACGAGGGCTTTGATTTTTATCTCGTTTTGGGAATGGTAGAGAAAACTTACTAAAAAAATTAAACTTTTTGGGCCAAAATATTCCTTAAAAGGGGCCATTTCACTTAATTAGAAGTGCAATGTGATTCCTAATTTAATGTGTAAGTCGTCACTGACACCGCCAAAGGTTTTCAGTCCAGTTTTATTTTGGGAATACTTGCGCACTTCACGCCTACTCCTTTAGAAGTCATCAGAAACACGGTTATATCTTCAATTACATCGATTTGCTATGAAAATAACTCTGAATCTAGGAAGACAATTATGGCTTCGAAGTAGACGTGTATGCAATGGGGCTTATCGTGGCAGAACTATTTCTTCCTTATCCAGCAAAACTGGTGCTAGAAAAACTCAAGGAATTCACGAGTGGGGAGGCGTGTACTCTTCCAGGCGAAATTAACTCCGCCAAGATCCCCGCGCCTTTGTTGGAACTAATTTTGCAAATGATGTCGAAATCGCCACAAGATCGACCCGACTCAAGCGCAGTTCATTCCAGGATTTTGGAAATTATTAGGGCCACGTTGCTTTTACCTGTTGACTATTATATTTTCCCGCTGGAAAGGAATAGCCGACGTATATTCGATGGGGAAGCATACCATGCTCAAGACATATAATTCTTTGACCAGCGCAGTTTGAGAGACCAACCTTGTAGATATATTTAGTGTGCTATCTGTGCAGATGAGCCAAATTTAGAGCCTTAGGGGCACCGCAAGATGGTGAAAAGACCCGGTCGTTAAGAGAAATGTGAAAATGCGGGAAAAGGTTAAGGTCCCTTCGTTGGGTGGAGATTCTGCTAGAAAACTAGGCCTTTTCGTTCATACCTTTTTGGCATCTGCGCACGAACAGCTGTTTCTACATAGTGGGTTGTTGTTTTTTAAACTGAGGTGGTCAGGAAACAATCTTGGCAGAACATGGTATGCGACCACATTGTTAGTCGATTTTTTAAAGGTCGCGAAACTTGGATTGAACGACCAGAACTTGCACGACTTCTTTATTTATATAACGAGAAGAAAAACCATGCCGTGGTATTAAGTGGGCGAGCAGGATTTGGGAAAAAAAATTTAGCCCTACAATTCATTCAAAAGTTGATGATAAGTGAGAGTGGGACGTCGATAGTTTGGATCTCTTTGGAGGACAAGGGCACATTTTTGTATAAGCTTCAGCTATTGGGGCGACGGTTGAAAGCGAATATATCACAGTGGACAGTGGTTATCCGTTCCCGGTAAGTGCAGAATGTAGAGGCTTCTTTGTTTTTTATCTAAGCATGTATTTGAGAAGGTTACAGTATTAAATTTTTGAATACATAAGCACGTGGCTCCCCAATACATGCTAAAGCCACATCTGATTTAATTTCTTGTAGAACATTAAAAAATTTCTGTCCATTACTCTTTTGCCGAAAACTGGCCGTCTGACCTGCTACAATAGTCAAATCAGTAGGGCAGATATTCCTATACTGAGGTAATTTAGGTGATGCCAAAATTTGGCAGGTAACACGGTCAGTTGTTGGAAATATGGACAAAATGTATTATGCTCTGTAAAACATAGATATGCGTGTCGTAAATATGTACTGGGAGGCGTAGGCGGTTGGGAGAGATTCAGAGAAACCCCGGGTCACATTTAGTCTGTTTTTAATAAATTAAATAATTAGGTTTACTACTTGACAATTTCCTATCTTATGCACAGGTGCCCGACATGATTTCCATGATCCACGACGCCTTCCGTGCAGTCAAGGAAAGAGGGTAAGATTTAGCCGAAAAAGAGCTAAATTTAGCTCCGGCTTTATTTAGCCGATCCGGAGCTAGATTTAGCTCCGAAAGCTAAATCTAGCTCCTCAAGCTCAATTTTACTCTGAAAAAGAGCTAAATTTAGCTGATCCTCGGCTACATTTAGCTTGGTCAGATTTTGAAAAGACCGACCGACTTTATTATGCACTGACGGTTGCTTTTGTCAATTAGGTAAATTAAGCAGGTTTCACTTAACAAATAAGCAATGGCCCAGCTTTATGTGATCTGGCCCACCGTGGTTACAAACACTTAAAAGTGAAGGTTATTTTAAATTCATAGTTATAGATTGAAGGAGTTCCTCTTTGGCATCCAACCGTGCACAACGTGTCTCTCTCTCGCTCTGCAACTGGATTCTCTTCCATCTGGGTCGCGGGTGTGCCAGGGCAAGTAAAGTGTGTCCCAAGGCCTTATCGCCATGTGAGCCTCGTCCACTCACACCCCCACCTGCGTGCCTGGTGACACCCCCCGCCACACCCGTCCCAGCAACGACAAGCTGAGCCATCAGGCGAAGATGGATTGCGCCGGACTCTGTGCACGGGAGGATCTACGCCAGGAGGACTCCCCCAGGTAGGTCATTGTTGGGTATGTCGGGGTGGTGACCGTGGGGGTGCTTGGTGGAAGAGTGAGGACGGGGTCGTGCATGGCGGTGGGCAGCGTAGTCGGGCCTACGGGGGTCCCATGTCCCGGTTGTGTTGTGAGGGGTGAAGGGGCAAGTGGGTAGTGTCACTCGGCCCTGGTCACATTGCGTGGCCGTGAAGGGGACACATAGCCCGTGCCCGTGAGGGCGCTAAGGTATTTCGTGGTCCGTGGACGCCCCGCCCAACAACCTTCACTCATCTTGCTTCCGCCGTCACGACGCCGTCCTCATTTGGATATCACCACTATCTCATAGAATCTGCCTATGATCTCTATCGTTCATTGTCCTATCTGGTGTCCAGGTAGTCAGAGCCGAATGGACCTCTGGGCCACATTCCCAGAGGTGATGGAGGTTTTCCTAACTCTCCACCATAGTTAGGTTTTTCCTCCATTCCTCTGACTACCTATTTGGTTATCTAAACATTTGCACATATGTACAACTCTGTAACTCTGTAATGATGAGGGCCTCGGCCATATCAAATGAGAAATAAATCTATCTATCTATCTATCTATCTAGTTATAGATTGAATAATTTAAATTTGGCGGAAGACTTTGAACAAAATTTATCATACGGAGCTAACTTTAGCTCCCGATCGGCTAAATAAAGCCGGAGCTAAATTTAGCTCTTCTTCGGCTAAATCTTACCCTCTTTCCTTGACTGCCGTGGCCAAAAGTGGATCCTAGTTCTTGACAATTGGATACTCCGGCGTTCCTTGGAAAGATCCGTGCTACTTGAAATGATCAAACTGCAGCAAAACGACAACCATCCGAATATGCCTTTCCTTCTCGTAACTACTCGGGAGCCGGGGATTGTTCAAGCTATGAATGAAGATCGGGAACGATATATCGGAAAGGTTTTTCCAGAAAAGTATACCACTTTAAGGTTAGACTGATGAAGCGTTACAATTCCCTACGACTTGTATGGTCATTTTCGTTATTTTGAGGGGAAGCATTTTATGTAATTCGTATGTAGGTGTAACTTTCATATAGCAAATTTTGCTTAAACTTCTGTGTAACACAGAAAATTTAGCGTGATTTAAGGACATTGTTAGGCAATCTATTTATTCAGTCCTCGGTTTCAAATACTAATGCAAATTTTTAGTATTCATTAAAGTACAGTTTTATAAGTTGAATTACGATGCGAGCTAATTGATATAATGGAATGGAATATAATCCTCACAATTATAGCCATTTCATAAAACCTGCAGCCGTAGTCACCTAGTATTAATAGTGTTCTCTTACATGACCAATTGTTAACGATTTTTAGGATTGCCCAAAAACGTTGGCTTGGCGTTTATCCAGACGTCAACATTGTCGAGGTTGCGCTCCCCCTTTGCCCCTCGTTTGGTTTGGAATATCTCTCGCGGCTATTACAAATGCCCCAAAGTTGTGCCTTGCTTTTCAAACTGGGCCACCTGTTGAACTGGAATCCGCTCTCATTGCGCTTAGCAGGATGTAGTATTGCCTTGATGGCGCCATCGGTTTCCACTCTTGCCGGTGAAACTGAAGTCGAAAAGTATCTGGCACTACTTCTCGAAAAATTTGACAAATATGGCGGAAATTTTAAGCAAGTTCCACCATTTCACGGACATTCTCTCAGAACAATGCGCAGATACACGGAGGATTACACACTTTTAGTGGTTCTATATCTCACAATGTGTCAAATTGAAGGGGTTCTTTCCGGCCAAGAGGAACTCCTTGCATGCGTCCATTCGATACAGTCAGACCTGCTTACGTATATTTGGCCTAGATTAAACAGTACGAGAAATGAGTTTGGAACAAGAGAAGAAGAAGCTCGCAACATTTTAGAAACGTTTGGCTTAATCACAAAGTGCGAAGAGAGCGGGAAATACTTTCACATTTGTGGGAATCATTTGGCCCATGCGACAAGACATATGGACGATTTGGAGAACGAGGAGGACGAAAGGGTCGAAGTGGGCGAAAGTTGGAGGGGTTATAACAGATATAACTGGCGAATTTGAGCCATATGTACCTATGTAAATATTTCTTCATTCGATATTCATTTAATTATGAATTAGATAAAGTATTCATTCATTACTAGTTTATCCAAAATATGAAAATCAATATTTATGTATTAGGTAGTTATTCTGTAATCATTTTTGTATTCATTTTATCTCAAATTTGCTATATGCAGTTAATGTGAATAGATGGATTTCTCTATATACCCAATGTGTTAAAAATATGATGAATAATGAGCAAAAATGAATAAAATGTTCACTCATTCTTCGTGAATTTGAAATGAATAAATATGTCTTCAATATACATTCATTCAAAAATTTTGAAAAGATTAACAATGCGATGGTGTACCCCTCCGATTTGACTGAAATTTTGAAATTATGTGGTCAGAATTTGCCAAAATACTTAAGGGCAAAGGTTGGGTTCCATCCTTCCCGTTACGGTTGCGCCCTCCGAGCGCAGTTTCTGGAAATTGAAAGTAGTCAAAAATTATCTTCGCAGCACGATGTGCGAAGAACGTCTATCAATCATAGGAATACTGAGCGTGGAACAAAACAGGCTAAATGTATTGAATATTGATGCACTAATCATTCGGTTCGGGTTAGATATTTTTTTTTCAACCGAAAAATTTCGATTCGGTTCGGATTAATCCGGCAAAATGTTCAACTCTAGTTCAACGCCTGTACATCATGCCTGTTCACATTCATTCAATATACCGAAGCGAATAAATGAATGAGTGAATAATTCATTGCATGAATGAAGAATGAATGAATAATTCAAAATGAATTTCGCGGTGAAGAAATTTTTAATGAAGGCAAAATATTGAACAGGTATTATTTATTATTTGAACAGGACCACACAGGGAAGACACCATAGTATTACAAGTTCCTTTAGTTATTTTGGGGGTTGGGGAGCTATGATTACCTGCCCGTATCCCTCCTTCGCTCAGAGCGGAAGATTATAAAGAAACTAGCCTATAAGCCCGTCTTAAAGACGGTCCAAATTTAGGGTCCTAAACGAACCAACAAAAATCATAGGATCAACGAAGTAAATATGTAACTGGCGCGAATTTTGTTAACGGAATTTTTTAAATGTAGCCAAGGAATTTGTTAGCGTTGCTAAGGCACTTTTTAACGTTGCTAAGGAATTTTTTTACGTTGCTAAGGAATTGTTTAACGTTGCTAAGGAATTTTTTTATGGTTGCTAAGGAATTTTTTTAACGTTGCTAAGGAATTTTTTAAACATTGTCAAGGAATTTTTTAACGTTGCTAAGTAGTTTTTTTAACGTTGCTGAGGAATTTTTTTAACGTTGCTTAGGAATTTTTTTAACGTTGCTAAGGAATTTTTTTAACGTTGCTAAGGAATTTTTTAAACATTGCTAAGGAATTTTGTTAACGTTGCTAAGGAACTATTTTAACGTTGCTAAGAAATTTTTTAAACATTGTCAAGGTATTTTTTAACTTTGCTAAATAGGAATTTTAGGATTTTATTTTTATTTTATTTTATTTGGGTACGGAGAATTTTGCAGGTAGCTAACGAATACTTTTAGGATTCTTTAAACCTAAATCATAACAGAAATCGCCGAAATCACAACCTAAATCATAACTTAAATCGTAACCGAAATCATAACCGAAATTATAACCGAAATCATAAGCGAAATTATAACCTAAATCATAACCGAAATTATAACCTAAATGATAACCGAAATCATAACCGAAATTATAACCTAAATCATAACCGAAATCATAACCGTGCTGTGATTGGTGGAGCCAGAATTTCAACAGCCAATCAGAATGCAGGGATGTCACGGAAAATTCCACGGGACGGACTTTTGGAAATTATAATATAGATGAGCAAGGGAAGGGATAAACGAAGAACTGACTACACGGGAGCTAACAACTTGATACTCATTTGTGAAGGACCGAGGACAAAGAATGTCCCCCTGACATGTGGATATGTGGTCTAAAGACAAAAGTCCAAATCGAACGTCAGGTAAACCACAATACGCTCTAAAAAAATCCGGTAATAAATTCTAAATACCGCGTATTAACGCTTGCGTGGTAAGATAAGGTATTATCATTAGCGGTAGTATGATAACGCTCCATTAGATAAATACCATTAAATACCAGAAATACCTGATCATCAGTTAATTTAATTTTAAGTGAATAGATAATCAAAAAACAAGCATAAGACTTTTGTACTTTTAATTATAATTATTTAATAATATGTACACAAGTATTCAAAACCTCGATTGGCAAGGTTAGTTTAGTTCATAGGTAGTGATTGACAACTTGAAGCTAAAATACTTACAATGAAACAGAATATAACCTGGTGCAGATTACATATTTACATTAAATTTTTCATGGGATCCACCCCCACAGGCATTCAGAAGATATTACGTCGGAATTGTATTCAGTCCGTCTATTTTCTTTGAGAAGTTTATAGTTTTTTTAGTGTAGAAATTTTTATGCTCGTATTTATTCCGATAAGGATTGTGAAACAATTTCATATTTTACTAGGGACAAACAATCGTGTTTTTATGGCATGGAATATAATATCTGTATTTTCTAAATTTTCCAGGCGTTAAATTGTGCAGGAAAAACTAAAAGTTATAATATGTATCTCTGATAAAAATCTGGAATTCAAACTTGATATAAATTTGTTTAAGATGATGCGTTTTATTACTTGTAAATATTTACGGAATGAAATTTAACATCCATTGTTAATCATACCTGTTTACGAATATGTATGTACCCAAAACCTCGAATGGCAACATATTTACGTAAATAAGTAAGTATTTATGAATAAATTAAACCATAAAATATTTTCCATGAGAACAAAGCGAAATCAGGTACACAATTGTATTAAATATTTCTTGACATCCATCTGAACGTAGGTTGTTCACGTATTACGTGCAAAATGTAATCAGTCCGTCATTTTTCTATTTCTCTTTAATCATAATGTGAGTCACAAAAAATAATGGTATTTTTGACAAATTGTTCTCCCATTATTTCGGATGACGACCCATTTGAATGGACCCTAGATGGAAATCCATCCTGAAACGAGTGAAATACCGAAAAAATAGATTTATTGTGTAATTCGGACTAGATTTCCCACGCAAGGTGGAGGCAACACGTCTGACGTAATTCTGACCTATGTGCAATATGTACATCTGGTTTGGTCAGGCAGGTATTACTTTCTCGGTATTAAACTTGTTACCGGTTGGCATAATAATTTTACCACTACATAAATATTTCTTGCCGATACGGTGAAACTTCAATTCTTTTGCATACCTGCAATTGTATTCCTTATAAATATGTACCATGTGAATACTGATACTGATGTTAGTCGTGAATACTAGTTGGGATTATTCTAACACTTGATTTAAAGGAGTGCGAACTTGCAGCACGTGTAATAAAGTAGCGGAAGCAACGTGCTTACACGTGACTTCGTCGCCGTAGCTAGATCTGCTTCTGCTGATTCGTACCTACTTTTAGGCGTCCTGTTTCGATTTGCCGATTTCGAATCATCACATAGGGTGATTTATGGGAACAATAAAAATGGTCTTTATTCTGGTCAATAAAGTTTTTCGCAATGCATTAAAATGGTTACCAGTTCTACACACGTATGCATTTTCTCACATTTTTATTTATCTATTTATTATGCTATAGATAAATTTATTTCGCAGTTGAGCAAGACCCCAGAAGGTCAAAGGTACCATGGATGAAGCATCGTTGGAAAGGTACGTTAAGAAAATAGGTAGATACACTCTTAGAACTGTGGTAATAAAAGTGCATACTCGTTTATTACCGAACGGTTGGTAAATATAGACTATCCCGTAGCAGTAATAAAATTGTTTACCAAAATTCATTATAATGAAAAAACTTTATTTCTTATTGTGTGGTATTATCGGGAAAACCAAAGCGGTAATATAAAATTACCAAGTAATGTTAATTTAACACTGCATTGAGGAATATGATTAATACTGCCTCGCATTAAATCTTTTCGTTTAATGGGTAATAAGTTAAAACTCTAATGCGGTGTAGTTTTAATACTACTCCGGTAAATATCTTTTGCAAACTCGACCCCGCAACATTCAAAAGCACTGGGACTCGCTCTCAGAAAATTTGTTCGTTTAGAATTCCTTTCAAGCTGGTTCTTAAAGGTAAATCTAAAGGTAATTAGATTAATGCTAATTAATTTGTTGATGCCAAAGTGTAACTTATTCATTTTTAAATGTACATAAATTTCATTTTTAGTCACTGCAAAGTTTGCTGCCAAACTGATCGAGCTACAAATGGTGAGTTTGTTCTAAAACATAAAACACCGTTTATTGATTAGTTAACTAAATTTGTTTTTCTTGTTCCTTTAGGGATTCATCAGTAATTCAAGATCAGAAGTCATTTGCTGAAACTATTGTTGAGATCTTGCCATTTTGGACATCTCCAGGGACTGCTCTTGGAATTGTAAATTTTAAGTTGAAGGTACTATTTTAAATAGTCTATTTATGAAATTTTAACTAAAAAATATTGTGTATAATTTTGACGTTCTAAAAAATATGATTTAATAAAATATTTTTTACGAATATTTACCAAATTTAGTGTAATCATTACCACAATAATAATTAACATTCCCCCAGGCAGTAATAATATTAATACCAAATTATATTAATAATACACCAAGCGGTAATAATGGCATTACAATGGTAACTAATTATTACTGCAAAGGAGTTTTTGTTGTTACTCAGCAAAGCTGTTTTTAATACCTCGTTAAAATGAATCAATCCCGGGTCAGTAACTTTGGAAATGGTTACCGCACGGTAAATAAAAAGTTACCACGGCAGTAGAGTCACATAGATACTCCGCCTGGTAAGAATTTCGGTAATGAAATTCTTAAGAGTGTACATATGCATTGGTAACTTTGTAGGGTTGATATCTCCTGGTTTTTATCGGAAAAAATTCCCACGCTTCTCCTCTCATTAATTATGCTCCAATTAATTATCGAAGTAGGGATTTCACGTGTCAGGTACGTACTCCTTGTTTCAGGAGACCGGTATCATTAAGGAGATGAAATCAGTGACCAGTCGTAAAATTTAATGAGATGAAATACCTAACTTTTGGTCAGAACGAGAGTAAACTTTGGGTTGACTGGAGTGAATATTAGTTCCGCGGATAAAAGTACGTGATTAAAATGTTGTTAAGTGTGCTCTTGGTGGTTGTCGTCATACTCCACGAGATTCCTGCGCAGGGAATAAACGAAGACTTGGTAATAACTTTGGAACAAAAAGAAAAATTGGACGAGGTAAGACCAATTTTGGTCTGGTAAAGTTACTTGAATTGTTTTCAAAAAAATTATGTAGAAGGATTCTTAAATATTTTAACTTTCAAATTTCTGACAGGGTTTCACAAGCTGAAATATGATAATCTATGAAATACAATTATTTATTTAAGTCCAGTACTCAAGACAATTATTGGCGTGAAAAGGTTTAGCGAAATAGTTAAATAATTAATAGTTAAACACTTAGATAAATATTTTCAAGAAATCGTATGGCATGTAAATTGCAATTACTTGATTATCTTAATAACTATTCTAGCACAAGTATTTGCAAACTAAAATAAAAAAAGAATATGTGTATGTAATTAGTAATTAGTGAACTAATTATGTGCAGTTTAGAGAAATTATGGAACCCAAGTTGCCTCATGACTACATGAAGATGGACATATATCTTATCCGGTGGCTGAAAGGTACGCAATTAATCAGTTCAGAAAATTCTAAACGGCTATTTTTTATACATTCATTTTCTAATCAGCACGAGACTTTGATATTCCTGCCGCTACCCGCATGCTGCGAGAGGTAGTCTTGTTTTACATGTTACCAATTCTTAGTAAAGTGGTTTCCATCAAGTTTATGCAGTTGGCACCGTTGAATAATATCACTCATTCCGCTTTACGTCCTTAATGCATTCATAAATATATATTTGTATCGATCACACTAATGTTTCGTATTATTAGATTAGCAAAATTCTTATTACTTCCACCTTAATTAAGAACGAGGTTTTCAAAAAAAAGCGGGGATGCGAACTGCATGAACCTATCTATCACCAGATTATAGACATTGAAGGAGTGGTACTCGAAATTAATAATTTATACAATAACATAAATACGACATATTCACTCGAAACGTTTAGAATCTCCACTGGCGTGAAGAAAACGGAATGGACAGCATATTGGACGAAGATTGGACCGAGTTTAACACCCAGTATCGTTTCAACCTGGAAGGCTGCGATGATAACGGTGCTCCAGGTATATATGTAGTTTTAGGGTTATCTGTAGAATATCACGCCAAATTCTTTTTGTTATATTGGAATAGATACAATTATTCCAATATAATCATTCACTTACATAAATACATTATGAACGCACTTAATTTTCAAAAGGTGAAATTATTTTTAAAAGTGTACATCCCCAGGATCACAAAGAACGTTAAACATCACCTTAAAAACAATTGAATTTTTGCAGTTGCCGTGCTATTCGTGGGTGAGTGGGACATGCGCAGGGCCGCCTTGGCCGGACAGTCAGACAAAATGCGGCGCTTCATTGACAAGTTGTTTGAAGAGGTGACCACGGTTTTAAGAACTCAACAAACTCGTGGGTACAACGCGACGAGGGTGAACATCATTTTGGACGCGGCTTCGCTCAGTTTCCAAGTTCAGGCTTGTCCCCGGTGTAAGTATATTCAAGCTAAAGTTATTAACCCTTTAAAGAGAGTACTTGAGTGTGTAATGACAAGGAAGCGCATCTGTTTGTGGACGCTATAAGCATGTTGGGGTCATCCAGATGGTTGAGAAATTGAAATGGGTACACTCAAAACAAAACAGTGTCAATATATGACTTAACTGGCTTGATTATAATTGTGATTCCGAGTAGTAATGAATTTTTTCCGACCGGTCATAACATTATAACTACCGGTATCAAAATCATCATAACTCGGATTCAACATTGTAACCAAGGCGGTTAAGTCATATATTGACACCGACCGTGTTGATTCGACAAATTTTTATTTTGAGTGTAGTTAACTTAAAAAAATTGAAACATTTAGACTTGAACAGTTGGTTTTATTAAGGAATACCCTAATTTTCGGCAAGAAAATTCCTACATTTAAGATTTGGGGACATGTCTCAAAATGGCGACCTGAGTGTCGAGGAATTGAAACTAAAAACATTTTTCAATTCTTTATTTAGGCAGAAATGTGGTTAAGTATGTATAATGCCTGGACCATATTTAATTATGCAACGGTATGAATTGTAAGATTCGGTTTTACGGAAATTTTGGAATTACATATGTACGTAGTTCAAGTTGCTACAACCAATGTTTATTCGAACTCCATAACTTGCAAAATTTCAAGAAAAATCTGACTGTTACACTTCAGATCGTCCCACTGTTTGCAGCAGGGTTTCCTCTTGTGTTAATAATTGATTTGTCACTTTCCAGGTATTCCGTTCTATATTTACCTCGTGCAAACACTTGGGGCCCACTTCCCAAATACAGTCAACGTTTGTCTCGTCGTCAACAGTAAGACGGCAAAAAATACATGTTCTCACACTGCATAAACAAGTTTATCTAACTTTTTGCACACATTACATTCAGCTCCGGACATTGCGGTCCCACTCTGGAACAACATTATCAAGCCTGTCGCACCTCCAGATGTTCGGAAGCTGGTGGACGTCTACGGAAGGAAGAGGAGTGTATGGCGGGAAGCTTTGTTGACCAAGTATGGCATCGATTGGACTAAAATGAGTCACGACATGGGCGGGGATGGACCTGACCCCGTCGATTCGAATGATCTCAGAAAGAATGGATATTTGTACGAGTGTCCAGAATTAAAATAAATTTAATATGTCACATTGTTTTTATTCGTAAGTAAATTCTTATGAGGTGTGTGAGTTGTAAATTCACGTTGGTTAATTTATGAGTGTGTGTATGTTAAGTGTAGCGCAACTTGAATTAGTGTGCACCAGTTTCTTAGCATAAAGCTCTATGGTTGTGTAAATGATTTCGTAGTTAACTTCAATTGGTTAATTTTATATTAATATTAACTGGTTTATTTATGTTTCAATTAATTAGTACATACAAACTGTGTATGATACTATTTCTATTAGTTGATTTGGGGTAATGTGATACAACTATTTCTGATAGGTAACTTGATACAACTACTTTGATGGGTAATTTGATACAAGTAATTTGCAATCTCAATTTCCCATTTGGGGCAATCTGAGATTTGCGATTCACTCTTGTGCAGAACAACCCTCTGTTACAAAAAGATTAAATGGGCGTTACGCGGGCTTTGGTCCGTGGCTAGCTTTATACTGCAGAGCGGACGGAAAAGCACCCGTGTATGCTAAATCTCACAGTTCATTCCAGCTAAAATAAGTCTATTTCCGCATTATATACATAAACACAATAGTTTGTTCATCATTGGAACAAATGCATGCATACATTACATACTACCATTTCTACCTGTTTAGCAAACTACAAAGCTGGACAACTCAGTCTGCATAAGATGAGTTTGCACTCTGCTTGCTGCCAGTGTTCTGTGTTGCAAAACATTGATTTGCATGCTTCGGTTTGCTTCTACTGCAAAACCAATGTAAATTGCGTTCAATCTGCATCTTAAATGCAAACTGAACACAAAATGCAAACTACACATTACAACTCCAATTGCATTCATATTCCTACATATTAGGAATCTGAATATTCCGGCCCCCTCGGACTAACTAGTTCTAAAATAATATTACTTAATACTAACTAAAATTAATTTTCAGTCTTTAGATCAGCGTTTTCTGTTTCGACGGGTAGTAGGCACAGCTTTACGATGGGTCGCTCGTACTCTCCAGTAGCTGCTCTCACCAGTACCTTTCTGACCTTCTGATCTGCTCCTGGTTTAACTTCTATAACTCGTCCAAGTTTCCAATGTAAAGGTGGCAAGTTATCTTCCTTGATTATTACCAGTGAGCCTTCTTTAATGGATTCCACTGGTTGCATCCATTTTGGTCTTTGTTGTAGTCTGACGATATATTCAGATGACCATCTTTTCCAGAACTGTTGTAGCATCTGTTGAACTAGCTGCCATCTCACGAGTCTGGTAGTTGGGATTTCAGTTAAATCCGGATCAGGGATCGACGTCAATGGTTGACCAATGATGAAATGTCCAGGTGTCAGTGCTCTTAAATCCGATGGATCAGTTGACTCAGGCGTTAATGGTCTTGAGTTTAGCACTGCCTCGATCTGGCTTGTAAGAGTTGTCAGCTCTTCGAATGTTAATCGATTTAATCCCATTATTCTTCTAAGATGGTATTTGGTCGATTTCACCCCTGCCTCCCAGAGTCCTCCGAAGTGTGGCGCTGAAGGTGGGTTGAAATGCCAAGATATTCCTTCCTTAGACATTGTTAATGCGATCTGATTATTGTGGCTTACATTGTCGGTAAGTTTCTGCAACTCCTTTAGCTCCTTGTCAGCTCCGACAAAGTTTGTGCCGTTATCGCTGTATATGTCTGATGGCTTGCCTCGCCTAGCTATGAATCTTCTTAAGGCAGCAATAAATGCTTCAGTGCTGGCCGAACTAACAACTTCTAAGTGTATGGCTCTAGTCGCACAGCAAATGAATATCGCTAAATATGCCTTTAATGTCACCTTACTTCTGGGTGTAATAGGTCGAATCAAGAAAGGTCCAGCATAATCGATTCCACATTTCTGGAAAGTATGGGATGGAGTTACTCGAAATGAAGGTAGATCTGCCATCATCTGTTGCATGGTTTCTGCTCGATTTCTTGTACAGATGACACATTTTCGAATGATCCTCCTCACAGCATCCTTTCCTCGAACAATCCAATATCTTTGTTGTAGATAAGATAATAAAGTTTGTGAACCAGCATGTAGGTTCAACAAATGCGCATTTTCTATTATCATCGTTGTAATTCTGTGATGCGGTGGCAGCAGAATTGGATGTTTCTGATGCACAGGAATGCTTGCATGACGAAGCCTTCCCCCCACTCGCAAAATGTTGTCTTTGTCGATGAATGGGTTCAACGATAATAAGCTGCTTTTACTGGATAACTTCCCTTTAGTTCTAAGCTGCAACAGATCTGAAGCGAACTCTTCCTCTTGAGCGATACAAATCCAACGTCTAAGAGATACCTCAAGTTCCACTGTCGACAGCCAAGGGTTACTAATTGATTCAGCTGCAAATCCATGTTTCTTCTGGACTGCTGCTCTCGTATTATTTATAAATCTTAATAATCTTGCTGTGATTCGTTGCAATCTGGTTAATGTTGAGTACCTGAGAATCAGATCTCTCGGTATTCTAATATTTGTTAAATGACACACTGAAGCATCACGTCTTTCTTCACTTGGCTCTTATTTACTCACAACTTCACTTGTTTGGTACAGGTGGTTTCTCATTCAACCAAGACGGCCCGTTCCACCATAATGGATGGTTAATAAATTCTTGTACACTTATTCCACGAGATGCACAATCAGCCGGGTTATCAATTCCACGAACGAATCCCCATTTATCTCCCGGAATTAATTCTTGAATTTTGGTAATTCTATTTGCAACAAAGGTTTTATACTTATACGGTTCAGACCTAATCCATCCAAGAGTTAGTGTTGAATCTGCATAGGCCACCATATCAGTAAAGTTCATTTTCAAAGCCTTTGCAACTAACGGCATAAATTCTGCTAACAGTAGTGCTCCACAAAGTTCCAACCTTGGTAACGATTGTTGCCTTACTGGCGCTACTCTAGTCTTTGAGGATACCAGATATGATAATCCGTTTCCTTTTTCATCATAATACACCAAATAAACTACAGCTGAATACGCTTGTTCAGACGCATCACTGAATCCTACCAAATATGTCTGTCGATTTTTTCCTGAGTGACCAACTTGCGCTCTAGGAATTTTTAACATTTGTAAATTTTTCAGTTCAATTTTAAAATTATCCCACTTTTGTTGAATTGTTATTGGCACTAAATCATCCCAGTTCAAATTTTCTTTCCAAATTGATTGCATTAAAATTTTTGCATTAATTATTATGGGTGCGCACCAACCAATGGGATCGAATAATTTCGAAATTTCAGATAGAATCACTCGTTTTGTTAATGAACCTACTTTTACATTACCAAATATATCAGCTCTAAATCCAAAACAATCTTGAGCGGGGTTCCAATAGATTCCAAGTGTTTTCACAGTTGCGTCTTTATCAAATGTCAGCGATTTTGTTTCTCCCAGATCTTCAGGAATTGACATAAGAGCTTTTTCGGAATTTGAAGTAAATTTTCTGATTGACATTCCGCAACGTTTCAATAGTTCAATGATTTCGTGCTGAAGTTTTACTGCATTCTCTTCAGTGTCAGCTCCAGACAATAAATCATCCATATAAAAATCTTCTTGTAACACTGGTGATGCAATTGGAAAATCAACTTGTTTTGCTAACTCGCTTAGCACACGAGTAGCTAAATATGGACCAGCAGCCGTGCCATAAGTAATTGTTAGTAATTTATAATGTTTAAGTGGTTGATCTGGCGATTCCCTCCACACAATATGTTGAAATTCTTGATCATCACTCGATACAAGGATCTGTCTGTACATTTTTTCAATATCAGCATTTATTGCAATTTTATGCTTTCGGAATCTCATTATTAAGTTTGCTAATTTGTCTTGAACAGTAGGTCCAACCATCATTGTATCATTCAATGAGAGGCCGTTAGACGTTTTAGCTGATGCGTCAAATACTACGCGAAATTTGGTCGTGGTAGATGATTCTTTTAACACAAAATGGTGGGGTAAATAGCATCTAAATTCGCTATCTTTGTTTGGTGGTGGCACTTCTATCATATGCCCCAAGTTTATGTAGTCATCCATAAATTTTTTGTATTCTACAACATAGTGTTTATTTTTATGGAGTCGCCGTTCTACTTGCTTGAAACGATTTATTGCAATATTTAATGATTCCCCTAACTGCACTTTAGGAGTTTTAAATGGGTATTTCACAATGAACTCACCCGCTTTGGTTCTTTGAACAGTATTTTTAAAATGGTCCTCACACCGTTTTTGCTCAGCACTGAGCAGTTGTGAGTCTTGCACTTTTTCTATTTCCCAGAAACTTTTTAATAATGCATCCAGCTTTAAATTCTGGTCATTTTCAATTGATTTATTAATTTGAGTATGATACAATTTCATCTCATTTTGATTATTAGTTCGGCCGCCGCCAATTAACCATCCTAATTGTGAATTAATTGCGATCGGTCCATTGGAATCCCCTTCCTTCTCCCCATCGATTATATTATAAAAGAGTTCAGCTCCGATTAATATATCGATATCAGCTGGGGTTTGAAATGTCGGATCCGCGAGTTGATTATTTGTTTTACTTTTGATTATTTGATTATGAAGACGGCTGACAGTGCTTTCACCTATCTTCGCAATTGGTAACCTACTAATTTTTGGTACCACGTAAGCTTCCATATGGAAAGTTTTATTTTTATCGAAATGTGGACAAAAGGTAATATTCACGATTCCCTTTGCACATCCGACTTGATTCTGACCTAGTCCACTAATTGGTACATAGGTTTTTCGTTTTCGCAATTTCAGCCGATTGGCGCATGATGCAGTTATAAAATTATTTGTTGATGCATTATCTAACAATGTTTTACAGTTCACAAATTCATTTAAATTATTCTTGATGGCCACACAGGCTGTTGCTATTATTGGATAGCAATCTGAAGGCGTTTCTAGTCATTCAGAATTGTTGTAGAACAAGCTGGATCCTCCATTACTTGAAGTTGAAGAGATGCCTTCACTCCTCCCCTGGGTGTGAAATACCTGGCTAGTTCTTTCTTGTTGATGTTCAGCTTGTTGCTGATTTCCTTGCTGTCGTTCATAATTCTGTTCCCTCCGAGAATTATAGTTAGCTTGCGTGTGCATATTTTGATTTTGAGCATCATTTCGTTGATTCTCAGCGGCGTTATTGTGAAGTAAATAACTATGTTGCTGATTACACTTTTTGCATCTAAAAGGACTCACAGATGCCATGTTTGGGTAGTAGACAAATATAACATAATTTTTCCCTTTTTACAAGCGCCCATCGACCTTCCACCGTTGCACCCTTAAATTCTCTGCATTTGTATAGTGGATGATTTTCCCTACATCCCATCTTACATTTTTTAGTGGGTGCTTGAGTGTGGTGCACGGTAGCTGTCTTCTTTTCAGACCCTGATTTCTGATTTGATGCAACATACGCAGTATTTTCTAACGCCATGGCATGCCGTTCTAAAAATGAAATTAGGTCCGCCAATTTGATTATGTCATTGTCCTTAAGACTATGCTCCCACAAGTCTTTTGCAGCAGGATCAAGTTTGCTTGCGATGTGATAGATGTAAAATTGTTCTGCATGTACATCCAGATTACAATGAAGAAGCTCCATGGATCTGATACATCTATTTGCGGCATCGATAAGGGCTTTGACGGATTTTGACGTTGCTGTTGCTTTTGGCTGAGAGCAAAACTTATCCTAAAAACTTAGAAAAGCAAACGCACTCTGATTTACCCAACAAGCAAGCCATATAAAGTTAAGATTTAACTTGACGAGTAAATTTTATGTACTTTGGATTTAGTTAGTCCAGTTTTCTTAACCTCTTAACGACGAAGTGCACACATTTGTGTAGTCGTTTTATTTTCCGCTGACGACATGTGTGTACTGCACAGATTACCCTAAGACCAAAATTTCTTTCGGAAAAGAGTATTTCTACGGTACTTTGTGGGAAATTAGATGGTAAAAGGTGGATTTTTTCCGACATTTTCCTTCTGAAATTTTGGAATTTTCCCTATACCGAGCAATGTTAAAAAGTGGATTTCTTTTTGGTTTTGTCAAAAAACTTTTAGTTGGTTGCTAGCAGGTGCAACTATGTATGCAATCAACATCGTACCAAGGGGAAATTTTATTTAAAAATCAGAGGTAAGAAAGAGGTCAATACAAAATTGAGACTGCATTTTCTTTTGGAAAGGGTAGCAAGAATTTTAAGAGTGTTTTCACCTTGCTCAGACCGGCGGATATGAACAGGTAGATGATATCAGCAGCTAGTAAAATCTGTAGAAACCAAATAAATGTGCATGTTAGACGTCTTGTTCAGAAAGAGTGGAAACTTTGTGCCGGCTGGATTAAATATTACGGAGTTACGCGGATAAAGTGTAAGTGATTGAAATGTTGCTACATTTCCTGCTTGTGTTCTGCTTACTCAAACAAATTCCTGCCGAAGGATTAAACGACGACTTGGTAATAACTTGGGAACAAAAAGTAAAATTGGACGAGGTAAGAAAATTTTCAAAATTAGGTACTGTGGTTGTTGAATTCAATAAGATTTATTTTCATTTTGCCTCCGGGTTATTGGGGTCTCCCCTGTTAAAAACATAGACTTGTAAGGGTGGAGCAGCTACTCAAACAAACAAAAAACATAGCCACCCTGAAAACAAACATTTGTCAAATCAACACCGCCAGTGTCAATATATGACTTAACCGCCTTGGTGAAAATGTTGAATCCGAGTTATGATGATTTTGATACCGGTAGTTATAATGTTATGACCGGACGGAAACATTTCACTACCACCCGGAATTACAATTGTAACCACGGCGGTTAAGTCATATATTGACACCGGCGGTGTTGATTTGACAAATTCTTGTTGAGTGCATGTTGAAGGAAGAAATAGGGATAATTTATGAATAATCGAGGGCGTCAAACCTTTCCCCTGAGAATTTAATGGAGTATGAATTTAATCAGTTTAATTAGTCGATAAATTGCTTTCAGTTTAGAACAATCATGGAACCCCACCTGCCCCACGACTACATGAAGGCGGATATTTATCTTCTCAGGTGGCTGCAAGGTACACAATTTGTTAACAGATGCACATTTTCATAAACCTCCAAATATGACCCGTATTATTTTCAAAACAGTTCGAAACTTTGATATTCCCGCTGCTGCCCGAATGTTGCGAGAGGTAGTTATCAAATTTACTAGTTAGTGCAACGATGTAGATCATATTTATTTATGTATTCTCTCGAAACTTTTAGAATCTCCGTTGGCGGGAAGAAAACGAAATGGATACCGTATTGGAGGAAGATTGGACCGAGTTTAACAACCAGTATCGTTTTAATCTGGATAGTTGTGATGATAAAGGAGCCCCAGGTAGGCTTGTGAATTTTGTATGCCTTACGTTGTACAAAATTGCGCCAGAATCATTCAACTTTAATCATTATAAAATTTTACGTATAGCGAGATGCACTTGAGGCGATCGTTAACAATTAAAAACAAATGGTTCAAGTTTTCAAGCTCTTTCGACTCGAAGGTTCATCTCGAAAAGAGAACTTGTGCATGTCTGGTTGTTTAGATGTAAAGTTTTCATTAGCGTAATATTTAATTTATTATTGTTCTTTCCATGTTCATTTTACATATTTACATTTATTTCGAAAAGCTAAACGACCAGCGCCGTACATAAATTTCCCTATCTGAATATTTAACAGCGTAATATTGGTAAACACATATGTATTGCACACCGGGGTGAAAAAATTAAGGGATTTTATGCATAAATTCGGCTGGGTTTTATGCAGAGAATTGGCTGAATTTTATGCAGAAAAATGTATGCACAAAATATGCTAAATTATGAATAATTGTGCGAAACCTTTCTGCTGAATATACCTGTCAGAACTTTTATACAGATCGTTCATACTTTTTCTGCACAAACCATTGTTTCGGGCATGTGTGTAGAATTTTCTCAAGTTCTATATACCATTTTCAAACGGGCATCTATATGTACATCGGTGAGTAATGATGTAATACCAATTTTGTCAAGTTAAGTCAACCTTTATCCGGGTATTAATGGATATCAGTTTACCAAACTGGTTTGATAACGATAACACTTTCAATCTGTAAAATCTATAAAAGCCAATTAACTAAATGTACCAGGAGCGGAAATTTTTACGTCTTAAACTTACTCAAAACAACGCTCTTGAATTTCAGTTGCCGTGCTTTTCGTGGGTGAGTGGGACATGCGACGAGCCGTGTTGGCTGGACAATCGGACAAAATGCGCCGCTTCATGGTGAAATGTTTTGAAGAGGTTACTACCGTTTTAAGAAACATGCAAGCACGTGGGTCAAACGCGACGAGAGTAAACATCATTCTGGATTTAGGCTCGCTCAATTTTCAAGTACAAGCTTGTCCCCGGTGTAAGTCAGAGTTATTGATCAATTCAGATCACACGCAATTAATAATTCTTGGATTCAAGTTTTATGTATGTCCCATTGGGGGTGGTTTTCATATATTACAGATATGACTTTATCTGTATATGACTGTATATATCCCTGTATATGAGTTTATCTTTCGCATAAAATTTCTTTTTTTTTGTTTTTGGGGCGAAGATTACGAAGATGTTTCGAAAATTAGAAAGTAACTTATTGAATTTTTGACAAGCCAATTAAAGGAAGTACTAGATGCGAGGTTGCCCGAAGCGATAACCTTTCGTTCTGGTCACCACATGCCGTGTAAATGACATGTATATTTTTTGTACTTGGTTGATGCGTATTTAAAAAAATACGCATGTACAGAAGGAAGGGTTGTAGGTTCGATTCCGGCCGAGCTCCCAATTTTTTTTGGTATTTGGCTTATTAAAAATTCAATGAGGTTACCTCTTCATCTTGTAAATAATTTACTTGTTTACTGGAATTTTCAAATCGGCTTACGTTACGCGATGTGTGAAGTGTAACCCCCCGATTTGGTTGAAATTTTGAAATTACGTGGTCCAAGTCAATACAACCAACGTTTCTCCAGGCAGTTTGTGCGATGGTTGGAATTTGTCACAATATTTTGAGGTCAAACTTGAAAAACGGGCGATGTTTACCAGGCGAAGGATGCAAACTCAACTTCCATTCTCTTCCGGTGCTAAAAATTACACATTTTTCAACTTTGACTTGCAATATTTTGCCAAATTCTGACCATCGCACAAACTGCCGCAAGAAACGTTGGCTGTATTGACATGGACCACATCATTTCGAAATTTCAACCTTGTCGGAGGATTACACTTCACACCATCGCATTGTAAGTAGCAAATTAGATTTCACCTCCTTCAATCATCTATTTGTCTTTACAGGTATTCCATTCTTCATTTACCTGGTGCAATCGCAGGGTGCCTATTTTCCGAACGTAGTCAACGTTGGGATCGTCATCAACAGTAAATTTATAAAATTCTGGCATCCTTGTCAAGGGTGTACCCCTACCTGTAACCACCTACCTACCGTACATTACCCTACATAAATCCCTGTTTTTCAAAGTGAATGACCTAGGGTCGACACACACACCAAATTGTAGGTATGCATTAATGAGTAAATCATTTCTACATATTTTTTTCATGAAAAATTTTGAGTGTAAAAGTTGGAATTTTTTATGTATATAGAAATGATTTACCCATCAATACCTACAATTTGGTATATGAGTCGACCCTAGATCATTCACTTAGAAAAACAGAGATTTAGGGTACAATACGGTAGGTAGGGAATTACAGGTATGTACCGGTACACCCCTGATCCTTGCTCCAAGTTTCAACTTGTCGCATGTACACATTCCACTCAGCTCCTGACGTTATAATCCCGGTGTGGAACAACTTCATCAAACCTGCTGCACCTCCAGAGATTCAGAAGCTGGTGGACGTTTACGGAAGGAAGAAGAGCCTCTGGCGTGAAGCTTTGTTGACAAAGTATGGCATCGATTTCGTTAAAATGAGCCACGAAATGGGCGGCGATGGACCTGACCCCGTCGATTCCAACGATCTTAGAAAGAGTGGATATTTGTACGCGTGTCCGGAATTAAAATAAATTTAATGTGCGTATTTATTCGACACTAGCGTATAATCCGTTCAACCTCATTTGATTTTCATTAAAATTGAGCGGAATTTTGCGCAGTTTCACCCGATTTGTGGAAAATAAATCAATATTATACGCTGAAACTCTGTGTCACCGACGGAAGTCGACAGAATGCTACAAGTGACAATTTGCAGGACCTCCGCAGGGGGCGAGTTTCGCAAAAATCTAAAGTTATTTATTTTAAATTGCATACTGTGAAGCGTCCTGAAGACATATGCACTGCGCACTGGTTTCTATCTGGTTACAACCAAACCTGATCAATTTCTTGTCTTCATTTCGAAATTCAATTTAAATTACTCACTCATTCTTCATTATTCAATGAATAATTCATTCATTCACTCATTCGCCACAGGTATTTTATATAGGGGAAAAATGAATGAATAAAGAATACTCATTCATTTAGAAATGTTGACTTATTCATTCATTCTTCATTCATTAAATTAATTATTCACTCATTCATTCATTCATTGCGGTATAATTGAATGAATGTCAACAGGTATGGTTACAATCGGATCGGTATATATTGGATTATCACAACATTACTAAACAGCAATGCTCGTTGTTACCATGCATGCCTATAGACATGAGGGTATAAACTCCGGTAAGAAATGATTTAATACTTGTTGCATAAGAGGACAAATGTACGTGTTAAACGTGTAAGGGTTGTTGTTTTAGGTGAGAAGCTCACTGATACTTACATCGCAACTACGATCCTAAAATTCTCACGGTGCATCGTATAAAAATTTATTATGCAGTGAAGTAAAGCACTCTTAAAAATAAGGTTAGCCTTTTGAAAAGGAAACCTACTCTGAATTAGACTTCCAGCAAGGTATACTAACAATGGAACCTTTTTTCAAGCTAGGGAGGGTCCATAAATCACGTGATCGATTTTTGGACAATTTTGACCCCCTCCCCCTTTGTAAATATACAAAAGTTAAAAAACCTTTACTCATGTCACGTGACATCTTACTATCTACCCCCCCCCCCCCCGGTGATAATTGGTAATTGGTGACAAATTTCAAACCCCCTCCCCACCTAATCGATCACGTGATTTATGGACGCTCCCCTAGAACAGGATTGAGAAACGAGTTAGATCAAGAAATCGACCGAGAAACTATGAATCACATGGCGCTTATCATTCCGTTGAATGGACTCTTTGAAGATAAATATTAAGAATCAAAGTATCCACGAGCGCACTGGTTTTTGGCCTCGTGGAGGTCGAGGGAGAGAAAATTGATTAAAAAGTTGAAAATTGACCGCCAATATTTTTCTTCAAAGGGGCCATTCAACGGAATAATAAGCGTAATATGATTCCTAATTTTTTGCTTAATTTTTTGATGTAACTCGTTAATCAATTCCGGTGTAACTTGAGAAGAGGTTCCATTGTTAGTCCAGATTAAAGTTAACTTAACACAGAGTAAGGTTTACTCTTAATTTAGTCCAGTTTGCTTAATGCAAAATTGAGACTGCATTTTCTTTTGGAAAGGGTAATATTATTTTTCTTAGGTGGCAAATACCTAACAACTAAAAAATTTACTAAATATGCATTTACCCCACCCCAAAAAAGTGGAATAATTTTATTTCTCGGCCATTTCTGAACCGATTTCGATAAAATTTGGGGCCAGATCGTTATTACAGAATTTAGAAACGATGTGCAAGCCGACTTAGCGAATTTTTGATTTTTACCCGGGTTATGTCCCAATATGTGCAAAAATTTTCAGATTTTCAAAAGATTTCCCCTTTTTTTGGGACCTTGCTTATTAAGAGTGTGGTGAACCGTGTTCAGACCAGTAGTGCAAGTGAGCAGGCAGATGATGTCCTAAATAAATTTGTGGAGACGAAACAACTATTCAGATTAGACGTGTTGTTCAGAAAGAGTGGAAACTTTGTGCAGACTGGATTAAATATTATTTGCTCGGATAAAAATCAAGTGATTAAAATGTTGCTACGTGTGCTGCTTGTGTTCTACCTGCTCAATGAAGCAATTCCTGCCCAGGGAAGAAACGAAGACTTGGTAATAAGTTGGGAGCAAAAAATAAAATTGGACGAGGTATGTAAGAAAAGTGCGAAAATTTGTAAAATTAGTTGATTCTACAAATGTGGTTACACTCTAAGAAACCCGGTAACAAAGTTATTACCAGGCGGAGTATCTATGTGTGACTCTACCGCATGGTAATTAATTTATTATTGAGTGGTAGATATTTTGTTACCGAACCGGTAATAACCCCGATCGCGAAATTTGAAAATATTGCCAGTTGGTAACTAATTTTCTATCACTCAATAATAAATTAATTACCATGCGGTAGAGTCACATAGATACTCCGCCTGGTAATAACTTTGTTGCCGGGTTTCTTAGAGTGTATTGAATTTAGTAAGGTTCATTTTCATGTTACGCTGGGTTATCTGTTTGAGTCTCTGACCGTTAAAAATTTAGTATCTCATTGGATGTGCATTTGTATTCTCAGTTTATGTATGTATCAATGGTCACTCTAAAATTGTTCTCTCAGCAGTTTCAATAGAGAGTGGAATTGAGGGGATGCATCTTTTGATTTGTTAATTGAAATTAATAACTTGAAATAAAATAAGTCTAACAATGCAAATCTTTTACGTGTACAACTCAGATCTGATTGGGACCAATTTTATTTTGTTCACCACAAAAAATAAGCGTACCCATATTTTTTCATTTGTCCTAATGCGCTAATTTGAGCGCGTGGCGCGAATTTTAAAACATTTTTCAGCCAAAACCTCAATTTTTAAAAAAATCTGTAAATTTTCGAATTTTGGCGCGAATCCAAAAATTCAAAAACATGTCTCTTCAGAATGACATATTTGATTTATTAAAAATCCACATGCATTATTTTTTGAGAAATTAAAAATTTGAAAGAGTGTATAATTTTAATGAATTTCAGAAACTGGCAAAAAATTTTGAAATTCAAATTTCGAGACAATTGGATTTTTCATAAGTCAGGTAAGTCATTCTGAAGAGACATGTTTTCGAATTTTTGGATTCGCACTAAAATTCGAAAAGTTACAGATTTTTAAAAAATTGAGGTTTTGGATGAAAAATGTTTTAAAATTGGCGGCACGCGCTCAAATTAGCGCATTATGAAAAATGAAGAAATGCGGGTATGCTTATTTTTTGTAGTGAACAAAATAAAATTGGTCCCAACCAGATCTGAGTGGTACACGTAAAAGACGACTTGCATTGTAAGACCCCATAATCAGTAATCTCCAGTCAACTACTCTTTACGATTATTCGATTTTCACATTGAGGATAATTGCGGCACAAATTGTTTTCAGTTTAGGACAATCATGGAACCCCACCTGCCCTACGACTACATGAATATGGACATTTATCTTCTCCGTTGGCTGCAAGGTTTGTTAACACAATTTGCTAACAGACGTGCATTTTCATTAAGTTCTACATAAATGTGACCCTCATTATTTTGAAAACAGTTCGAAGCTTTGATATTCCCGCTGCCGCACGAATGTTGCAAGAGGTAGATATGTAGCTGTCAAACTGTATGTACATATGAACATATGTAGTGAATCATATTCCTGTAGAATCTCCGGTGGCGGGAAGAGAACGAGATGGACACCGTTTTGGAAGAAGATTGGACCCAGTTTAACAACCAGTATCGTTTCAACCTGGATGGTTGCGATGACAACGGGGCTCCTGGTATGTTTATAATTTATTTTTTGCAGAATGCAGAATAATTATTTAGCTGTAATCACTATAAAATTTTGCCATATTGTTGTGTGACTGTGTGTCCTGGGGGGAGTTCACGTCATAGCTCGCAATGGTCCATGGTGCATGTGGAAGATGGTCCATCGATGGACCATGGACCAATTTTTTGCGAGCTATATTTAGTTCACATCATTTAAAAAAACAAATTGGCCAAACAAATTAACAAACAATTTTGGCTTGAAAATTCATTTGTATTCGAACTTGTTTATATCTTGTTTTTGATGTGCAAAGTCTACATATTAAGTTAACATGCGCATAAATATTTCGCTCAGTAATGATTTAATACCAGTTTTCTAACAAGAGAGTCAATCTTTACATTTCAAACTAACTGAAACAGCACTCCTGAATTTTGCAGTTGCCGTGCTTTTCGTGGGCGAATGGGACATGCGACGAGCCGTCTTGGCCGGACAGTCGGACAAAATGCGCCGCTTTATGGACAAATGTTTCGAAGAAGTGACCACAGTTTTGAGAAATATGCAAGCACGTGGGTCCAACGCCACGAGAGTATACATCATTTTCGATTTAGCCTGGGTCAGTTTCCAAGTACAAGTTGGTTCTCGGTGTAAGTAAAGAATAATATTTCTCCATTAGTTACGAAACTTTTGCCAATTTTGAGAATTTTCTCATCAATTTTGGTCTTACAATGGAGGCGCACACCATGTTCAGCCCAGATAATTTTTTGACCTTATTAGTTTCAAAGAGCAAGTCTTTATAAACAACGTTTGGTTCGGCACTTGGGCAGATGCGCAAATTTCAGGACGTTATGGGCGCCGCAAATTCGCAAAAACGCACGATTTTTCGGGCAATTCCCAGCCCGAGCTCAAATTCGTGCGTTTTTGCGAACTCGCGGCGCCCATAACGTGCTGAAATTTGCGCATCTGCCCAAGTGCCGAACCAAACGTTGTTTATAAAGACTTGCTCTTTGAAACTAATAAGGTCAAAAAATTATCTGGGCTGAACATGGTTTGCGCCTCCATTGTTAGAGTTGAATAACGAACTCAAATATCAATCCAAAATTCTCTTAGAAATTGAGATTTCTGGAATTTTCTCTGTGCAAGAAATTTCATCATTCTGAAAATTCTGATGAGTGGATTGTGTTCTTCGTAAATTAGTTTTCCGATTCTTTTCAATAATCAATTCGTCACTTTACAGGTCTGCCGTTGTACATTTACATGGTGCAGTCGCAAGCTGCCCACTACCCCTTGGTGGCGAATGTTGGTGTCGTCATAAACAGTAAAATCACGAAATTCTGACATCCTTGATCTAACAATGCGATGGATTGTAGTGTAACCCTCCGAAATTTTGAAATTATGTGGTCCAGGTCAACGTTTCTTGAGGCAGTTTTGATGGTCAGTATTGGCCAAAATATTTTAGGGCAAAGTTGAAAAATATGTGATTTTTAGCACGGGAAGAGAATAGAAGTTGCCCTCAAATAGTTTAGCAAATTCTGACCATCGCATAAACTGCCTGAAGAAGCGTTGGTTGTATTGACTTAGACCACATATCGTCGTACTAATTTTAAAAAGACCGTAGTGCAGTCGATGATTAATTTTAAAAAGACCGAACTACAGAAAAAAAATTCTAAAAAGACCTAAGTGCAAGCATGTATTTACTTATTGCTATATCTTGCCAAATCGATTCTTCATATATCGCGCGATTTAGCCATAAGTAAATGCATACTCGCACTTAGGTCTTTTTAGAATTTTTTTTCTTCAGTTCGGTCTTTTAAAAACTGACTTTCGACTGCACTTCGGTCTTTCTAGAATTAGTACGACGATATGTATGTAATTTCAAAATTTCAACCAAATCGGAGGGTTACACTTCACACCATCGCCTTGTTAGTAGAGGAGTTCTAACTTTTCCTATGTATTCCATTCAGCACCTGACATTATAATCCCGGTGTGGAATAACGTCATCAAACCTGCAGCACCTCCAGAGGTTCGGAAGCTGGTGGAAGTTTACGGCAGGAAGAAGAGTTTATGGCGGGAAGCTTTGTTGACCAAGTATGGCATCGATTTCACTAAACTGAGTCACGAAATGGGCGGCGACGGACCTGACCCCGTTGATTCGAACGATCTCAGAAAGAGTGGATATTTGTACGAGTGCCCTGAATTAAAATAAAATAAATCTATTAACTAATTTTTTCAGAGTTGGCCTGGAACGTTTTTAAAATTTCATTTTTCAAATTTGGCATCCTCTAACTATGAAATTTAGAGGTAGATTACCGTTCTGTGACATCCTCCCGAATTTGTTGGATTGCCACATATTTTAAAATTACGTGAAGCGACGTTTTAGCTGGACAACAATCTCCAGGAATTGGGCAGTACACCTGACCCTTACCAGCTTTACCCTGGACAACCATACGTACCAAACAAACTAGAACACATATTTGTGGATAAGCTGAAGTATAAAATACAATTTGCCGTGAATCGGGTGCACATTGAAATAAGCATTTCGGAATCCATACATACGGCGATTGTTCATGTATTACGTGCAATGGAGTCCGTCGTTTTTCGTACTCTCGATACTCATAGTGTGAAACAGGCCAAAAAGATTACGTATTTTTGAGACATTTATCCCTCATTACGTATTTTGAACGACATCCTAAACGTTCGGTCCCAAGGTAAACGGCCCCAAGATAAAAACCCAGCCTAACACCAGCGCAAAAAAAATAAAATAACCATCACCGTGTAATTGGCAATGAATATCCCACGGTTCGTGTAGGCAAAACTTCTTACGGAATTATTAGCTATGTAGATAGACAAAATATGGACATCTGAAATCTGGAATATTCAGGCATTAACTTACTTTATAAAAAAATTAATGTCTTTATTGATCATAGTATAGGTTGTATTCTCGAGTTATTCAATAAGAAATGAAATTGTGCGTAAAAGGTATCACAAAATATATCGCAAAGGCTGACTACGCAGGAATCGTACAAAAATCCCTAACTTATAAAAATTCTTTACCTCTACATATTGCATATATGGTATTTACTTATTTGTCTCTAGGTACACACTAGTGATGCTACGAGTTGGTATTAAAATAATTATGCCGATCAGTAAAAAATTTCCTACACAGGTGGGAATTAAAACTTTAAATAACGACCTGCATACATATTCCTGCGCGGTATTAAATATTTATTAATATGTACCAGTTTGATAGAGACATATCGTCGGACTAATTCTAAAACCACGTAAGTGCACTCGTTGTTTAATTCTAAAACCACGTAAGTGCACTCGCTTCGTAATTCTAAAAACACCTAAGTGCAGTCAATATTTAATTCTAAAACCACGTAAGTGCACAACAAAACACAAGGAAAACAACCTACCTGCAGTTCCAAAATAATATGCAGTTAATTTTCATGTTTAAGTTTACAGTATGATCTTGCATAAATAATTAACTGCATATTATTTTTGAATTACAGGTAGGTTATTTTCCTTATTTTTTGTTGTGCACTTAGGTGGTTTTAGAATTAAACATTGACTGCACTTAGGTGGTTTTAGAATTACGAAGCGAGTGCACTTACGTGGTTTTAGAATTAGTCCGACGATATGTAAATGAATAAGGATTTATATTATTTTAATACCGGTTTTCTAAGAGTCTTCACGTATTTACAACAGATGTAAAGGAGTAGCGGAAACATGAAACATTACTGGAATCTGCCATGATGTGTGTATTAAAATTTGAACCAACTTTGTACGCGTTCCATACAATGAATGGAATCCATGCAATTATAAAACTCGATCATACTTTAAATATTCTGTGTTAATTTACGCATATACATAATCAATAATCATGGAGGAAGGCACATTCCAGAATTATGGGGAAAATGTTGGTGTGAAAATGCAGTTTTATATATTTCCTCGTATTTTTATACATACGTTATATTTAGATAGATATGTATTTCGCAGTAGAGCAGGAAGATCCCACAAGAAAAAAGCACCATGAACCGTGAATGCAGTCGGAAAGTTGATGAGGAGTAGATTAAGAAAGTATTCACTCTCAAAGTTTATGCATAGGATTAACATCAATGGACAAAAACTGGCAAAAATTCCCACGGTGCCTACATACTCGACTAGTTAATTAATTATGCTGGTTATTACATAAATACAAATACTACGAAACTGCACGTGGCAGGTACATATTCCTTCTTTTGATGAACCGGTTTCAGCACGTAAGCAAAAAGATGACATCAGTGACTACTCGTAAAACTTAATGAGAGAGATGTAATATAAAACTTTTGTTCAGAAAGAGGGGAAGCTTTGAGCAGACTGGATTGAACTCGCTCGGGTAAAAAAGCAAGTAATTAAAATGTTATTACACGTGCTGCTTGTGTTTTTCCTACTCAATGAAATTCCAGTCCAGGGAATAAACGAAGACTTGGTAATAAGTTGGGAACAGAAAATAAAGTTGGACGAGGTAAGTAAGAAAAGTGCAAAAATTTATAAAGTTAACTGAATTTAAGCGATTCCGGAATTTTTATAATTCGGATGACAATTAGGCGACATGAAAATTCATAAATCTGTAATTATACAGGGTGGTTTAAGTGCCACGCAACAATGGAGAATTTTTCAATGGGAAAAGTCCCTAAATCTCCATTATTTACAAGATTTGGGATTGAAATTTTTATAAATTATTCAGAACTGATGACAAATTCTTAAAATGTTGCATTTTTTAGAGACAAAATTTCGGTAACTAGTGGAAATTTATGGATTTTTCTCATCGAAAAATTATCCATTGTAGCGTGACATTTTAACCACCCTGTATAATTAGCAAAGAATAAAAAAAATAAAAATTACCTCATGGTCTTAATACTTGGATTACGCGGAGTTTTAGTAAAAAAAAATGAGAACTTTATACGTCAACATTTCTAAGGGAATTTGATATTTATTATTCAGACACGTGTATATAAAAAGGAAAAATTTGTCATTTTTTTAAAAATTTTCATATTTGCATGAATGGGTATCATATGTATGTATTTAACTGTTTGACAAATTTTTTTCAGTTTAGAACAATTGTGGAAGCCCAGCTACCCCATGAGTATATGAAGACGGACATTTATCTTATCCGGTGGCTGAAAGGTAAGCAATTCATTTTTTCACGCTTTTTTTTGACGATTTAATAAATCGTAAAAAGTAATACACATGTATTCTTCTTAATTCAGCCTGTAACTATGACATTCCGGCCGCTGCCCGTATGCTGCGAGAGGTAATTTTGCCGTATAACAAATAAAACCTCGTAGTAGTAAACCGGTTTCCATCTACTTTTCAGCAAATCTTAACAGTATGAAAAAATTCTGAAGGGTTTCCTGGCATATATTTTATAATAGAGATTTCTAAAAAAAACAAATAACTTATCAGACAATTTTTCTAGGAATTGAGACACCACAAATATTAACTCGACAATAGTTGCTGCAATTCGCACCCAATTCAAAAATATTACCAACGCCACAGCTTTTAATTACTAAAGTGATATTCGTATCAATCAAATTAAGTAATAATTCGTATTATTTTATTAGTTTGACCGTAGGGAACGTCCGTATACGTCGTCACTCAAATTACAATTTTTAATCATAATAAGTACGTATCTGGAAGTTCTTTTATTAAGTTAGCACCGAGTTTTTGAAAGGAAATACAAGCGCATTAGGCTCATTCCATTGGTAAGCAACACGTTTGATCGAGTCCCAGGAAATAGAGGTGCTAAACCCTGCTCGCTGGTGGTGGTTGCCTGGCCATGTATTTTTCTCTCTTTTGCAAGAGAACACTACACAACTCACACTTTGTCAATGTTCCGGGCCACGTAGGAACACAGAATTATTTACTACTGTCTACACAAGCAGCCCATGTTAATTTTACCTTTTCGAAAAATTGCCAAAACTCCAAGACGGACAAAAATCGCGTGGGGTTTTCAACTTTTTTGTTTCCTCAGGCCCAAAGGCATCGATTGGCTTATCTCTCAATGAGCGATTCCTGTCCGTCTTCTCGATAAACGAGTTTTTAAATGCATTTCAAATTTCAGATTTTTTTGAATTTTTGAATTTTTTAAAATTTTTCATAGCAAAGAATGATCAATGAATGAAATCTGTAAATGTAACCTACCCCTTTGAACCAACACTTTCGTGACCAAAGCATGTTCAATGCATTTACAAATTTTTTTAACTGCTGTATCTTTGCGAAAAAAATTAATTTTCAAATTTTGATTTTTATGATATGTTTTATTTTATATTATGCATCTATGATATGATTGTGGACAAGATACCAAATATGGGTGCGACGACGATCGTGTGGGTTCAGATGGAATGAGCCATTATTTAAAACAGATGGAAAGGTTTATATCACGAAGTTTTAATAAGACAGAAGTGTTTAGTTAATAACTTATGCAATAATGTATTTACATACATCGAAAATAATTCTCGAAACGTTTAGAATCTCCGTTGGCGTGAAGAAAACGAAATGGATACCATATTGGACGAAGATTGGACCGAGTTTAACAGCCAATATCGTTTCAACCTGGATGGTTGCGATGATAACGGAGCTCCAGGTACAAACCTTGAAAACCATGGTTTGTATTTTACAATTAGACTCTTTCTTGTCCGCATTTCTTATGGAGGAAAGAGAGCAATTACAAAGTTTAAACCATAGCGGTTTCAGTAAAGTTTGACATTTTCGAATAACTCGTGAATTTTGTAGTTGCCGTGCTTTTCGTGGGCGAATGGGACATGCGTCGAGCCGCGTTGGCCGGACAATCGGACAAAATGCGACGCTTCATTGACAAGTGTTTCGAAGAGGTTACCACCGTTTTAAGAAATATGCAAGCACATGGGTCTAACGCGACGAGGCCAAACCTCATTTTGGACGTGGCCTCGCTGAGCGTTCAAGTGCAAGCTTGTCCCCGGTGTAAGTACAAATTACTTTTTTAAGTTGTTAATGAATTCAGATCCTGCGCTAATAATTACTTTATTCATTTAACTGATATTTAACAAACAAACAAACACAATACTTTTAGATACAATTTTTACCGCAGAAATTATTTAATAAGCCATCGTTTCACTTTGGTTATAATTTATTGCTAAAAGGTAGCATGTTATTCGACCTAAACGATTTTCAAGAGTGCAGTGTAGGACCTACAAATTTGTCGCAAAGAAAATGTATTCACTGTAGCGAATTGACGGCGCAAGTGTAATTGGTAAATGTTATTGGTAAAAGATTTAGAATATGTATAGGATAAAATGGGTTAAGGGTTTTCTTTCAGACTGCAAATAGGGACAATTTTGCACCGCATTGTTTAGCTTATTTCTAAATGCAAAATGTAAGACGATACACCCTATAAATAAAATTTACCCTAATGATTAAAAAAATATTTAAATAGAAGGAATAAATAGAATTAAAAAAATACTCTTTATCCATGAAACTTTGAGCCGTGGCTTAATACTGAGCAATGTTAAAAACGGGGGTTCCTAATGGAGCTAGATTTAGCCATAGCTCAAAGCTGCATGGATGAAGAGTACTTATAAAGAACCAATAATGCAATTATAACTTTGCAGGTATCCCTTTCTACATTTACCTCGTGCAAACGCTGGGTGCCCACTTTCCAAATATATTCAACGTTGTAATCGCCATAAACAGTAAAACTGCAAAAACTTGTTCCCAACAGAAAAGTTTTTCTAACTTTTTATGTATGTATATTTAATTCAGCTCCTGACATTATAATCCCACTCTGGAACAACGTCATCAAACCTGCGGCACCTCCAGAAGTTAAGAAGCTGGTGGACGTCTATGGGAGGAAGAAGAGCGTCTGGCGGGAAGCTTTGCTGACCAAGTATGGCATCGATTGGACTAAAATGAGCCACGAAATGGGTGGCGTCGGACGGGACCCTGTTGATTCGAACGATCTCATAAAAAGAGGATATTTGTACGAGTGCCCATAAATTATATGAAGAAATTTCACCCAATAGTGTATATTTTTATCTAAAACATAAGGGAGATTGCGAATTTCCGGTGTTTTTCATTCATTTCTAGTTTTTTTGGTAATGATCAATTTAGTGTTCGTGTGAAACTTAGACTTTAATTGCGACTGTTCCCTAGTGTTCATCGCGATCTGGATACGTTGGACTAAAAATGTTATATTTACGAATAGCGACAGAAAATAAAATGATAAATGCAACCTGGCCAAATTGTAGAACCGGTTGAGGTTGTGCAGAAAGTATGTGGTCGGTTAGAGTGGGGGTAGGGCATCCTATCCTTCGTTTGTTAATTATAATATGAGGCATACAGGTCGCACTGGCGGGTAGGGGTCAAAATTTTGCGACAATCGATCACGTGATTTATGTACGGCCCCATGTATATATATACGTCGCCATTTCTCTCTGAAAAAACACTACCACAAATTCACACGGTGACTCGGCTGATCAGTTTAATTAAATGCGGCGAGGTAGTGAGTGGGTTATCAAACTACTTGTTCAGACCGGTTTGTGCTGACGGATGGTGCGTATGAATATACAGGGTAGTTCAAACGTCAATTTACAATGGAAAATTTTTCAATCGGAAAAATTCGTAAATTTCCATGAGTTACGGATTTGGAATTGAGATTTTTATTAATTTTTATCAAAACTTATGGAACACTGGTGGCAAAATTCTTAAAATATGGAATTTCAGGGGCAAACTTTCGGTAACTATTGGAGATTTGCGAATATTTCCATTTGAATAATTTTCCATTGTAACCTGACATTTAAACCACCCTGTATATCAGGGACCCGTATAATTTAATTGGATAAAATGCATGCTTAATAGACTTTTTTTAGAAGGAATGCAAATATATGGAAGGCTGGATTAAATAAGAATCACGTATTCGCATTGTGTAAATAGGTAGTAAAAAAATGCTATTTAATGTTAATAGTATGGAGGACAAGTCCCAGTCGTGGAAGAGTTGCCCATCAGCATAACAATATTTCAGGAAAAGAACGTCTTGATTGCTTCTCTTGCCCAGTCTTCGTTTGGGTTTAGAGTGGTGGCCATCTAATAAGTCTGAACCTTTTCCTTTTTCAGATAAAAGTTTTTATACGCATTGCACTTATTTATTTCCATAAATACAGCATAAAGGAAGTCTGTTGCAGTCAGATATTTAAAATGCTAACAACTAATGTGTTATCACGTGTGTTGTTTGTGGTCTTCCTACTCCACGAAATTCCTGCCGAAGGAATAAACGAAGACTTGGTAATAACTTGGGAACAGAAAGTAAAGCTAGATGAGAAAATTTGTTAAATTTGTAAAATATTTGTAAAAAATACTTATTTAAATATTGAAAAGAAACGTAAAATGTCGGATAATATTTAATGAGATAAGCAATAATTTAGAAATATATAATTATTATCAAATTGAGTACAAGTTTTCGAAAGTAAGTCAAAAGGAGGTCAGATGTTTTAATGATGTAAAAAATTTCCTACTAAATAGTAAATTAATGGAGATCCTCTTTGGCCTCCAACCGTGCACGACGTGTCTCTCTCTCGCTCTGCAACTGGATTCTCTCTCTCCCATCTGGGTCGCGGGCGTGTGCCAGGGCAAGTCAAGTGTGTCCCAGGCTTTTCGCCCTGTGAGCCTCGTCCACTCACACCCCCCACCTGCGTGCCTGGTGACACCCCCTGCCACACCCGTCCCAGCAACGACTAGCTGAGCCATCAGGCGAAGACGGATCTCGCCGGACTCTGTGCACGGGAGGATCTACGCCAGGAGGACTCCCCCAGGTAGGTCATTGTTTGGTATATCGGGGTAGTGACCGTGGAGGGTGGTTGGTAGAAGAGTGAGGACGGGGTCGTGCATGGCGGTGGGCAGCGTAGTCGGGCCTACGGGGGTCCCATGACCCGGTTGAGCTGTGAGGGGTGAAGGGGCTAGTGGGTAGTGTCACTCGTCCCTGGTCACACTGTGTGACCGTGAAGGGGACACGTTGCCCGTGTCCGAGAGGGTGCTAAGGTAGTTCGTGGTCCGTGGACGCCCCGCCCAACAACCTTCACTCATCATGCTTCCGCCTTCGCGACGCCGTCCTCATTTGGATATCACCATCATCTCTCGGGATCTGCCTATGATCCCTATCACTCATTTGTCCTATCTGGTGTCCAGGTAGTCAGAGCCCAATGGACCTCTGGGCCACATTCCCAGAGGTGATAGTGGTTTTCCTGGCTCTACACCATAGCCAGGTTTTCCCACTATTCCTCTGACTACTTTATTTTACTCTATTTACATTTACATACCTAACTCTGTAATCTCTATATTGATGAGGGCTCATGGCCATATCAAATGCTAATAAATTGAATATGAATGAATAGTAAATTAATGAAGAGTCTGTAAATTATCATAAATACAACTTATTCTCAGTTTAGGGCATACATGGAACCCCACCTGCACCATGAGTACATGAAGACAGACATTTATCTTCTCCGCTGGTTGAGAGGTAAATTCACAATTTACCCAGATACTGGAAAACGTTTAAGAAAATGTCACATTATTTTAAATCAGTCCGAAATTTTGACATTCCTGCTGCAACTCGCATGTTGAGAGAGATATGTAAAAAGTAGTCACAAATACGGATAATGACTTGCGTGTTTAGCAATGAGGATTATGTTCCCTTGACACCGGTTAGAATCTCCGGTGGCGGGAAGAAAACGACATGGACGTTTTATTGGAGGACTAGTCTCTTAAGCCCGCAATGCGGGCTCTAAGCAAAACAATTTTATTTAGTTTAGCGATACAAATTCCTGCTGAATAATTGTTACACATTTATCTTCACCCAGAGCAAAGAAGCGTTGACTTGATTGTCACGTCTTATAGCACGATCTTTAATAATAGAGTTCACAACTCTATTGGTGTGACAACGAAAAACGTGCTGTCAGGACTCTAAACGGTGTGACCACGAAAAACGTTCAGTCACAACTCTAAACGGTCTGACCACGAAAAACGTTCAGTCACGACTCTAAAGGGTGTGACCACAGAAAAACGTTCAGTCACGACTCTGAAGGGTGTGACCACGAAAAACGTTCAGTCACAACTCTAAACGGTCTGACCACGAAAAACGTTCAGTCACGACTCTAAAGGGTGTGACCACAGAAAAACGTTCAGTCACGACTCTGAAGGGTGTGACCACGAAAAACGTTAGGTCACAACTCTATGGGTGTGACCACGAAAAACGTTAGGTCACAACTCTATGGGTGTGACCACCAAATTTGTTCAGTTACTACTCCGAAGTGTGTGACAACAAAAAACGTTCGGTCACGACTCTAAAGGGTGTGACCACGAAAATCGTTCTGTCGCGACTCTAAAGGGGGTGAACACGAATAACGTTAGGTCACGACTCTAAAGAGGTTGACCACGAAAAACGTTCAGTCACAACTCTAAACGGTCTGACCACGAAAAACGTTCAGTCACGACTCTAAACGGTGTGACCACGAAAAACGTTCAGTCACAACTCTAAAAACGTGTGACCACGAAAAACGTTCAGTCACAACTCTAAAGGGTGTGACCACGAAAATCGTTCTGTCGCGACTCTAAAGGGGGTGACCACCAATAACGTTAGGTCACGACTCTAAAGAGGTTGACCACGAAAAACGTTCAGTCGCAACTCTAAACGGTCTGACCACGAAAAACGTTCAGCCACGACTCTAAAGGGTGTGACCACGAAAAACGTTCAGTCACAACTCTAAAGGGTGTGACCACGAAAAACATTCTGTCGCGACTCTAAAGGGTGTGACCACGAAAAACGTTAAGTCACGACTATAATTGGGTGTGACCACGAAAAAACGTTCAGTCACGACTCTAAAGGGTGTGACCACGGAAAAACGTTCAGTCACGACTCTAAAGGGTGTGACCACGAAAAACGTTAAGTCACGACTCTAAAGAGGGTGACCACGAAAAACGTTAGGTCACAACTCTATGGGTGTGACCACCAAATTTGTTCAGTTACTACTCCGAAGTGTGTGACCACGAAAAACGTTCAGTCACGACTCTAAACGGTGTGACCACGAAAAACGTTCAGTCACAACTCTAAACGGTCTGACCACGAAAAACGTTCAGCCATGACTCTAAAGGGTGTGACCACGAAAAACGTTCAGTCACAACTCTAAAGGGTGTGACCAAGAAAAACGTTCTGTCGCGACTCTAAAGGGGGTGACCACGAAAAACGCTCAGTCACAACTCTAAACGGTCTGACCACGAAAAACGTTCAGCCACGACTCTAAAGGGTGTGACCACGAAAAACGTTCAGTCACAACTCTAAAGGGTGTGACCACGAAAAACATTCTGTCGCGACTCTAAAGGGGGTGACAACGAAAAACGTTCAGTCACGACTCTATAGGTGTGGCCAGGAAAAACCTTCGGTCACGACTCTAAAGGGTGTGACCACGAAAAACGTTCAGCCACGATTCTAAACGTTGTGACCACGAAAAACGTTCAGTCGCAACTCTAAAGGGTGTGACCACGAAAAACGTTTTCTCGCGACTCTATAGGGGGTGACCACGAAAAACGTTAGGTCACAACTCTATGGGTGTGACCACCAAATTTGTTCAGTTACTACTCCGAAGTGTGTGACCACGAAAAACGTTCAGTCACAACTCTAAACGGTCTGACCACGGAAAAACGTTCAGTCACGACTCTAAAGGGTGTGACCACGGAAAAACGTTCAGTCACGACTCTGAAGGGTGTGACCACAGAAAAACGTTCAGTCACGACTCTAAAGGGTGTGACCACGGAAAAATGTTCAGTCACAACTCTAAAGGGTGTGACCACGAAAAACGTTAGGTCACAACTCTATGGGTGTGACCACCAAATTTGTTCAGTTACTACTCCGAAGTGTGTGACCACGAAAAACGTTCAGTCACAACTCTAAACGGTCTGACCACGGAAAAACGTTCAGTCACGACTCTAAAGGGTGTGACCACGAAAAACGTTCAGTCACAACTCTAAAGGGTGTGACCACAAAAAACGTTCTGTCGCGACTCTAAAGGGTGTGACCACGAAAAACGTTAAGTCACGACTATAATTGGGTGTGACCACGAAAAAACGTTCAGTCACGACTCTAAAGGGTGTGACCACGGAAAAACGTTCAGTCACGACTCTAAAGTGTGTGACCACAGAAAAACGTTCAGTCACGACTCTAAAGGGTGTGTCTAGATCAAGAGGCGTAGTCAATTCCAAGGAGCGTTCAATTGTTCTAACGTTTTAAAAACGTTTAAGAACTTGAAGCGATACCCCGCCCTCTAGCGCTGGAAAACAACCCACATCCTGTAGGTGGCGCCGGGAGGTAAATTAAAGTTGTAAGTGTCAACCATTGCGTGGGTTCCCAGTGGTCACAGGTCATATGTAAACTCAGGGAGGTGTGCGCAGGTCACAGGTTAAGTGTAAACTCGGGGGAGTGTGCCGAGGTCACAGGTCATATGTCAAGGCTAGTGGGTGTGCCTAGGTCACAGATTAAATATCGAGTCTAGTGGGTGAGCCCAGGTCACAGGCCAAATCCAAAGTCTAGTGGGTGTGCCCAGGTAACAGGTCAAATTCAAAGTCTAGTGGGTGTGCCCAGGTAACAGGTCAAATCCAAAGTCTAGTAGGTGTGCCAAGGTCATAGGTCAAATGTCAAGTTACGTGGGGGTATCGAGGTCACAGGTCAAATGTCACGTTACGTGGGTGTGCCTAGGTCCCAGGTCAAATGTCAACTCTGGAGGGCGTGCCCGTTCATGTGATCAAGTCGGATCTAAATGCGTGTAGCGTTAGTCAACGATTTGGAAACGTTTGACACTTTAGCGAAAAACGCCCTCTAGAAACGAAAAATGTAACATAGTGACCCAACTGCCGCTAGGTGACATTAGCTTGGACAATGTGAGACACGTGTGTAATCAAGCGCCAAATTCAACTGGTAACACACACCACTGCACAATTCTTGGTTCTGAAGATTGGACCGAGTTTAACAACCAGTATCGTTTTAGCCTGGATGGTTGCGATGATGACGGGGCTCCAGGTAGGTTGGGAGATTGTTCTGATAACGCATGGATACTGACATCTCCTCGTGTCCTGAGTACCTACTACGTTTTTTAGACCCTACTACTGTTCATCCGAAAAAATGTGGCCTTCGCCCAGCCAATTTTCTCTAAAAGGTTACCTAGCAGCTATCATAATTTTATGGAATATCTTAATAACTTTTGGATTTTGACACTGAAATAAATTTCTGTAATTGATAAAACAATAAAAATAGACAAATTTCGCTAGGTAACCGTTTAGAGTTTCTAGGGTCACATTTATGTTGGACGAACACTATATACGACCCCACAGTGAAGGATCCATTCATATTTTTCTTATAAAACTCATATTCCACGCCGTAGCCTGGCCCCAGCGGGTTTATTTCTAAAACCCTTAGAAGTTTGACAAATGTAGGGGACAATTTTTCTGGAAAAAATGCAACACATTTTGTATTTTTTCCTGAAATACGTCTTTGACCAAATTAAATAAAATACATTCGTGAATATAAATACATGGCAGATAGCTAAATATAAAGTCTAAATTTCGCAGAAATTCGCCATTGCATGCACACCTTGCAAATTTATCTTGCGAAACTCTATCCTCATTGTAAGAAGTCGGAGCTAATTCAGAAGTAACTTTCTGGCGTTTTCGTAGTCACAGATACATACTCCTGATGGAGTTATGTAAGTAAACTTTGTTTGGCTACAAGTTACGCTAGCTTGATAAAGACTAAAGTTTACAGTAAAGTAAAGTAAAGTGAAGATTTAGTATGGTAACTTAATATCGAGTCATAAATAACGTTGTTGAACCTTTTGTGACCGTTTAATCTTTTCCTTTAATCGGTTAACCTAAGGTTGTATTTACCCTAAAGGATATTTTTAAGATGGCATGGTCACAAATATCTGAACACTTACGTACATTTTAAAGAAACTTCAGAAAAAGCTTTTTTGAATGTTCCAGTTTTCGTGCTGTTCGTGGGTGAGTGGGACATGCGTCGAGCCGCATTGGCCGGACAGTCGGACAAAATGCGACGCTTCATTGACAAATGTTTCGAAGAAGCTAGCACCGTTTTGAGAAATATGCCAAAGACTGGGTCGAACGCGACGAGGGTAACCCTTCTTTTGGATTCGTCCTCGCTCAGTTTCCAAGTACAAGCTTGTCCCCGATGTAAGTCTAAACCATTCGGTTAGGGAAGGTCTAAATGCCGATTTTTCTGCCCTTTCGTTCCCCTTGTAACAAAGGTTCACCACCCCGGGTTTTTGTGGGTTGGGGTTTTTGCGAGTTTTTGTGTGGTCTTATGGGGTTTTGAGGCAGATTGAAACAAAATCCCTTAAACTACAACTTAGATCCATGCTAATTAAATTTTCTGATTCATCATGAGGTTTTGAGAATTTTCTTGTGAGACTTGAATTTCCAAATATCGTTGCATATTTCCAGGTTTACATGTTAAACATGAATTTTCGATGTAACAGTCCAAGTCAATGATAACGGTTAAAATTGCATGCTGAATTCGTATATTAGATTAGTTTTTCTCTAATACATAATTTTACGAATTCTAGTTCTACCTGCCCCAAAATCTACAAAAACCCACAAAAACCCAAAAACCTACAAAAACCCCAAAAACCCCGGAAAAACCCAGGGGGTTGGGTTTTTCTACAAAAACCCCGGGGCTTTCCGAACCCTGGTTGTGGCGGGTAACACGTAGGGCTGTCAAATCCGTGATGAATTTTTAAATCTGGATTTCGGATTATTTGTTTTTGTGAGAACCCCAATCCGGATTATAATTATTTACTGTTATTGTTGATTTCCTTGAATTTGAGCGACTCAGATAAATGTCAGAGAGTCGCATTGTCCTATTTACTAGGGATACCTTTTCTATGATGGTTGAAAAATGAGTTCTAATTTAACTTTTCGTATGCACCATGATATGTTTTGATTACAAAGTGCAAAAATTTTTCTGCAAAACCAATTTGCTAATTTTTTAATAGCCTTCAAAGTTGGCGAATGTGGGGGTGGAATAGGCAGAGTGGGAGTGTGTGGAGATGGGGGCGGTCGTATCCCTCGCTATACACTACCACCACCTGTTACGGTCATTATGATCTGGTTATTTTTCGCGACACAATTCTATGTTTAATCTTAAAATTATGGACCCAAGTTGAACTAGCTTTGAAAGGCAAAGATAATTCTTTAGATTTTATAATTCCCCAGCGTTCTAAATCCACTTCACCAATGTGTATTAGAGATTCTCTTGCAAAATTAAATCTTTCGAACACAAAATCTTCTATATCTTATAACTTCTTCAGTTTGTTGCCATTCTGGTCGATGTACGTCTTCATCCGAGAAATTGTTGCATAAGCTGATATTTTAGGGAAACGTTGTCTAGTTTTAAACAATTTATTTGACTTAACACTGTCGTAAAACTTTAAATCTTTATCATTTCTTCGAGATTATAATTATTATGTTCGATACTTTTAACCTCCCATTCCTGCGATGACGATTCTTCGGAAATTGCGTGGGTTTGAGCTGCACTGTCACCGTAAATGTAGATTTCATCGTCACTGGAAATTTCCAATGCATCGAGCGTTTCACATGTACTGGTTGAAAAATTAAGTAAATTTTTGATTAAAATCAGTCCTTCACTTGCTAAGTCGTTAAGATTTAAGCCACTGTCAATTATCCAGCGGGTACTCCAGCGGTGTCATATTTTAGTTTTACTAATTCTAGTAACAATTCGCACACTTGTAAATCACAATTGTAACCAAGGCGGTTAAGTCATATATTGACACCGTTTTGTTTTGAGTGTAGTGATACAATAGACCTGAATAAATTCGATAATTTCATACGTATCAGCAGCAATCCGCTGATTTTTTCATTCTCTCGTGTGTAAAAGGCTGCCAGGATTTCACACGAATTAATTATGCGGAGAAGTCGTTGCTCACACAATTCCACGCGTCACGAACTCCTCGTTTAGACCGGTTTGAGTTGAAACATGATGTCAGTCGCTGGTAGGAAAAAAGGAAAATGAGATAAAAATGTAATGCACGTTGGTCTTTGTTCAGAAAGAGTCGACGCTGTGTGGAGACTGGATTAACTAGAATTTACTCCTTCTCGGATAAAAAAAACTAGTAATTTGCGATATAAATATGTTTCCACGTGTGCTGCTGGTGTTCTTCTTACTGAGCGAAATTTCTGCCCATGGAATAGATGAAGACTTGGTAATAACATGGGAACAAAAAGAGAAGTTGGATGAGGTAAGAAAATTCTGATGTTGTAAATATCTGCTGCAATGGTTTTTCAAAAATTAGAAAGGCACCAAAGTAAGAATTATAAAAATTTTGAAAATTCGGATCAAAATTGGCGTTTTAAAAATTTATGAAATAAAATTATGTCGGCTTATCTGCAAATAATAAATATGTAGATAAGTATGTATGCCTATTATAATTGTTTTCAGTTTAGGACAATTATGGAACCCCACCTGCCTCATGACTACATGAAGACAGACATTTATCTTATTCGCTGGCTTAAAGGTGACAAATCCACATTTACGTTTGAACTTTTCATCACGTGTAAAATTTAATGTGTGTCCATACGTGTTAAACTCAGCCCGAAACTATGAGATTCCCGCTGCTTCCCGTATGCTGCAAGAGGTATCAAATTTAGCGATTTACGTGCACAAATTCTAGTTAGAACCAGGGCTTAAAAAACTTTTTTTTTTGTTTTTCATTCATATGTAACGGGGTAATGTATTTATAGATGATTTTTTTTCTAAAAAAATAAAAGTTGGGAAATTGCATGTAATTTTTGAATGAGTTGGGTTGACAACTGTGTAAATGTTGAAAATTAAATATTTTCATGTGAAATATGTGTGACCCCCACTAGTAAACCGGTTAATGGTTCTTGTCAATCTTCGAATTTATGCCCGTCATCTTCACTTACCTATGAGAAAAGACGGAGTTTACGCGTCCCGAAGTGCATCCAAACTCGGGTTATAGGGTTACTATTATTATGAAAATGTAAAAATATATGTACATATTTATCACTCTACCGCCATGGTTATGAATTTGGCACCAACTGGTTGTAAATTTCTTAAATAGCTCTAGTGACAATGAAATACTACGTTGGTGAAATTTTTTATTTCGTCGGTGACAATTGTTGACAAAGTCATAACCACGGCGATAGAGTAACGTAAGTTTACTTTTTGGTTATAATGGTAACCCTATTTCTAAGAGTGCATGGATTAATAAATATGTATTCCCGTAGAATCTCTGGTGGCGGGAAGAGAACGAAATGGACGCTTTATTGGACGAAGATTGGACCGAGTTTAACAACCAGTACCGTTTCAACTTGGACGGTTGCGATGGTAACGGAGCCCCAGGTAGGTTTGAAGAAGTAACATTATTCAAATAAGTTCAGTATTGTGTGCAGTCCCCGAGTTTCGGGACGCAATCGGGTGAACATACGTCCCTGTTTTCAAAGTCCCGGCGTCCCGAAAATGTCCCGGTTTTGATAAAGTGTCCCGGTTTTTAAAATGGTAGGAAAAAGATTAAATTATCTCAGGTTTAACAGATTTCCGACCGATTTTGATAAAGTTCTAGGCTTCACCACTTCGCTACATTCGTTTAACGTAGGGCTGCCAAATCCGTTCCGAATTTTCAAATCCGGTTTGATAGATGTCGAATACTTCGTTATCATATTCAATCGAAATTTAAGCATTTTTGAAATTTTTATCATGGTTTAAAATTTGTTGATGTAGATAGTTTCCTGGTATATTTTTATGTTGACGTACTGAAAAAATTTGTTGATGTACTGAAATTTCAAAAGAGGTAAGTTTCCTGTCGAATATGGTGAAGTAACTACCTGGGATGAAAAACATGGACAATTTTTGTAAATTTACACTTTTCCCAACAATTTGTATCTTTATAGTGCACATGAAAATTAGTTTTTAAATTAATTAAATCCGGATTCAGTCCAAAATGAAATCCAGATTTCGGATAATTCGAAATTCGAAAAATCCAGATTTTTCGATTTAGAATATCCGGATTTGGCAGCCCTAGTTTAACGGTTGATTTCGAACTATTTTGCTTTGAGATTGCATAAGTTAATTGAAACCCATGCTTTCATTCGCTTCAACATCCATTGGAATTGTCCGTACGTTACGAAATCGTTTTCAACACGGGCGGATAGAAAATTATCCCTATTCTCCAATTGTTAAAAGTGATGACATAATATATGAACAAACCCCTTTGATTTTTGCAGTTTTCGTTCTTTTTGCGGGCGAATGGGACATGCGACGAGCCGCGTTGGCCGGACAGTCGGAAAAAATGCGACGCTACATCGACAAATGTTTCGAAGAAGCAAGCACCGTTTTGAGAAATATGCAAGCGCGCGGGTCCAACGCGACGAGGGCAAATCTCATTTTGGATTTGGGCTCGCTTAGTTTCCAAGTACAGGCTTGTCCCCGGTGTAAGTACAAGTTATTTACAAAGAACCTTTTTCAAGAAACACCCAGCGTTTGTTATGGTGGTAACATTAAAGGAGAATCTTGCCCGCTATAGGATTTGCATGTGAAGAAAGACTCATCTTTTAATGCTCACACCATAGTAAGTTGTCCCTACACTCTTAAAAACTAGGTGTTAGTCATCGCCGAACGGTGTGCATATGTGACTACATCGCATGGTGATAAATCTTGCCCTCATGGGGACAAATTATGCCTGCCAAGTGTTAATTTTGGCACCAAATAGTAAGAAAGATTATAATCACTTGGTGAAGTTGAAGTTAAACATGCACACCGTCCGGTGACAAATGACACGGGGTTTTTAAGCGTGTAAAACATCGAGGCAAAATTTAGGAGTTGAGTTAAAAGTGCAATTTCAATAATAGCATAATATTTTTTCTCGAAGGGGCCAAAGTAGGGTTTCAAAAGACCCGAATTTATATTATGGAAGTTCCTAAATTAACCGGTTTCTTTACAGGTATTCCTTTCTACCTTTACCTCGTGCAATCGTTGGGTGCCCACTTCCCCAATGTAATTAACGCATGTATCGTCATAAACAGTAAAATAAAATAAAATTCGTGTCGTCATTCGAAGTAGACAAGTTTTTCTAACTTTTCGCATGCATTTCCTTCAGCTCCGGAATTTGCGGTCCCGCTCTGGAACAACATGATCAAGCCTGTCGCACCCCCAGAGGTTCGGAAGCTGGTGGACGTTTACGGGAGGAAGAGGAGTGAATGGCGGGAAGCTTTGCTGACCAAGTATGGCATCGATTTCACTAAAATGAGTCACGAAATGGGTGGCGACGGACGGGACCCCGTTGATTCGAACGATCTCAGAAAGAGTGACTATTTGTACGAGTGTCCAGAATTAAAGTAGGAATAAATCTGTCCCAAGGAAGCAAATTTATACTTATCCAACTTGGCGATAAGCTTGAACTTTTATGTAGTTTTTACTCGATTGTTGTACATATGTACATAAAACGCTCAATGGGTAGATCATATAAAATATTGTTAGAACTACAAAACGACGGAGGAAAAATTAGTGTTCTTTCCAACATTTTATTTGTTCCGCTTCGTTATTAAAGTATGAAATTGGTTTAAACTTGTAGTCCTGAAAGTGTATTGGATCTGAAAATGCACGACTTTGTTTTGTCCCACAATTCTCTGATGTGGAAAAATGTTTTCATTCTCTTTTTGGGCGACACGTTACTTAACCAGGATATTTTTTAAGAAATTTATGTCTCTATTATTTTAGTCACGTGTATACAAAGGCTTTCATACATTTATCGTACACTACTTCATACATTCCGCGTGCTAATCACACCCGTGACAACAATAGTTCTGAAGCCACCTTTTCCGCGACAGCCATAACTACCGCGTTGATATTTGTGTTAGGTAGCGCTGGCAGAATGCTGGCGTCGACGACTCGCAGGTTTTGAATTCCACGTACCCTGCGTTATGCAGAAATTGCGTGGTTTTGATTAGTACATCGTACTTATAATAGTGGTATTCACAGTAACCGATTATTGCGATTATAATCATTATCGATTATAATCACCATTAAATTCTCTTGGAAAAAATAAACCAATGTGATTATAATATAATCGTCAAAAAAATAATCCTCTCCGAGGACGATTGTTTGGATTATAATCCTTGATCCAAATGCAATTTTTTTAAAGCGTCCGAAAAATTAACCGTTGCTATGATACTATTTAATGAATCCTGCTGGATATTTTAGGCAAAATAATCAAAAAACAACAATAATCAGGTGCCTTCATGGTATATGATTATAATCGATTGTGATTATAATCTTCAGGACGATTATAATCGGTTACTGTGAATACCACTAATGATTAATTTTTATTATTACCTTAGTTTGCTGTCCACAACGGACATGGGATCAGAATCTTGTCCCATTTTGCAAGTGCCGACAATGTGGAGCCAACCGATGTAGGTCTGTCTTATGTAGCATCTCCAAAAGTTGGCAGAATTAGGGAAATGATAGGCACAGGCGGGAACGGATGGTCCAGTATACTTTACTTTCATGCTTTGAAAGGGCGACGTGCCTTCCATGATTTTGAAAGCGAGGGATATTCCTACGAAATTTGAGAAACATAATTATAAGTAACGCATACCAAAGCTGAAGGCAAGGTGGATTATATTTTTGAGACTTTAAACAATTTGCTAAATTTCCCAAACCCTTCAAAATTAGGGCATTCAAAACCACCTCAAAGATTCTTAAACTCTGAGGGTATTCATTACGAGTTCGCATCGTTAGCAACGTTCGCAAAAACATGTGGCTTGAAAATTGCGCATTTCCAAGGCTAGTATTTAGTTCGCAAAATATTTTTCACAAATTTTTCAATGGGAAAAGTCCATAAGTCTCTATTGGTTACCGAAGTTTAACCCTTCTAATTTTTGAAATTTCATATTTGGAAAATTTCAGACGCAAAATTTCGGTAACTAGTGGAAATTTACGAATTTTTCTCATTACAAAATTCGAGATATTTCAACATAATTTTCATTTGCGAAGTGTGTTCACTTCGTTGCTTCGCAAAATTCGTAATTTCGAAAAAGTTATGGTGCGATGCGAACTTGTAATGAATACCCTCTCTGTCTTTATGTTTCTAAATAATTAGGTTTACTTACACTAAATATTTATATTTTTGTATATTTTTGTAAAAATTAAAATACAACTAAATTTAGGCATTAAATTGGGAAACCAATTTCAGAAGCATTAAATGTTATATTTGAAGCCATATATAAATGGTAAATAGGTACAAGTTAGAAGTGGAATAGTTTTTAACGAAAAATTAAAACCCGGTTTTAGAATAAAATTTAAAACCGATTTTCAGCGAAATGTAAAATCCAAGTGCGTACATATCTACATATTTAAAGAATTAACCAGTAAAAGATTACTAATTCTACTCTTACAATGCGATGGTGTGAAGTGTAACCCTTCGCACGCGGAGGAAGCAAACTCAACTTCCATTCTATTCCCGTGCTAAAAATCGCCCGTTTTTCGACTTTGACCTCAAAAATTTTGGCAAATTCTGACCATCGCACAAACTGCCGCAAGAAACGTTGGCTGTATTGACATGGACCACGTAATTTCGAAATTTCAACCAAATCGGAGGGTTACACTTCACACCATCGCATTGTTAGTAAAAGATTGTATCGTTGCACTTTACCTTCTAACATGGCATTCTCATCGCGTGAATTAGCAAAATCTTTAAAGTCCACGGTGGCCAAGGCGACATCGTCCGCGTCAGGGTTACTTTGATATGCTGAAACATTAAGCCGAATTTCCCCCTCGGTTTCGGCTCGTCCGAGAACGACGTAAAGCTGGACGGATACATCATTTGCTGAACCGATGCTTGGATACTGTGTGATTCCCAGCTGTAAGTCGGGCCAACCGTATTCTCCAGCTGACTTAGATTGTGACGAAACTATGAAGGCTTGCGGTCCCACCGTCATCCGGGTGAAATACCCGGATCTCGGGTTTCCTTGGAATTTAAGCAGTTCCGTTTGTACGTCCTGATCGCGGAGGATGGGTTGTAAGGTGGAGTTTTTGTTTAATGAGGTGAATTGAAGGAAGACGCCTATATGGTCGCGAAGGTTGGAGCCGACTCCGGGTAGTGAAGATTTAACAGGAATCTGTAATTGGATTTTGAATTAATTTTATCCCTAATTGGGACAGAGTGACTTGTCCGTTATTTCCTCGGGGATCATTGCGGTGACCGAATGGTGACGTATGATAACCAGCCGGTAGAATTAAATACATATCCCAATCGGCCAATGATGATTTACACATCTTAAAGACATCTTCAGGATGTCCAAATATCTGCAAAATGGATATCCGAAAAATGTCTTTGAGACCTGTCCTAGCTTATACAACGTAGGACACGTCTTCAAGACATCCATTTTGGATATCCATTTTGCCGACATTGGAGATCCTGAAGATATCGCAAAGATGTGTAAATCGTCCCTGGCCGATTGAGTTGAATATCTACCTCGGTAGATCATATTTCGGGGACTTAAAACTTGTTTAAAAGTGGGAACTGAAATTCTATCATAATAAACTAGTGTAAAAGCCCGTCTCCCGCCGGGCGAGAGCGTTCATATTTGATTTTCGTGAAAATTAAGTCGGATTGTTCTTAATTGCAGCGAATCATATTTTACTATATATGTAATTAGCTAGAAATGCCTGTTAGCGAGGAAGTGAAACTTTCTCCACTTTTATTTCCGTCACGGAAAAATACTTTCACTTCCGTTGCAGACAAACATTTCCAGCTTATGATATAGAAGATTGTTTTATACAAAGTTGTACCTTAGCTTTTCGCAGAGTATCCTCAGGTCCAACTCCTGACCGAATAAGGAGAAGTGGGGAGGACATCGTACCGCACGCGACGATTACTTCCCTTCGAGCGTGAGCAATCTGTGGAATCCCGTGCCGTTTATAGGCCACTCCATAAGCATAATTCCGCTCATCGATAAGAATCTATTTAATTGATTGTAATTAAACAAATAAAAGTTTCGTTCTTTCTGATTAAAAATAATTTAATTCCAATGGTTCAACCTTATCGACTCTTGAATAGGTGAGAACTTTTAGGGTTGGACGATAATTCATTAAAGGTTTGACTACTTGGTTGTATGCACTTTGACGAACCGCGTTCAACATGGACATCGTCATTGGGACAAAGGCTGTAATGGAAGTGGAACGTTAAAGTGTCAAAAATTTATGCGGAATAAACATTTTTTATTCGCAACAAATGTGTCTCACATTCTTCCTGGAATGCGTTCGCGTCTCGAATATGATATCCTAGTTCAATGCCAGCTTGAAACCAAGCAGATAAAACGGGAGGAGTGTCGGTGTTAACGATTATTGGGCCGTTTATCCCATAGTAGCCTGCTCAATTACATACAGAATTTGACTGCGCATGTGCAACATCGACGATGGAATCTTTTTTAAAAGCTTCACCAGGATTAAGTAGCGAGTTACATGAAAAAATCAAGCAAAAAATTTAAAATTATGTACATTTATCTTATCTTTGCTTGGAATAAAAATATTGAGGGACAAAATTCGCATTTTCGGCTGGGGTTTCGCCATGTGGGGGAAAAGAAAATTGTAAGATAAAACTTACAATTAGTTAAAAAATAAAAATATTTTTTGTGACCCTGATGAAAACAACATTCGTGGTAGAACGATTGCTCGAGTGAAATAAAAACTGAACATTTTTTTAATCTAGTTTTAAAAACCGTTTAAAAACATAATTTTTTTTAAATTTACACTTCCTACCAGTATTTTCGTTCAAAGGGGCAATTTAACCGAAAGTTGAGTTCCTCGTGGATCCTAATTTTTGGCATGATTTTTTGATATAATCCGGTAGAAAGTCCCAATGTAACATTAGGAAAGGTTCCCTTGCGAGGTTTTACTTTACCTGCCCTCTCATCCTCGCTGACAAGCCAGCCTCTGAATGATTCAGTAGTTTTGAAGTGACGCAGCATGTTTTCGTAACTCCACGACCGGTCTCCTGTAAGCGTTGCGTAATTTTCGTAGTCTCGAGGTGATCCACGGAAATAAATGTTTGCATTGTGGGATCCCGAGCCACCCAGCATTTTCCCGGTGGACATTCTGCGCCGCTACCTTTCAAGTTTAAATTAGTTAGTTTGTCGGTACGATGTCATCAGGGCTACATAAGTAGTTACTCAACCGTGTCAAACGGCCTATTAGCCCCAGGGAAAGGAGAACCCCGGGGTTACGCTATTGACCAAACCCAGGGGTTTTACCTGGTTTGGTTTGCAATTTATCCTTCTTTCTTTGAGCCACATTTTTATGGCCGCGAAAAACACGTTTGGCGAGTCCGGACTTTCACCCCTCCGCATTTTGTTCATTTAAGTCGGATCGTTTTAAAACTTTGGTGACTTTGACTATCATCATTTATCTTTCGAATTCCATAAATTTAAATTTTATAGTTTCGCGAGATCGGAATTAAGCGTCTCGTTTTGTACTGTTAAGTTACTTTCTGGACAAGCCTTATGAATGAATCCTTCATCTGAGTCTAAAGCACAGGAGATTAAAATCGACCCTTTTAACATTTGAATGATGGATTTTTGGTCGCAAATCATGTTTATGGGTAACTTTCCAACAAGGGAAATGTACATATTTATATTGTACACAGGTCTTTCCCCCCTTGTTTGATTCATTTCACATGCATGTCATTCTGTTACCGTAACCAATTTACATTAGTTTGGAAGCAGTAAAATTAATCCGACTTACCCGACCTTGCGAATCTGGCTCGGAGAAGAAAATATTGTTGATCCCTGACGTGCCATCGGTGGAGGTCAGTTCGTAATAAAACTGGTTGTCCGTAGCGGGTGGGGGTGGCCCACCTTCTTCGAGAAGCAGGACGCTAAATCTTTCCGATAGTCTCCCAGCCAAGAGTGATCCGGCCGTGCCAGCCCCAACTTTATTTTTGAGAGAACATTGGGTTAATTTTGATTTTTCTAGATAAAAGTAAAGGGTGTTGATTTAATTCGTCCTGCCTATTTGCAAAGTTACCCGTCAAAAAGGATAAAACCTCGAGGAATTTTTTTTATTAAATGTGCATTGGTAAACAATTTGTCAAAAAACAATTTATATGTAAGTACTAATCTTGACCTTAACTATTTTATTTAGACTTTGACAATTTTTGTAAATTTGCGTACAAAAGAATTGGGACGAATTCAATCAACACCCTTTATTTACTAGTGAGAAATTTATTCAAACCAATTATGTAGTCGTATGCGGTAATTCGCGGGAGCGATAAATCCCCCTCTAATTCCTGTAAAGTCTTTTGTAAATCGTCGCTGCGGTACTTTTCCACGAATAGTTTGACAGCGATGGAAAAAGAGGCGAGGAAAAGGGTGGGTAACATGGTAGGTAACAATGTTCAAAATTTGTACTGTTTTGTATAAAATTCGGGTAGTATCTAAGTCAAATTTGTAGCTTTGTTAATGACGCCTCCGAAGAACACAGATTAATCCTAAGTTCGGCCACGAAGATAATCGACGAGAAGCTGTGGGAGCTGGCGCATTTAGCAATAATTAAATGTTTGGAAGTGCACACTCAACAAATTCCGGTAATATTTAGACTTGAGTGTACCGGCCCAGATGCTAATTTGGTAATTTTTGGCGTATTGGCATACGTGGTGATTTAGTACCACTTAGCATGTAGTGCGTTATTTCCATGCGGTGATCAAGTCGTATTCAAGTTGTGGGGTAGGATTATTATCGTCCGGTAGAGTCGCATGTACTCATAGTTACACGTGGATGATAATCGGTTGATAATTTCTGCGAGTGTATTTAAGTTTGGACGGATTTGTTTAACTCTGTGATTTTCTAACGCGACAGTGAAGGAGAAAATCGTTTAATTTTTTGCGAATATTGACCTGAAATGGAGCCTGGAATTTGGTTCGGGTTAAGGAAACAATAGTGTAACGGTTAAATGTGTAATTAGCTCTCAATGCGTGGGGTACATTACGAAATTGTACCTCGTGAAAAATTCCATATGGGCCGTTCGTATAAATAATGACTGATTACCTATGTACATACGCATACATTACATATGTACTTCGTGTTCACACCCTGTACCTAACTGACAAATGAGTACCGTACTAACCAGGCAAACAAGAGGAAACACATTGTGTGCTAAATTTTCAGGTGTACAAAGGTTTTACTGAATACGGAATGACTTCTTTAATAGCGAGGTAGTTTGTCCGAGATATGCATTGTTTTCGTAACTTTGTCCAATAAAGTACCAAAACCATATTTACTTGGAACAAGGATATTTTAATAGTAATGTAGTATTTATTATTTATGTCAATACGTGCATCACATTAATGTTTTGTGGTAGAGGTGTATTTTCGATTAGGTCGGGCACCGCACAAACCCCCATAATTGCGTTGGATTTGTAGAATCTGGTGCGTCCACGGTTCGAAGGTCGACTCCAATATCGTTCTGTGATCTGTTTGATGTGCACGAGATTTGTTGTTTAATGAGCATTTATATTTTTATTTTTATAAAGGGTGTTGATTTAATTCGTCCCGACGATGGTTCAAATTTACTTCATATTTTTCTTTGAAATTATTGTACCATGTGTAGCGTTAAGCAGAAGAATCCAGAGCTTTCAACGGTTTTGAGTTACACATACATACGCTTTCAAAAATCGGGCCAATTAAACCAACCCTCTTTGGTTGAAACAAATACTAAATTTGCATAGTTACCCGGAGTAATAGAAACTCGCTTCTGGACTCTCCCGAACCCGTATTGTGTAGAAATTAGTTGCATCCACAAGTTTCAGCGTGTACTCTGCATAAGCTCCGGTACCATTCTATGAATACATTGGAAGTTAAATACATTTGGATCTTTGTATGACCGATTTGAGAGGGGGGAGCAGGGGTCAAGGTATCCTTTGCTTTATGCCACAACAGATAACATATACTTCACCAGGTGGGTATGATTACTAGACGGCGGAAATGTATGTATTTCTAAGTTTTTCATATGTACCAAATCAGATCGTACTAACAATGGAGGTCTCCCAACGTATGCTCACAGATTTGGATCAAACTAGCGTCAATCGATCACAAATATAATTAGTATGAAATTTGCAGCTGGAACTATCTGCCAATGCGCAGGTTTGACGGAGATATTTGCATAAAAAGCGGGAAAAATGCGCAGCAAATTTGGAAACTTAAAAATTACAGTCTTGGGGGTGCGTTTTCTCCTCTTTTTATGCAAATATCTCTGCCAAACCTGCGCATTGGCAGATAGTCCCAGCTGCAGATTTCACACTAATTATATTTGTGATCGATTGACGCTAGTTTGATCCAAATCTGTGAGCATACGTTGGGAGACCTCCATTGTGAGACTTCGTACACTGACATCCCATCTAAGCAAGATCGCAAAAATTCAAACATGGTTTTCCATATTTTACATAGATAGTTTAGGGTTTTTCGTACATATTACATATTTTCATGCATATTTCGAGTATTTTTCAAAATATCAATATTTTAGTTGATATTTCGAAGTTTTTTATGTAAAAATATGTGTCTTCATTCAGAAATTAAGGTTTCATCAAAATTATATTTCATAAATTTATGTACTAGAAAATTCAACTTGAAAAACATTTTTATATGCATATTTTAAGGTTTTTTAAGCACATCATACATACATATTTTGTGGAATTTACGTACATACATATCCGCCCTTTGACGATTACGGGACAATCGAGCACATGCTTTATGTACATACGGTCCCTAAATTTAAATTATATTCATAATGGGCAAAATCAACCGAGGATCTTCATTATTCCTTCGCATCCTAAGTACTTAGCGAAGAAAAAACATGGAGTCAAACCTCGTAAAATTCGGTAGCTTGCCGAAGTTTGTAACTTGATTTTCCTTGACAAAATCCAACCACGCCTTAAATAAATCTTGTCGAAACTTACTTTACGCTACGAAGAATATAATATACCAAGGACATGATGAAATAATGAACACCCTGGATATAAATTTTATTTTAGAGTAACCACATGAAATTTGAAGACCCAATTACTACCGAAACGCGACTATGTTCTTCATATATTTGAATAAAGTAATAATCTAGGTATTAACGATTTTAAGGATGGCGCAAACCTGTATAGTTGGGAAAGTATAAAGATCATAATGCAGATGCATGACCCAGATCCTTCCTTCAATTCCTTTTCCAAGTGCGGACAAAATGTAGTAATGGTCGGGAATACCTGTAGCAACGAATCATAGATTTATATACATGGTACAGGGTGGTTAAAATGTCACGCTACAATGGAAAATTTTTCGAAGGGGAAAAATCGTAAATTTCCATTAGTTACCGAAATTTTATTTCTAAAATTCAAAATTTCAAGAATTTCGTCATCAGTGTTCCATAAGTTTATAATAATTTTATAAAAATCTCAACCAAAAATCTTGTAACTAATGGAGATTTAGGGATTTTTCCCAGTGAAAAATTTTCCATTGTTACGTGACATTTAAATCACCCTGTATATGACAGAGACGAGATATGTATGACGACTACACTTTATCAATCAAATTATTTCGAGCGAAAATATATGTATGTGGTGGCCACGTGCATATTTAGATTCGAAGGGGCCCACTACGAGTGTGATATTTCAAACTATTTGAATCTCGAAACTGTCTCAATTCATAATTCTTTCCTACTCTGGCTTCACACAAGCATCATAAACAAACCTGTATGCGAGTAAATTATATTCAAAAATTTTGATTTTCGTTATTGCCCACGAAAATGGGACAATTCAGATTTTTCTAGGATCGAGGAATTTATATCGGCAAGTGTTTTAAACGGTTTCAGTACAACAAAAAATAAGTCGTTTATGCAAATTCCCATGAAATTATCTAAGATTTTTGGAATTTTGTTTGCCAAATAGGAAATATATAACCTTAATCTTGATGAATTTGTCTAATTCATTTGCCGCTATTACATACAGGGTATGCTACCCGGGTTTTTGGGGTATTGGGGTATTGCGGGTTTTGGTGGGTTTTGGGGTAGCAAATTTGAGCAATTCCCACGGGTAGTCGGGGTAGTCGGGGTTTTCAAATTTTACAAAATATGATAGTAGGGCATTACTAGCAATTCCACAAATTAATTGCTTATTAAAAGATAATTAATAAGCAGTTTTGTTGCGAAATTACTGAAGAACTGATTTTTTTCATTAATTTCTGGACTTAATACATGAGACACTGACTCAGTTTGCCCCCAAAACCCCGACTACCCGCAAAATCCAGGCAAAAACCCAAATATTTATGTTTTAGGTTGACTCACCGTTAAAAATTTCCAGTTGGAATACTTGGGACAAATCCGAGCAGTCGGGCACGTGCGGCATTGCATGGATTTTATTTTCGGAACTCAAAGTGGAATTGTAGATGCTTAGAGCCATCTAAAATATGGAATTCTTCCATGATTTTCGCCAGAGCAGCTCGGCGAATATCATGGATATTAAATATTTAGATTTTTGATGGCGAGAATTTAACATGGAATTGGATGTCTGGATATTGAAGGGCGAGATTTAAATATTTGAAGGTTTTCACCCAATATCCGCCTAGCTTGGGATGCACACTTGGAATTTTTGTGTTCACTTACGTTATTGCACTGTTTATTTATTATCGTGTATCGGACACTCGTCTGGATTGGAGTAGTCTCCGGAGGTCGGTTGGTCGTCGTTTTAGTTTTTGGGCATGTTAGTTCTGTGGGTGTGGTTGAGGTGGATGGTGTGGGGCTGGTTGTTGTAGTTTGAGCGTCAGTATCGAAAGAAGTGTGGATTCTGTATGCGGAACAATTATTATTGAAGATATGTACATCTTCCCCAATTTCTATCTTCTATCTATATTATAAGCTGGAAAAGTCTGTCGGCCACGGAAGTGTTCCGCAACGGAAGTGAAAGTAAAGAAAGTCATGTTTCGAATGACTCGAAAATTCAAATTTAATTAAAAGTAAAAAAAAATATACAAATCCGATTATCTGTATATATGGTGATCTTGGGATAATTGTTTTATGGTGATTATCAACTCCCAGATAACCACCATCAAATAAATATTCAGAATCGCATGGTGAATATAAAAACATGATTTTCTGTACTTTCCCTTCCGCTGCGGAACATTTGCTTCCGCTTTCGTTGCTGACACCCTGACAAACATTTCCAGCTTATGTATAATGTACCCCCGGTGGGAGACGGGCTTATACGCTTGTAACATATATGTACTACAGTTTACATAATTTAGAGGTGAAACGAAATTAAATCCCTTTATAGAAATGTCTCGACTGTGAATTTGTCTGTTTCCACCTTAACTCTAGAGCGGATGCAACACCTATGTGTATTGTAAATTTTGAAGAGTAGTTAAATTAGAATATGGACATGGAAGGTCATAAGGTTACGGAAAATCGAGAATGGTTTGCGGCATCATACATATTTGCAAATGACCTCACGGGGAGGATTAGGTATATTTGGGGTCGATTGGACTACTCTCCCCCCTGGGCGATGTGGTACATAAAATTGTTAAGGAATTACTTGTTTCGCCCTATTGCTATATTTCGTTCGCATTATTTTTTGTAACGTCTTAAAATCAATTAATAAATTAACCCTTACGGAGTCTCCGTCGTGACTATGACGCAGGATGTGACGCTTTCGTGATTACAGGTAAGCAACGACTGGTCCCACACGGTCAGGGGAGCACAATTGTGAACAATCGGGACCCCGTTGGTGCACTCGATGAATTTTCGGCAATCGTACGGATATGGAAAATAAGTCGGTTGACCCTCCTCCCAAGGGGGACCTTCGCCCATCTAACAATTGTAATTTTTATAATTTAAATGTTCAGACAGTTTGTAATTTGTTAGTGATTTTTTTATTGCCAAATTTTGAATAAAATTTTACTCAAGGCTGCGCAAAAAAAGTGGACGACATAAACAGAAGTTAAAATTTATCCAACCGTCGTGCCAAATTTGTCAAAGCATGTGTAAGACTTTTGTAAATTAGTAAATTAGTGTAGATGAATTTTGCCAAACGTTGGACAAATTTTAACTTTTGGTTGTGTCATCCTCTTTTTCTACGCAAACTTGAGGAAATCATTTCCTGGAAATATTAGTTCTTTTTTTAATTCGTGTATTTGCCTCATGAAAAAAGTTGATAACGTTTACATACCTTGGTTTCATTCACAACTTGGGGACCAAGTTCAGTACCCAGTACTTTCTGAGGGTCACAATTCCCGGTAAAAGTTACGAGTAAAAAGCAGAAATTAAACGTATTTCGATGCATCGTTTAGCCGTTGATTTTTAATATGGTTTACTCATTCAAGGTTATCCAGCAGACGAGTAACTAATTGAAATGAACGGTGTAGGCCGTATAAATGCAAGCTTTTAATCAGTAGCACCAGGCACCGAATTAGCGGAGGGAACCCGGGCAAATGATCCGTGCGCCAAATTCTATGGGGCACCCCAAGGTAATTTGTTTACACAGCTGCACACTACTTGATCTTTACATAATTTGAACCAATTTATTTTTAAATGAATAATTAGATAAAGAATAAAGAGAATAAATTATGTCGCAATTTAAATAGAAATACAATTTTTTAACTTTGAGTAGTATTTATCTTCTCCACTAATACTTATCTACATATATGCTGTAGTTCAATATTTTATAGAGCAAAATTTAGTTTATACAAACGAAGTCTACATTAGCATAATACGCTTGGCTCAAATTGCATTTAAAAAAAATGTTCGCAAGGAACACAATTCAAAATATGTGCGTGCAGAATTTCATCGCAAGGGCGCCGTCGGAAACTTACCCTAGTCATTGAATACCCAAGGTAGGTCACTGAGTGGAAATACTTGGAACTGGATAAAGTGCGACGCACATTGTTCACTTAATCGCTTAATTCTGCAGCATTATCAGCCCTAATTTTATTGCTTTTGAATCCTTTGATTTGAGCATGTATGTATGCAAATCGTTCGTAGAAATGAATTTTCACAAGCTTACTTTATTATCTCAATGCGCTGTGGCCACGCAGGTTTCACATTCTTCTTAAATATCCAAATCAACATAATGAATTGATTGATAACGTGCCGCAAAAAGAATCCGCAATCTATCTATGCTAATGATACTCATTTTGCGTAGAGTTTTGTGAATTACTGCCCTTGGAGGTTAGTATTTGTAAAGACAATAAAGATAAAACTAGGTTATTCTGGTAAAATTAATACATGAAGTGTTTTTTAGAAAAACTAACCTTGCAAGGCTAATATGCATGCATATTAGCTTAAATATAATGCAATTACACCTTTTGTCAAGCTACACCGGGATTACATATCTGGTGAGTTATCAGCATTAAAAAACGAAGCCACAAGAAAGCAGGAGTCACGTGGCACTTACTCATCTTTCCGTTGAATGAACTTTATAAATAAAGAAAAGGGTTGGCTGCAAAGTTTAATTTTTGGGTAAATTTCCCTTCCTCGTTAGTCCCTTCTCGGGGTGGAAAAAAGTGGGCGGGTGAACTTTGGCGCACACCAAATATTTTTCTTCAAAGGGGCCATTCAGCGGAAGGATAGGTTTCATGTGATTCCTAAATTGTTTTCCATTTTGGGGTTACGAGGATTAAAATAAATTTATTTTTATGCAAGTAACATTTTTCCAGTTTTAAATTAATTTTTAACAGTTTAATATTTTGAAGCGTTCTATTTAGTATTTAAATAAACTTATGTATGAACAGTATTTGAATTGAATGATCAATTCAGTAATGTAAGTAGAGCGGATACTAGCCAGTAAGGCCGATAACCTTCGATAACCATCGATAGCCAACGTTACGTCGTCCTTCGACAGCGTTGTGCATGCTTGCGACGTCTTAATACAAGTACCTCTGAGCGTCACAAGGATGCACAACGCTGTCGAAGGGTGGCGTAACGCTGGGTAGCGATGCTTATCTCTGAAAGCGATGGTGGAAGTGATGGGGTGGGTCCTGGACGTGGCGACGACGACAACGATGACCAAAAATGTGTCCCCCACCACTACCACCACCGCGAACACAAACTTTAAAAAATAAATAAAGAAATATAAATAAATGACGACGACGACGACGACTTTGAATAAATACTTAGGTATGTATATAACTTACATTTATTTGTTGAGATCCGTCTTCTTCTGACATAAAAAAAATAATAGTAACTGCACCACCACCACTACCTACCACTAAAAAGATAACGACGACGACGACAACAAGTTTTAATAAATGCTTGCATATGTACATATGTATGTACATAACTTAAAATTATTTCTTTTGTGGTCCGTCTTTGTACATACAAATAATACTACTATCGCCACCACCACCACCACCGTAAAAAAAATTTCTAATGACCGGCGCCACGGCCAATTTCGACACGGTTAGTGTCGATCGCTGTGTTGAGGGCAGCGACAGCTTCTTGAGCACAGAGCTCAGTCTCGTCGTCTGCTTGGTTCCAGAAATCTTAAAAAAATAGTTGGTTAGTTATGGTTTTTTTAAAGAAAAGACCTGTCCGCCATAACTTCTGCATGTAAGAAAGAACTCTTAATATTTTTGCATCCATATTTTATTATGGAATTTGAAAAAGAATCATTACAAAAAACCAACCGTCGGTATGGGATTGGTCGAGGGTGAAGACGACGACGAGCAATGGTTCACTTCACTCGTACAATAAACACGACCACGACCACGACGATTGTGACGCTGATGACAATCGTTACGACAATAACTGAAAACACATTCAAATTAATAGTCATCTAATACTAATTATTTTGTCTCCATGCTGAGAATCATGAGAGCAATGTGTACCTAACTAGTTCTATACATAGTACATGAGACGTGTGCCTATCTATGTACATACGTAGGCATGATGATATTACATAGATGAAATGCTATGTATGTATCTATGCACGAGGTACATGTACACTTAACTCAATGAACTGTAGAAATAACCATATTCTACATTCCCCCAAAGTAACCCCCTCAAACCGTCCTTAAATCTCATATGACGTCACAATTTCGATCAAAAATACCAATGTTCAATTGAAAACACTAACAAATTGATCTACTCCAATGACACCATCCCTAACACCCACCCCCTGACCCCCACCCCTCCACTTTAAAACTAGATTAACTACTAGTAAAAGCGATGCGGTGTAGCAATTTTTCAAGCAAAATTGAAAGTAAAAGCAAAGTAATATTGTATACCTGATTTTCTGCAATTTTACGTTTTTATGCACTTGAACACGGTCGATTTTTTTATTACGATTTTCACACCTTTGTTCAAGTACAAATGAGTAAGAATTATATGATTCGACAAACAGATCCGCCGAGTATTTCAAAACTGGAATTACTCTATTTCATTATGTTCCCCACATGAAAAGAATTAAAACTCAACAAATTTTTCGGGCGCCAAAATTTTTTCTGGGGGGTTATGAGAATAATAGGAGATTAATATGGTGCACATAGGGCACCGCATATCTAAGGAACGGGTGGATGAAATTTCAAAAACAAAATTTTGTTACACTCTTTGGATCAGTACCTCGAGGTGTTTTTCGAACTGAGTTGAAATTCCAACTTTCAGGGGGTTTGTGCATTAACGAAAAATTTCCGAAAAAATTAGTTTTTGGAAAAGACGAAAAAACTATGGCGTAATGTTTATCGGTTAGATCTGCCCCAATTTTTGATATCTTAAAGATATTTGGCAGTAGAACAAAAGTTAAATAACAGTCGAAATTGACCTGCGTGACCTTTTTTCAAAGACTGAAAGGTCACAATGTCAAAGGTAACGGGGCCACATAAATGGGGTACCGTTGCAAAGGTCTTGACGAGAGGATTCCGAAAATATATACTTTGTGGGGTCGGGGACCACCCCCTGCAAGTTCAGAGGGTAATAAACGAAAATCTGCGGTTGTCAAGAATTTAACACAGCAGTGGATAGGGAGCTAACATGGAAGGTCAAAAGGAAGGGGAAAAACTCAAAAAATGTTCTCCTGCCTCTAGATTTGCAGGGGGTGGTCCCAGACCCCACAAAGTATATATTTTCGGAATCCTCTCGTCAAGACCTTTGCAACGACACCCCATTTATGTGGCCCCGTGACCTTTGACATTGGGACTCTCAGGTCCCTGAAAAAAGGTCACGCAGGTCAATTTCGACTGTTTGAGTTATTTAACTTTTGTTCTACTGCCAAATATCTTTAAGATATCAAAAATTGGGGCAGATCTAACCGATAAACATTACGCCATACATTTTTCGTCTTTTCCAAAAACTAATTTTTTCGGAAATTTTTCGTTAATGCACAAACCCCCTGAAAGTTGGAATTTCAACTCAGTTGTTGAGTTTTAATTCTTTTCATGTGGGGAACATAATGAAATAGAGTAATTCCAGTTTTGAAATACTCGGCGGATCTGTTTGTCGAATCATATAATTCTTACTCAAATGTAGTTAAAAAGTTCGAAAACATATTTCGTCAGAAGGAATTATCGTTTTTATTGAAATCCAATTTCCATTCAATTTTAATTTCAAGATTTTATACATATCAGTAACTGAAATTTCTAAAAGAAAACCTCGGTCACCTCTTAAATTTTAAAATAATATTGGTTGGTGGAGGAACATAAGACCTCGTCCCCGCTCCCTATTGGTCAATTGGGCTCTCAACTTGGCTTCTGCAACCTTAAGTCTTCTAGGCCTATCTACTTTTCTCTGAACTCACCTCATTTCAAACATTTCATGTACTTATTTTTAAGATTTACATACTATTAATTCCACAATTTGCATTTTTGACTTCTCTCAACACCGATGAAATTAAGGAAACACGAACACTTTTTTGGAAAACGATAAACATTTATTGATTGTTGACACTTATACAAATATTTTAATTGTATTTAAATTGCAGGATTTCTATTTTTAATTTTTGTTTGTGATCATGTAAAAAGTAGAACATATGCATTTTATGAAAAAAATAAAATCTATGTAAATTGTTATTACAAACCGTACATATGTATTTTTAAATTTAAATTCCATTTCGAAGATTTCCAATTTAAGCTTTTTACTGACCTTGAAATTCAGAAAATATGCACGTACACATTTTGGCAAAAAATAAAATTTTGCATGACACCCTCGTTGGTGGTTTTTGCCAAATTACACAATCATAATTTAGATGAAAGTCAACGTGCGAGTGCCACAAAAATCTGTGCCGTTTTGCCTTTCCTAATTTGGGGCGAGATGAGACGAAAACCCCGTGATAAAATTAAAGTGAAAGTTATTCGTTGTGTTTTTTATGCTTTTCGCAAATACGACCTTTAGAGTCAAAATTTGATTAATTAAGCTGATGGCGATGTATAGGTAGAAAAACGCTGAAGATATCTAGGGAAAAGTATTAAACTAATTTGAAGTATTGATGAAAGTCAGAATCCTCTAATACACTTTTAAAGACATATTGCAGATTCTGAAATTTCTTTAATACGTTATAAACGACAATACATAAATCTGGTTCAATCGTCAAAAATCGAGCAAAAAAGCATCAAACAGGCAAAAATGCAAAAAGGCTGCCTTTTTGCACACACTGGCACAAATGTGCTCCCAATTACGCAGGAAACTAGGCCAGAAGTTGGACAAACGACAGTTTGGATTGATTCGTTTATTTGAATTGGAATTGCGAAAGATAGCTTGGGAACATTGATTTCTGTTTGACTCGGCCGGATGTGGTGTCATAGATGATAACGACATGTCCGGAACACTACAATACCTTACCCGACTGATGCGCCAACTTACTCCTTCCAGTCACATATTTATGTACATATACATACCCACACTTCATAACTTTTTACGAACCTACTATCTAAAACCAGTCTGCTCCATACCTGTTCGAAGAACTTTTTTCATTCAAAGTTCAGTCATCCCTATTTCTTACTGAACGTCTTCATTCACACTCACAAGGGAAGGTCCCCGACTGCTTATCGTGTCCAGGGTACCCATTATGGTTTATAGAATCCGCTAGGACCCCAGATGAAGGATTTATTCATATTTCCGTCTAAAAGTCATATTTGGCGCCCTGGCGTGGCGCAAAATTTAAAAATTTGCATTTTCGACCAATTTCAAACCCCCATAACTTTTGCAGTTTATGTCTGATTTTCAAAATTTTATGCTTAAAACGATTACAAAAGTCGAAATTTTAGAGAAAAAAATTAAAATACAAAATTTATAATTTTTGAGATATTGTTAGCATTTTTCGACGAACCCCCCTTTCAAAGAAAATTAAGAAATTTTACGAAAAGTTAAAAGTAATAATTTTTCGAAAAATGTGATGGGATACGAAAGTTGAAGTCCTTGTCATGATTTTTGCCAGAAATTTTGAAAATCCGTCCAGGATTGCAAAAGTTATGGCAGTTTCAAAAATAAAAACATTCAAATTTGGCGTCACGGTACGCGCCAAATATGACTTTCACACGGAAATATGAACGAATCCTTCATCTGGGGTCCTAGCAGATTCTAAAAAACATAATGGGCACCCTGGACACGATAAGCAGTCGGGGACCTTCCCTTGTCGGTCATTTTCTGTCAAACGCATTTCATCAAAGGTAAATACAAACGCGTGTAATTTCATGTATGGATAAAATAAAAATAACACATGCATCCAAAATAATAATAAATTTCTTACAATTTTTATTAAAATTAATTTTCTGTTAAACTCTGTTTCATTTCTTGTGATATCAGCGGGAAAGTCATGTGCCCATTTACTTAACATGGGCACGTGACTTTCCCGCTGCTATCACCAGAAATGAAACAGAGTTTAATTTCAAATTTTAATTTTTAGCATTTCTTATCGGCAATAAAATTAAGCAAACACATTCACTTTTTGGCAAAAATAAAACGTTAACATTTCAAACTACACATATTTTTAAACTATAATTTCAATTCTAAAATGTCAATTTTTAACTTTTTTCAACCGCATTGAAGTTAAGAAAAAATAAACCTTTTAGCTCAAAATTAAAATTAATTAACCGTTGAAACTAAATATTTTATTGTTTGATTTTAATTCCAACATTTCCATTTCTAAGTTTTGTTAATGGTTATTAAAGAAGAAAACATAGGTACTTTATGGCAAAAATAAAACCATAATTGGACACATTTCAAAATGTATGCATTTAAAAACTTAAATTCCATTCCAAGATTTCCAGTTTTACAGGTTTTTTAGTAAATTAAGAAAACACATACACTTTTTGGCAAAAATAAAGTGTTGCATAATATTTCAAGCTTTGTTTTATACTTCATTATCATTCCAAGCTTTCCACATTTAACTTTTTTACGATTATTAAATTAACACGACACATGCACTTTTTGGCAAATCTTACTCCTCACATATGCACAATTCCATTCCATTGTCAATGCCTTGCAAAAACTTGGCAGCCACCATACTTGGCAGAAACAGACACGAGTTCTGATTCCCTTTTAACATTCTTTCTTCAGAAATCTTACATACGTTACATACGTCTTACATACATATTATAAGTTTCTTTTGCGTCTCGACTCAAACTTTTTTTCTCAACATGTTCCAAAAAAACTTGAGTGAAAGAGTGACGTTGAAAAACTTGTTTTCGTCTAATAATAAATTTCTGCCTCAGTTTTCGTCCGACCACAAAGCAAACAACAAGACGAGACGAAACTAATTAGTAAAAAGACAATCGTTGTTAAATAATTTTTGAAAAATAATTGAAAAAATCTATGTAAAAAATTCGTGTAACTTAACCTACATAATCTAATAAATTCAGATTTATTTTTAAAAAATATTTTAAATTACGTAATAAATCAAAATTTATTTATTTAGCAATTTAAAAAAAATATTTAAAAAATAAAACTTTAAAATGGCACCTTCCTTCGTTTCCATAAGTCGTCGTTATGCAAATGCGAGTCCTAGTCAATTAAGACAGAAACAGGAAATTGACACTTTGCTGAAGAAATATAGCAAAATTAGAATACCCAAAGAATCCCAGGAAAATCAGGTTAAAAATCATAACAGACGTAAACAAGAAGAGAAGGATTTGTTCCTAATTGCAAATTCAAATCAACTTCAGGAGCAACAACAATTGCTAAATTATCAGAGAGAACAGGTAATTTGTTTTTAAAAATGCGTAATTTATTAATCTATTTAAATTAATTAAATTATAAATATGTAACTGCTTAATTTGTTTATTTATTTAAATTAATTAAATTATAGATAATTTGCTTAATTAATTAACTAATTTAAATTAATTGAATTATAAATAATTTGCGTAATTTACTAATTAAAATTTAAACAATCCCTAGATAATTGCACAATTTGCTTACCTATTAATTAATTAATTAATTCATTTCCAATTACTTTAATAATCATTGCCCACATAATTCATCCCTGAAATTAATTAGTAGCTTTCCATAACAATTAAATAATACTCTTGTAATTAATGTATTATTTAAAATTAGTTTAATAATAATTACTCAATAAATTAATTCATTAGTTTAATTTAATAATTAGCATAATTTGTGTACTAATTGAAATTAATTTCTTTTCCAGAATCAGCAAAGCGTCACAACTCGTACTAAAGGGTCAAAGCGAACAAAGGAAATCGCCACAACCTCAAATGCTTCTCTAAACAATGCAAATTCTAATGAATTGGACTACGGCTTGGCAAAAGCTGCGTCGGAGTATGTCGCCAAAATCTTGGCACAAGAGGAACCCGAATGTCAACAAGAAAGGGAACAAATCATAAGACAAAATTTCCTACAAAATTTCGCCAATGATTTCAAACTCAAACAAAACGATGGAAACAATCCCGATAATATTTGCACTGGAAAGATTCGCGTCATAATTCGTCACAGGAGACCATCCAGAGAGAAAAAACCTGCCGAAAAGAGGCCAGTAAAAGTCCAACAACAACAACAACAACAAGTAAATAAATCTTCAACCGTTGCCATGGTTACAAAGTCACGAGTAAATACAACCCAAAATGTCGTCGTGAAGAGAGAAATTATTAAAATGCCAACCATTAAAACTACAACGGTTGTAAGAGTCAAGAAAATTAAAGTTTAGAAATGTCCAATAGTATAAATCGCATGTACTAAATCAAAACAATAATGTATTCTAAATTTGAAACTAAATAAACTCTTGCGTCCACGAAGTTAACTAAATTTTTAGGATTCCTCTATAATTTTTAGCCCGAATCAGTGCTTATGTACCTATCCTCTTCTGTCGGTCCGTACATTTGAGTAGTAGCGATAACTTTGGAATTCACTGCCTGTTCTATTTAGTCATAAATCATTTTAAGCTCTGGAGTGTTGGTATTTAAAAAACGGGGACAATCTGCTCTACAAGTTTGTGGTCAAGAATTATGAAATAAATTTCCAGATCCAAGAAATAATTAAAAATGAGCTGATTTTCGCGATGAGCGTTCGAGTCATAAATTAAAGTTGCACTCAAACTTGTCAGATGACTGCATTCAAATAACCCTTTAATTTGTTTCCAAATATTTGTCAATCATGAAGTGAATAATTAGATGAATCCCAGTAGATTTATGTAGAGTGACAATAATGAAAACCGGAATCACTTCACACCCCTACAATTTTGATTTGGATAAGATTCTCAATATTTGTAGAGCTGATTTTTCCGAGTCCAACGGTCCAAGTCCGCCGTTTCTACTCCACCCCTCGCGGAGTGGGAGGAGCTCAAAGTCGGAAAAATAGTTCTGGTCTGCGTTTTTTAGCTCAAAGGCGGGTCAATATTTTTGAAAACGGTTTTCACCAAAGGTTCCTAATTTTTATCTCTACAACCCTTTTCGAGCGTTTTTTAAAATTCTCAAAACGGTTTTCATTATTTTGGGATTGAATTTCTACAGGATTTTTGACTTTTTTAAATGACGCGAATTTGTGCAGAAACCATCCTAATTTATGCCAAACCATCATACAATGACGAAATGTCAAGGTTTGGGGTCCCATAGCTCTGAAATATGTATGCATGAGAACGAGAATCTGAAATGTTCCAGAATTTAACACAGCGGAAGATTGGGAGCTAACATGGGAATGGAATAGGGACAAACTCAGAATATTTTTGTCTCTAGAACAGCAGGGGTTGGTCATACACCCGACAAAGTATGTATATTCTGAATCCTCGCGTGGAGAGCTTTCCAACGATATCTCATATGACCCCTATTGTAAGGTTATATGAGACTTGACCTTTCCCTACTTTTACTCCAAAATCGTGACACCCGTTTTAAGAATTTCAAAAAACGCTCGAAAATAGTTGTAGAGATAAAAATTAGGAAACTTTTGGTGAAAACCGTTTTCACAAATATTGACCCGCCTTTAAGCTAAAAATCGCAGAAAACCCCTATTTTTCCAACTTTGAGCTCCTCCCACTCTGCGAGGGGGTGGAGTAGAAACGCCGGACTTCGTCCGTTGAACTCATAAAAATCAGCTCTATAAACGCTTAGAATCTTATCCAAATCAAAATTGTGATTCCGGTTTTCATTATTGTCACTCTGCACAGTCTAAGAAGTCCTACTAAAACAATTGGGTTACCAGTCTTAAATAAAGCTCGGTCGCTTAACGATAAGGTCGATTACATGTTCCCTTCAGAGATATGCAGAATTTTTCGATGTTCAGATAATCTACGCAACTCAATTATTTCAAAAATTCCGACAATTTCTTGAAATTATCTAGGGGTACATACAGACAGTACCGTACCAACCGTGGTATATCGTGGTACCAAATACCAGGCCCGGGGCCCGAAGGGGCCCGGGCCGGGTCTGTTGCTGTACACTAGATAAAATGAACTTTTCGTGTCGACGATTTTACGAATAATTTATTTAAGCTTACAAGGGACACTCACAACCTGTCGTTTGAGTCCAGGGTACCCACCATGTTTTTTAGAATCTACTAGGACCCCAGATGAAGGATTCAATCATGTTTCCGTGTAAAACTCATATTTGGCCCAATGGCGTGGCGCCAAACTTAAAAATTTGCATTTTCGACCAATTTCAAACCCCCATAACTTTTGCAGTTTATGTCGGATTTTTAAAATTGTATGCTTAAAATGATCAGAAAAGTCGAAATTTTAGAGAAAAAAATAAAAATAAATAAATTTTAATTTTTGAGATATTTTTAGCATTTTTTCGACAAACCCGAAATTTCGAAATTTTGTGAAAAGTTAAAAGCGATAATTTTGGAAAAAATTTCATAGAATACGAAAGTTGAACTCCTTGTCATGATTTTTGCCAAAAATTTTGAAAATCCGTCCAGGATTTCAAAAGTTATGGCGGTTTTAAAATGAAAAACCATCAAATTTGGCGAATTTGGCGCCACGCCATGACGCCAAATATGAGTTTTACACGGAAATATGAATGAATCCTTCATCTGGGGTCCTAGTAGATTCTAAAAAAACGTGGTGGGTACCCTGGACTCAAACGACAGGTTGTGAGTGTCCCTTGTTAGTTTTAAAGTAATTTATTTCAAACAAAAGAGTAGTATTGCATGAGTTTGATTAGTTAAATATTGTGTGAAGTTATTTTTAACTTCGTCAATTTTCATTTTATTGAATTGTAAATAATTACATATTTATAATCTGTATTTGTAGCCGACCAGAGCAATTTAACAATGCATATTAAATATATATGTAGTTATGCAAGGGAATCTAAAGTACTGTCCCACCAAGATCATGTGAAACTGGTCGCATTTGACAGATAATTTCGTGAAACTAACAGATTTAATTGAACACTTGGTTCTAATTATAAGCGAAATACGCAATTATGGAGCGGAGACGGTGCAGTTTTGCAGGCTGATATCCTAGTTTAACCAGGATAGAATGCCACGATATTAATGTAATATCGTGGCATTCTATCTACATATATGTGTATATTTAGAGCATTCTGTTTTCCAAGATTTGGGTACTGCATTTGACTAACTTTGATTTAGTTTCTTCAAAGCTTAATTTAAGCTGCTTAAAACAAATTAGCAAAACAACCTCCACATTTTGCAAATTTTTGAATTAATAGTTAATACAAATAAGTTAATACAAAACAAATAATACAATTTAAATAATTTTTCAATTATGCATTTTCTTGTTTGTTTAAAATTTTGTAATTGTCTACGTAATTTTTTGAGATTATTGAAATTTTGTGAAATTCTGAAACTTTTGAAATGATGATTTTGTCAATGTTATAAATAATTTGCAATTGTGAAAATTATTTCAAGTTTTGAACAAAATCTAAAAGATTATAAATCACGAAATGTACATTCGCTGGATCCAACTATAGATAATCTTGAGGTGGAGAATAGAGTTTTGCTCCTACGCTGTGAATTACTCATTTTTATCGCACTATTGCAAAGTAAAAATCTCCATGGGACGGAAAATTTATCTGCTATCTCAAAGCATAGTGAAAGAGACCAAAGTTTGTATTTCTCTGTCCCGAGGAGATTTGTGCTGTGTAATAATTGCGGAATAATTCATTTGAATCTCACGGTTCTATGATAAATTTCCAATTTCCTTAAATTCTTGTTGTCCGTATAAAAAGGATTTAGAATATTCTGAATAATTTACTTTAATGCCAGCGACGAATTTATTCCTGCAGACTCATATTTTTACATTGATTTTTAATCTGAGCATTTTGTTGGACTTGACAGTTATTTGAAGACAGAACGCTGGTTTCATAAAATCTTTTCAAAATTTTGCATTATGTGATTGCAGAAATCAAAAATGTATATTCGTGGAATTAAATGGGATGGGATTTTCGAAATTGCATTTTCGTGGTACCTAATTTTAGTCCTAGAATTTTTTGAAATTCAAAAGCTGACAAACGACAAATAAATTTGTAAAAAATTTTGACGGCAACTATGTAAATACATATGCCACAATACTGAATACAGAGCTAGAAATATGAAACTTACCTATACTTGTAATTAAATTTTCTATTTCAATTCGGCAAATAAAAAAATATTTGTATGAAAAGGGCGATATATGCATGAACTTTTAATTAACCTCTTGGTATTGTATAGCCAAAATGAATTAAATAATATCGAATATATTGAACTCATGAAAGGGCCCGGTGCCCAAAAACATACCAGGCCCGGTAATTTCATGGTACGGCTCTGCCCATAACTCAGCAAAACCTGAATCACATTTGATACTGGTCTAGACTTAATATTTAGAATTGCCAGCATCAACGCAGTATCTCCATCTCCGTTGGTATAATCAATTATAGAATTTGCGTCTGGCATATTGCTTAGAAGAAACTTTAGCGCACTCCCATTTGCAAATTATGCTGCCTTCATAAAAGGTAGATTTCCCTCGTCATCTTTTTCGTATAATAAGCTCGGATATTTTGATATAAGTTGGGTTGCTAAACAATGTGGCGATTCCATTTCGTGTTCGTTCCATTTTATTCCTAATATATGTAACGCAGTGTATCCATGGTGCCCTCTCGTATAAGGATTTGCATTTTTCTCTAACAAATACTTCGCAATCTTAAATTTTGTCAAGTGTATCGCTCCCAAAAGTAATGAATTCTTGTCACGTTCGTTAATACAACTCGACAAGAAATTAGAGTCCAGAGCTAATCCTTCCACCAGCTCAGTCATAATTTCTAGAGCCATATATTTTTGGGAAAAAAATAAGGCACTTTTTATCCCATCGTCCCATACCTGTTGTTCAATATTACTCCGATTATGTTTAAGTAGTCGAATCATATATTTCCCAAGACCGGCGAAATCATTTTCTAAAGCTGACTCCAATCCAGTTCGAGTGACATCTAATCCATACCCACAAGATCTAACAAATGGATGCACCCATTCCAAGTTAATGATTTCGAGTGCTGAATCATTATCTTCGAGTAACTCAAGGATCCTCTTAGCATGACTGGGAAATCCGTGATTAATCATTGTTTTTATCGATCCTTTCAGCGGGAAGTACTTTCTGCCGGAATACAAGAAGACCTATTTATTTTTGTAAAAGAGCGACCTTAAATACCAAGATGGACATACCTAATCAAGTCCTCATAGTTTAACGTATGTGACCAAAGAACAGGTACATTTCTGCATTCCAAACATCAAAGTATTCTGAGAAATCCCCACAGCCGATAAGCTCATCCAATATATCGCGTTCTCGTTGTTCGTCTTGTTGTATAAGTCCTACAATATTTTTAACAAGACGATGTATTTCTACACTGGAATCATTATCGGCTTCGTAATTGACCAACGAGAATTTTGACAACAGCTTGATCGCACGTTTAAGCATCTGTTTTGGTTCAAGAGGAGATGGAGACTCTTCCAGTATTCTCTCACTATCCTGTATAATGGCGGGGACCTTCTTCAGTATAAAATCAAATGGACAGATATTGTTGAAATAACCACATCCTTCAAAAAACTTTAATGCGATCGAAGCGTACTTATTTGGCGATTCTTTTAATTTTCTAATAGCAATCTTGACACAAGCGTACATTATTTCTTGGTATTTGAAGTTCAAATTTTCTTGGGTGCTAGGATTTTTCGAATGTCTTGATTGTTTTTCAGCTTCAATTTCATGCAAGAACTTGGTTATCGAATATGCAGAGCCAGCAAAGGCGATGGTTCCTGCCATGATGCTTAAAATTATTGGTACTCGTCCAGACTCAGAGACAAGAAAGGAAATCTCGTTTTCGGTATAATCAGTGGAATCTATAAAATAAATGGTCTTATCTCAAAGGAATAATTTTGCATTTTTAAGAGAATGCAATAATTTAAGTGGAGCCGAATATTAATACAATGGAAGTCAAAATGTTCTTAATATTTAGGAATGACTCATATTTGGGTAATAGAGCGTCACAACAGCTCAGTCCCCAAATACGTGTAACTCATTGCTTATGATTGGTTAGAGCATATCTATGTATGTACTTACGATTAAGTGTGCTAGCTACAAGTTCTTTAGCTTCGTCATCTTCTAAAAGATCAACTTGAAATGTGCCAATTTCTCCATGTCCAAGTGGTAACGTGACCTCGTTCACAGATGTTAATAGAATAGCCATATTATCCACATTTCTATTAAGCGGCAAATACATCTGAATGTTCTCAAATCCCTCCATATTGTCAAACACGACCAACGTTGCAAGGGTTTTGGATACTATTAAATCGTAAAGCTTATTGATAAGTAATATTCCACTATTTCCTTGAAGATTTCTAATTCCTTGATGTTCTAATTCCATCGCGACTCTATGTCTGATCCCAAATTCTTTTTCAGCATCTATCCACACTATGTCAGAAAATAGGTCATCTTGGATGCACTGCTCTGCGATTCGTTGAGCTATTTGTGTTTTCCCGTATCCATCCGGACCGTAGAGATTTACAAGAGGAAACCTAATTTCTCCTTTCGAATTCTTACTTCGGGATGTTAGTGACTTGACAACGTCGTCAATCAGTTGATTTCTACCGGTGAAATTTTCATTAGGCTTTGCAATAGGCAGAAAAGCTTTCCGTTCTATAATCGTCGGTTGCTGGATATTTGTATTTTTCCTTTCGATTTTTTGACATAGTGCACTTTCTAGGTTGAGATGATTGCCTACGGAAATATATATGATTAGGACTAAAGTTTTTCAAAAAAAATTGTCATGGTTAAATGCATGTTTGGCCAAATGAAATTAATATATAGTTTTGTAAATTTTGACTACATTCGTGGATTCACCGAATGCACAGCATATTTTTGGATGGGCCTGGAACATGGAAGACCTGACAAAACAGGCCATAATTAGAGACCCGGTCATAATTAGGGACCCGGCTAAAATTTTTAAATATTGGTGCTTAGACCCGGCTATATTTGGAGACCGGCTATAATTAGAATAGGGCTATAAATACAGGTTTTACGGTATCTAATAAATATAAAAGTTTTGGAATTACAATGAATAACGAGTAATACAAATTGTGTTAGAAATACAGCCGGACTAAGTATGTAGTGTAAAATTTACCTTTTAGCCGTCCAATAAATTCAATCACAACGTTAAGCTTTAGCACTAATGCTTTGTGATAAGCTTCGTCATCGGAGCTAATCGAAGATTTTTCTTCCTCCGAACAGTCATTTTCAGGAATTTTAAGTTTTTCAGGCAACTGGACAACAGTCAGTCCGTCGCCATTTTGACAGGCAAATATTTCGCACAAGTTATTTGAAACGAGGAATTCCTACATGTCTGTGACAACGCTCTCCACGCTAGATCCAAACGTACAGTGTTTCATCATCACGTGCAAAAATGTGTCGCCATTCTCATCTGAAAACTTAAAGTCAACATCATGGTTCACCAAGAGCGTAAGAATAAAGTACGGTCTAAAATCTATTTTAAAAGGGTTTCTGCAGCCAAACGCTGGTCGAGTTGCAAAATGCCACGCATTCCATAAGTTGTTAGTGTTCACGTAATGGATATTTGCGCCGTAATTTATTAACACTTCGATCACTTCCAACATTGGTCTCTGCTTACAGTTTTGAATGGCCAACATCAGTGCCGTACATCCCCCTTTATCGGTACAATTAATGTAGGCTTTCGCATCCTCCATATTGTTCAATAAAAAGTTAAGGATATTTGGACATCCATATTTTGCCGCAGTCATAAAAGCTAATTCTCCAGTCGTATTCTTTTCATATACCAATTTTGGATGTACTGAGACAATTTGAAATGCGAGAGATATAATTTCTTCTCTCTCCTCCCATATTGTACCAATGGCGTGTAAAACTGATTTGCCGTATTTCCCATTGATAAAAGGACTGATATTTTTTTCCACTAAATATTTTGCAACATCCATGTTCCCACTAAGAATGGCTTTAAAGAGTAAATTATTGGACTGATATATGCCACTGCTGCTTGATAAATAATTCACGTCCAAGACCAACTCATCCACCAATTCGGTAAAAACCTCCAGATTCAGTCTTTCTATGCAAAATATTAGTGTCACTTTTATCCCCGTCTTCTAGACATCTTCGGAAATGTGATTTCGATTGGCTTTAATTAATCGTACAAAATCTCGTCCAAGATCTTTAAAATCATGTTCTACAGCAGATTGCAAGCCATTTCTTTTTTATACATTGTTGGTTCGATTTGAAGTATGTTGCTTGCTGAATTACTATCACCAAGTAATTTAATGATGTTCCTTACTTCTGTAAAAAATCCGAAATGCACCATATTTCTAAATGATCCCTTCTCCATGACATAGTTTCTGGGTAGCAAAATAATTTTTTAAACAGATTTTTATAGATAACACCAAATAAATTTGACTAACCTAATCAGTCCCTCATGATTTGCTGCATGTGACCAAACAACCACGTATGTAAGGCCACCCAAAGACTCTGGGTAATCTTGGCAACTGATGAGGTCGTCCAATATCTTTTGTTCTCGGTTTTTATCCACTTGTATTAATCTTATTGTGCTTTGAACAAGACGATGAATTTCTGCATCCATTCCAATCTTCCTGGAATAATTCCCGACATGTCTAATGGTAATCAACGAGAATCTTGATAAGAATTCTATTGCATTTTCCAACACTTGAGCAGCCTCAAGGGGTAGTAACGAATCCTTCGAAATCTTCTCAATATCTCGCCTGATAGTGGTGACATATGTTCTAAGATATAAGCAAGTGGACAATAGGTATCGAAATACGCCCATCTTTCAATTAAATGAATTGCCATGGAAGCATATTCATTACAGGATTTCTTTAAGTTTTTCAAAGCAATTTTGACACAAACGTACAAACTTTTCTTGTATTGCATATTCGGCTGGGGATTCTTGGGACATCTGAGAATCTTATCCTTCAGTTGTGTTATAAAGTCAGTTATGCTGCATTGAGGCCCAGCACAAGCAATACAAAAGGCGTTAGGACATGGTTTTGACGAATTTGCGGGTGAATATCTCTGGCGGGGAGTTAAATTTTGAACTGATTTTTGGTCAGTTGCAAGATAATACTCTCAAAAAGATATATTTAAAATTTTAGGCCGATAGCTTTATAAATACCCCCTCCAGTGCCCCCAGAGTTGGAAGGAGCCAAAAAAACACTTTCCAAACTGAATTTCTCATATAGCATGATAACCTATGAGGTCAGAGGTGAATGATTGTTAATATTACAACCCTAGATAATCATTGCATGTAATAATAAAAGAATCTACATCAATTACATAACGTTGGGCCTCCATCGTCGCTGATACTTTTTCATGAAAATTGATAAATCGGACCGTGCACAGGAAAATTGACCTGCTGACCTTGAAAGCGGACCCACTCGGTCAAATGAAGATTGAGGGCAAAGCTCTAAGTGTCCCAAATAATATTAAATTAAAATGTAACCATGTAATTATTTGATATCAAACAAAACTTGACTTGGAGGAGGAAACGTACACATGAATTTTAGTTTACAAATATATTTTTGCCTGATGAAGAAATTCTGTATGAATATCGAAAGCTTGCAACAATAAATACTTCAAGTTAAAATGTCCTCTGATGCCGATGTAATGGATCAATATATATGTCGAGGATGGAAACATTTAATAAATCAACTAAGACCGCTCTACGGTGGAGCCCTGGTCAAAGATATCCGAAAACTGGAATTCATGTACAAACGTCAAATCCAATTCCACAACAATACAGTATTTTTAAGAAGATGCCAAAAAATGAAAATCATCCCCAGGGGACTTCACAACCAATTCATCACAAAAAAATTTGGCTCAAGGTCTTATTTTACAAAAAGTGAAGAAGAAACAAACCAAAAAATCCTCGAAGGACTCATCAAGTCGAATTTTCAAGACCTATACGAAATAGACAAGAAAATATATTCACTCCGGAACCAAATTAGATGTAAATTACCACAATATTGGCATTTGATTTGTCACCTAATAAATCGAACACGACAAAAAACCAATGATTGTATCAGAAATCGGCAAATCAACAAATTCAATACTTTAATGAACGAGAAATTAAGCCTGATAACAAAGGAAAATCCACAAACCATTAAAAAAGTCATCCATAACTTATTATCTCATCCACTCTCGGAGAATGAACAAAAACTACTCTCATTAGGTCTGAATTACTCCCTCCCAATCAAAGACATACGTGTGACAATGATGGATACAGCTGCAATTATTGACTTGAAACTGCACGAGACCGATTTGGAGGTGAGAGAAAAGGAACAAGTCAGAGCCGGAGTATCACACATCATGAAAAAACAAATTAATAGTGGAAACTATATGAACAAAATTGATACTTGGATATCCTCATCGATCAAGTCCCTTACCACAAATAACAGCATTTGTATTACTAAGGCAGACAAAGGAAACGCAGTGGTAATTTTGGACAAAAATGATTATAACCAAAAAATGCAGACAATGATCAATGAAGGCCCCTATGATGAACTCATTCAAGATCCTACTCCAGATTTCACAGATTTAATTGAAGTCCACTCAAGTTCATTGAAAACAAATGAAAAGTTATCTGATGCAGAATACTCCAAAATAAATCAAAAAACTCCCAGGGCTCCACTTATCTACGGTGCACCTAAAGTGCATAAACCAGACACACCTCTCCGACCGGTGGTAGATTTCAGAAGTTCCCCTACATATAATCTTGCAGCAATGTTGTCCAACATTTTGAAGAAAGTAGCCTCGAAACATGAATATACTGTCAAAAATGGAGAAGAATTCGTGAAAGGAATAAAAAAAAAATATCAAAATACGACCAGGGGATCAAATGATTTCTTTTGATGTTGTCTCACTTTTCACAAAAGTTCCCATAAAAGAGACCCTGAAAATCATCAAAAAAAGACTTCAAGATTATGATAACCTAAATGAACTGACAAAACTCTCAATCAATGATCTAATGGAGCTGATTAAAATTTGCTTAAAATCCACCTATTTTAAATACAATAGCAAATTTTATCACCAAACTCAAGGTACCGCTATGGGATCCCCCATCTCACCAATAGTCGCAGAAATATTTATGCAAGAATTGGAAAAAAAGCTTGTCAAAAACAATCGCAACATTATCTACTGGCGTAGATTTGTGGATGACGTCTTTGCCATAATAAGGATTCGAAGGAAAAGCCACATTTTAAGTCTAATCAATTCGTTCCATGAATCCATTCAATTCACATTTGAGGATGAACAACAGGGACAATTACCTTTCCTGGATCTCATGCTGTACAAGAAGCCGGACAACTCGATTGGTCATCAAATTTACAGGAAGCCTACGCATAAAATAGACATCGGGAAATGAATTTTTTTTACAATTCAAATTTTAAAAAATCAGAAAACTTACAACAGGTTATACTTGGCACATAAAAAACATAAAAAAGGATAAAAAAATCTAAAAGCCCAAAATGGCAGGAAATAAGTGTAGTAAGCCAGTTACTTTGAAACCGTTGAAAATAAAAATTACAAAATTTTGATTAAACTTGAAATGAATGCTCAAAATAATATTTATTTGTTTTTAAAATTAGTTAAACTTTAATCGCAAAAACGGGTTTTTCATGCGTACGGAAATACTCTACAGAGAGAGTTGTCTCGAATACCTCATGACTTTGAGTTTTAGAGAGTAGTTGAAAAAAACTGACTCTTTTAATAAATATGTCCCATATTTCCAACACAATTTAGCTATAAGATAGATTAGGTCCTACATGATTTTCAGCGCTAACCTGTCTGGAGTCATACAGACCACTAAATTCTCCCCTCACTTGCCCCGATGACATCCTCTCATCCTCTTTATGACATAACATTCTGGAAATAATTGCACATTCTTTCCTAAAGGAGGGCTCCATTCTACTTAATATTTCCTCGTACATGTCACGCGAGACTGTGCGAAATGTTTTCGTCACATGTGCGTGAAGCACTTCCAAAAAAACCAATCCCAATGTGAAAACGTCTGATTTTGTGCTGCAACCAGGCTCCGGACTTTGGTACTTGTAACATCCTGCCGTCGATAAGGTGGAACTGTTCGTGAACAATCTAGCCAAACCGAAATCTCCAATCTTCCATAGGTTTCCCGATTCAAATATGTTATCACCTTTTAAATCACGGTGAACAATGTTATTGCGATGGATAACATGAAGTGCTTCGGATACAGGGTTCGGAAAAACCCGGGGTTTTACTCTGAAAACAACTACCCCGGGGTTTTACTGGGTTTTACTGGGTTTTACTGGGTTTTGGGGTTTTACTGGGTTTTACTGGGTTTTACTCAATGTTTGGGGTGAAATAATAAAACTTACAATGTTACGTCAATTTGTTAAATTAATGAATGTTATCAAGATTTATCAAAAAACTTCAATTCATAATGACAGGAACACAAGAAAAATACGAATTTGATCAAACTCCAAGTTAAGCTACAAATTATGATTTTTAGATCAGAAACAAAAATTCGAAATAAATAGAAAAATGTACGGAATATTAATCAGAGTGCTTAATTCGAGGTATATAGGCACCTGCAAACTGATTCTATAGATTTATCTATTTGAATTTCCGATAAAACTTAGTAAAACCCGAGTAAAACCCAGTAAAACCCAAGTAAAACCCCTTTAACATAGTAAAACCCGCTGGGTTTTATTAATTTACTACCCAGTAAAACCCAGTAAAACCCCAAAACCCCAACCCAGTAAAACCCGGGGTCGGAATACCCTGTTCGGATAACTGGCAGAATAAAAATGGAATTTGTAATGTGGCCAATTCGTTCTGGAGAACATATTTTAACGTTGATTTACAAAGTTCCATCTGAATAAATAAAAAATTAGTTTCCACACATGTTGACGACATATCTTCCGGAATTTCGAATGATCCATTTTTTATCTATGTCTTCCGAGTCCGGTCCTTCCACCCAACTGGTGTGATAACGGACGATGTTGGGATGGTTTAATGCCTGCAGGACACGAACTTCTTCAAATAGTAAGGTTAAATTGTAATCAGAATTTGCAAGAACTTTAGTTATGCAAATTTCCTTCAGGGCGTAGTCACACTTGTCGGTCTTGTTCCTCACTTTCCACACTTTTCCAAACGATCCAACACCTAGGGTTGGAGGTATAACTTCAAAGTCGCCGATAATTTTAACAGGCGAGGATACATTTACAGGCGTGTGAGCCATATCGTTGGACGGACTCAGAAAAATAGGGCGAAGAATATTTTGCAACTAATTAAACACGTATGGAGGAGGCCACACCCAAAATATGTTGGATTTATTGCCAGATAAGCAAGACTGATGTGAAAGAAGTCATCGATGGTATTGATGGGTGTCGATGCTTTACACGGGTTTATATAAATTAAATACAACGCATGTAACCAATGAGTGAAAGAAGCGTGTCATATGTCAGAGTAAATATCGTATTGTTTTCGAGAATCTGTTTAAATTGACGCTTTTTCGACATTTGTGTCATGGGTGTCAAATTTAACCTTTGAGATCAAAATTAAGGTCTCCATTTAATACAGGATTAAATTTCAGTTCAAATTGAATAGTTGAAGACCTTCGTGTGACCTTTAGGTCGAGGTCGCCATTGAAATCGGTGTTAAATTTCTTGTAAAACTTATATATATGCAATTTGACCTTGAAATGACATTTCGTGACCTTTTGACCTTGAAGGCTGTGACCTACATTGTCCAACTCGTCCTGTCCCTTGACGTTGTAAGTTTACGTTCAAACCTTCAGGTCCCTGTATCTTTTGTTCAAAAAAAGAATTATCGGGCCAACGGACGGACAGACGGGCAGACCAACATAGCGATCTTATAAAGGGCTTTCACCCATTAATCATGTGACGTGTATATCTGCAACGCCAATCCAATTCACAATTCAATCGTCAACTGTCAAATTGTATTTAATCAAATAGATTACAATTGGTGTAGATTACATTTATTGATCGGTGAAACTTATTATATATTTTAATATTTTAATTGAGGCCACACGTATTTAGGTCACACCTAAAATATGCTGGATTATTGTCACGTAAGCAAGACTGATATGGATATAGATAAGTCATCGATGGCATTGATGGGTGTCGATGCTTCACACTTTTATTTATATAAATTAAATAATGTCACGCATACGTGACATTATTTACGTGACATTTAATTTATACATACATGTATATCTGCAACGTCAATTGTCAATTGTTCAATTCGTATTGATTAAGTAGATCATAATTGTTGTCGGTATAACAAGATAATTGTATGTATATACAATATACACCTATATGTAGGTAACCATTATTAGCATGTTTAAAAGTTTACATGAAATACTGAGCTTGTTCACGATAACATATTTTATTGTTCATAAGTAACATTATTTTGCAAGTATTTAAATATGTATGAAAAATCGAAGATTTGAATATTGTCTTTTACAATTACTAAAAGTGGTAATTTTTTACTTTGATTCTAAGTTTATCCATGTTTTTCAAGTGTGTGGATTAAACGACAATGTTTATTCAGATCATAGAATCGGAAAAATTTTCTCCCACAAAAATAACACTTATGAGTCTTCTCTCCGCCATGTATCCGCTTTAAATGTCGAGCCATGTTACTCTTCCAGTAGGATTTGTACTCACACTTTCCACAGGAATGCTTTGCTTCCATACTTTTGGAGTGGATAACCTTCACGTGACACGCCAAACCTTGGGACGAGGATAAGATCGTGGTACATAATTTGCACGGATATTTTTGCTTGCCATGCTTGCTTTCCACGTGACTTCGGAGAGCTGATCTAGCAAGGCAGGTGTAAGGACATTTTTTGCATTTGAATCCTTTTCGTAAATGTTTTTCCAGGTGGGTTCTCTGTAAGAAAAATGGACAAAAAATTGAATGTTTTATCTTACTTATTTTACAAGTATGTATGTACAGCCCCCCAAAATTGGAAGTCTTACAATGGAACCTTTTTCAAGCTACAACGGGATCTAGTATCGAGTTATTTGCAAAAAATCAAGCTAAAAATTAGAAGTCACATAACACTTATCTTTCTGTTGAATGGCCCAAGGGTCATGTGACTCCCAATTTTTCGCTTGATTTTTTGACATAACTCGAAAATTATGGGCTACTATTTTGCACTAATTCTTGCATCAATCCTTCGTATTACTAGACTCCTGGTGGTGTACCCCGCGCCGTTTCAGCCGCAGCCACAGCCAAACCATGATGAGAGGGGCCTGGGTTTAACACTGTTCATAACTGGTTCATTTATTACCTGCAAAGGAATAATAGGATTAATGTGCAGTTTTCTTTTCAAGTGTATTAAGTGTAAACAGGTTCGAGACAATAATCCAATCAACATTGAATTGGGAAATATGGCTTAAATCTATAACTATTTAGCTACACATACATTCATTTACAATTTATACAGATTATTTTAATCATATTCTAATGGAAATTTAACTACTTATTCAAATTAGACAACTTATATTATGCAATCATTTTCTTACTCATGCAATTATGAACTCACTTAACAAAATCGTTAAAGTAGAACTCACTTTAAAATATTAGTATTTTTAATTAAATATTAATTATTTTATTTTATTTATATTACTTAAATTATTATTATGTAACTCTATGGGCCTCGGCCTGGAAGGGTTTAGGATCCAAATAAAAATACAAATACAAATATAATACTAGACTCCTAATTCTAAAATATTTACTATCCCTTCGTCTTGACTACTTCCCCGTGCAGGTCGTCTTTATGACCCCTCTGTTAATTTGTGTTCATATTTAACTTCATATTATTTCGTGAAAAATCAGTAAGGATTTCTGGTCCAAATTTCAGCTTTCTATGTTAATTTCTGAACATCGGTGGGGGTCCCCCAATAGGGTTCTTCCAGATGAAATTTTTACTAATTCCAATGCATATTCTTCAATTAAGCCCCATAGGCAACCTCTCTCCCAAATTTCAACTGGATGTAACGATTTTGAAAAATCAGTATGGGTCACCCCCTAGGGTTCCTCAAGATGAAAATTTTTCCAATTTTAATTCATAATCTTATAATAGGACCCATTTACATACTCTATGCCAAATTTCTGCTCGTTATGACGATTTTCAAAAATCGGTGGGGGTCACCCCATAGGGTCCCTCCAGACCCAAATTTTTCCAATTTCAATTTATATTCTTCTATTATGACCCATTTACATCCTCTGTACCAAATTTCAGCTTTCTACTATAATTTTGAAATTTTGGTGCATGATACCACACCCACTCCGATGACCCTCACCGGTCAACCGCTGGACCGATGCTACCCATCTTCGAACTCGAGTTGTGTATTTGCAGTCTAGATGTGTTGAAAATTTCGAGTCGATTGGATAAGTTTAAAGAGAGTTATCGTCTTACAGACAGACAGACAGACAGACATCACGGGTACATAGGCCCTGGTTCGGGCTAAAAATTAGGTTCAGATTTAAATATCAAAAGTTGCATTTATCGCAAAACTCATGGAGTTGATTCGATTTAAGAAATTGCATTTGAAGACGTTGCATAAGGGTGGAGTGAGATTACGCGCCAACGCGTCATCCATGGCAACCTTAACGTGGTCGAGCATACGAGACTTGTTCAAATATATTTTTGCACAGCTGGGGAACGTGCATGCATATCGCGGTAGTTCCATCGTGCTGTGAACGTTCTGCGTGTGATCGTGTAATGTATTGGCCCGTGAAAATTGTTTATGACAAATGGCACATTCATGCTTAGGGTCGTTCAGTGTGCACGATCCGGTAATGTTCTCTGAGGCAGGCGGGATTTTTGAGGGTTTTCCTGCAAATCTGTGACGGTAGGAAGATACAAATTATGCAAAAATTAAACCAAGTTAGGGCTATGATGGGTAAACTAACAATGGAACTTTTTTCAAGGTACACCCGGATCGACTAGCGAGTTATGTCAAAAAATCAAGCCAAAAATTAGGGGTCACGTGACACTTATCTTTCCGTTGAATGGCGCCTTTAAAGAAAAATATTGTTGGTTAAGTTGAATTTTTGAGAAATTTTCTTTTGCTTTTTCCTCCACGGGGCAAAAACCAGGGAGGTGTGGGACCTTTGACCCCCAATATTTTTCTGCATTCAACGGAAAGATAAGTGTCACGTGACTCATAATGTTTGGCTTGATTTTTTGAAATAACTCGCTACTCGATCCGGGTGTAGCTTGAAAAAATGTTCCCTCGTAAATATAGCCTAAATATGAAGGCAAAATTGTGTTTTAGGATATCCCATTAATTTAATATTTAATGTATTAATGTATACATTAATGTATAAATTAATGAAATAATTAAGTTAATTCACCAATTAATTTATACATTTAAGAAAAACGCAAAGTGTTTTCTCAGTAGTGTACTAACTAAGGTAACTTACTTCGCACTTTACACTAGCATCTGGATCATGAGTGATTATATGTTTCGATAAATTCTGTTTGGTCGAACTGACGAAAGAGCAGGTTGGGCATTTGAACCTTTTTTTATCAGGTGTGGATTTCATTGTTTCAGAGTAAAATATTTAATTACACTTGAGTGATAGTTTGCTAACTCTTTCTCCATGGAATTTTTTGAAATGGACGAATCGCGTATTTCAATACATACATAAATATTAGTAAATATTATGCTTGTTTATTTGAAGGAATTTATATTGAGAACACAGCTTTGGACGAGTGGGGAAAACTTCAAAGATAGAGACCAAGTTATGTATCTTCTCCAAATGAAGTAAAAAGTGTCACTGATTTTTGAAAGTAGAATAAGTTGTTTGTATTGGGTTGCAGGAAATCTATTTTTGACTCCTTCTCGTTTCTAAAGAATATCCCGCTGCGTTGAACCCTTGAAAGGAATGCATGTACCCTTTTCAGGTAGAATCCTTCCATCCATACAAAAACGGGTTGCACTTGGGACACATTCTGTGTTCCTCTAAACACTTACGATCAGAATTCCTTCGTTTTTTCCCGTGACTTAGGAAACTGGTGACAGTGTTAGTAAAATGGTATCTGCTAAAAAAAACTATATATGTAAAGGGTGGTTTAAATGTCAGGTTACAATGAAAAATCTTTCAATAGGAAAAATTCGTAAGTTTCCATTAGTTAAGAATTTGGGATTGAGATTTTTATAAATTTGTATCAAAAGTTATGGAATGTTGATGACAAAATTCTTAAAATATTGAATTTCAGAGGCAAAATTTCGGTAACTAATGGAGAGTTGCGCCATTTTTCCCATTGACAAATTTTCCATTGTAACCTGACTTTAAACCACCCGGTACACATGTTTTGAATTTGTGTTATACACAATTCACTTAAAACTTCATTAATCATGTACGAGCTACTGTATCATAGTTATGTATGCTTCTGAATCTAGTATGGGTGGTATTTAATGGCTGCCTTATTTAACTGAAACCAGGCCTTATTAAATATGCCTTACGATTGACTGAATGTTTGCCTTAAACGTTGAAAAAAAATAGAAATCGACTGAAAAAAGTGCCTTAATTTCCCGATATTAAAATTTGTTTATTTACATGATCTTTGAACCCAGATCACACATGTAATTAAAAAATATATAATTATTCAACGATAAGAGCTTGTTTACATTGTTTGGGGCGACCTGGGCGTCGTTTTATACCAATTGGAACATTTTTGCAGGCGTCAGAAATATTAAAATCTTTGCGGTTGGCAGCGAGCCCAATTAAGTGTTTACAAATATGCTGTTTTTTAAACATGGGACAATTACAACGGGATTGCATCCAATTTATAATATCATACTCTATCACCCAAAGCTTTTCTTTCGTCTTCCGGTATGTTTCGAACTTTCTCCACGACTTTTTCTCTGTAAGCTGAATGTAGTTGGCTATGTCCTTTTCATCTAGTGACCTTGTTCCTTTGGCTGGTACGAAAAACTTGATTATGGTATCGTTAATCTTTTTTTGTCTCGTTGATGGACGAGAGGTATCTTTAAGCCAATTGTAGGCATCGGTCATGGCCGCAATTGTTATAACTGGTTCGAGTCTAAATCGTTTGTAATCCGGTAGCTGAGGGTCTCTCTCACTGGACCAACCAGATAGAAGCTTGGAGATACAGTTGACGAATTCTCCAAGAGGTAGCCTCTTCCGAAGTGTTCCCTGACGTTTGATGAGTCCATTTATTGACTCGAGTCCATTATTAGTGGAAGGGAACCCTGGGGCAGTTCCTTCATACCAGCCGCACCTTTGGTCAATATATTCTCCAATAAAGTAGCCAACGAAGTTTTTAACGGCATCAACTCCGGACCATTTCTGCCTAAACAAATGTACAGCCGCATCGAAATCAAGTTTATCTTCTGCTAACTGAAGTAAATCTATGTCAGACTTTAATTCACGCCTGGTTTCCGGACATTCTATTTGTTTTAATCGATCCTTGATCTTTGCACTCACGTGGTACCAACAATACACTCGAACGAAGTTGCTCCCAAAAACTGATTCGAAGCCGTTTGTGATTGCTTCTGCTGAATCAGCAATTAATACTTTTGGCTCATATTTAGTGCCACATGAACTCGCTAAAATCCTAAAAATGTTGCCATAATCTTGCTCTGTTTCGCCGGTTGATACAGCAATGCTAATTGGGTGGAAATTTCTATTTTTGTCCGACGTCCCAAGAACAAGGACTGGAAAATTTTCCCATACCAATTTGTAGGTCCCATCAGCATGTAAGCAATCTCCAAATGTGAGAACTTGCATCAATCTTGGCGTAGATAGCATGAAGTGGAATGTTTTCTTTTCAAAGTCAATGATGTTTCCTACCAAAATTGTTTGATCTTGGCTAGTAGGTTCTGTTAGGAGTGCAGATAGTTGTTTTTCAAGGTCCCCTAATGATACAATTCGTGGGGCCTCAATTGATTTTAGGTAGGCTTTGGCATTTGAAATTTGCTTTCGATTTGGTATTGGAAGACCGGAATCACGAATACTTGCTTGGATTTGAGAGGGACCTGAGATGCCATTTTTAAGCAATTCGACCATTAATTGTCGCGTTGGACCTTGAACTCCGCTTGTTTTATTTTTCTGTAGGTGGTCATGAGCAGTGTTGGTCTGATAACGAATTACGTCTTGTCCGTCTTCTATACATATATCATACAATATTGAGAGTAAAAGTAGAATATATAATATATTACATTAGGTCATTGACTGCCAATGATTTACATACCAGCGAGAAGCAGATATAGCTTAGCAGAACACTTGCTGGATACTTTGCACTTATAAAAATGCTTCATGCCACATTCGGTTTGATTGGCAGATTTGAAACGAAACTCTCCTTCGGCCTTCAGAATTTCCTCCGCAATTGTTAAGTTTTCATAAATTGCACCCTTAAAGTAGTCTAAGAAGTTTCTTTTGAATTTGGCCTTCTTTCTTGGTGGTAAATTGTCTTCGTCTGATGACTCCGTATCAGAAATATTGAGAATTGTGGTTTCAAACTCGGTCATTGTAAAGTTTGTTTAGAAAACTACAGATAAATGTACTTTCTACTACAGAGTGGAGAGCTGGAGTGAACAAAAGTTGATCATTATGAGGGGCGTATTTGAGGATATTAATTAGGAAAATAAGGCCGTTTTCAGATATGTAAGGCTACACAATTTAATGTTTAAGGCAAACATTCAGTCCATCGTAAGGCATATTTAATAAGGCACTGTTTCAGTCATATAAGGCAGACATTAATATTTACCCATCTAGTATTAACTACATATGTGTACAGTAATCGCTACCGAGGCGAAAATTTGAATAATCAAATATTCCCATTTTCGCAAAGGTCAACTTACTACTCGAGCGCTACACTATCTATAATTGACTTGCAATTAGTACACTCTAAATTATCCTATAATAAGTCAAGTCAACCTTTCTAGCGTGTTAATTGATATCAGTTTACAAAACTGGTCTGAAAACCATGACACTTTGAGGCTACAAAATCTATAAAGAAATCGACAACGAGGATGGACATAAATTTGTTGCTCTATCGACCGCCATGGTGATTAATTTATGTATGTATGTACAGATAGTAGTGACTGGTAGAAATTTGTTATCAAACAAACTGGCAAAATATCCGATCTATATTGTTGCATGTATGTATGTACATACTTATACTCTGACCGGCACATCACCGGATTACTTAGAATTCGTAACCACTTATATGTACATAGATAAAGCTATTCCTTTGGCATGGTGACATGGTGTCGTTCGGTGATAAATTATTACCAACGAGGTAGAATTGAACCTTGATGGTAGATAATCACTAAATTAAGAAATTTGTGCCACGATTGTATAACAAACATTGTTTTGTGGATTGAACATGTAGCTTTGGTGGTCGTTTGATTATCGTGCTCCATAATTGTACAGGGCTAAATGAAATCTACGTAAATCACGGGGGGTTGTTCTCACGGTTTAAAATGGTTTATTCACACTTGCTCATTAATATTGTTATGACGTAAATTTTATATATGTATGTCTAAATTTCACATTCTTTCTAACAAACAAATAATGCACATTTGGCAACTTTTTGGTCTTAGGGACATAATTTTATTATCCAACTAATCTCTTGATCTTTGCAATAACGAGTAACCTTATTAACAACAAAGTTGCTCTTTGATTACCTAAGATGCCTAATTACGACTTACATAAATACAAATATGTATACCTAAATTTACTACATCACAACTGATACAATTATGAATCTCCCTCATCAGTTGAGAGTTGCTATTGCGATCGATAGTTAATAAATACGTGTTTGTGTAATTGTAACAAAACCACCACCAGAAATTTATTCAGTTCTTTAAGTAACCGAAATAAGTTTCCGTATTTCCTGAATACGTTCCCAAATTTCCTACTTTCCATATTTCCTCTGTAAATCATCACGCATCTTAAAATCAGTTCTCACAGACTCTACACGGAGCAGGAAATATTGACGCCTGATAATATTAGAGTAGCAATAATGAAAACAGGAATCTCGTGGGCCACAAAAAAATTTGATTTTGTTAAGGTTTGCATAGTTGGTAAAGGTGATTTTTGTGAGTAAAACGGTACCAATACTTTGGTTCAACTCCTCCCCTTTCCCCGGGGGGAGGAGCCCAAAGTCGCAATAATTGCAAACCGGGCAGCGGATTTCAAGATGATGGGTAAAGATTTCGAGATGCTACTTTCGCCAGAAGATTCGTAATTTTTTTCTCTACAACCCGAATCGAGCATTTACGGAAATTCGAAAAACCAAATTTCGAATCATCTTCCGCGGCCACTGTATATAAATAGTTGACTTTTCCAAATTTATGTGGAATCAATCAAAAACAAATTTGTACCTGGTAGCATTTAGGTATTACACAAAAACAGATTCTATGTATGAAAAATTTTGCTATCCTGATAACTTTGCCGGTATATAGGCAATTTCAGCTTAAAATTTTGAGGGTTGGTTGACAGTAAATACATACATACATATGTACAACATACATGACATACATACATATGTATGTATTTACTGTCAACCAACCCTCAAAATTTTTAAAGCTGAAATTGCTTATACCGGCAAAGTTATCAGGATAGCAAAATTTTTCATACATGGAATCTGTTTTTGTGTAATACCTAAATGCTACCAGGTACAAATTTGTTTTTGATTGATTCCACATAAATTTGGAAAAGTCAACTATTTATATATCAAAATATTTTAAATTTCCTAAAAATCTATTTGTTTCGTAATATTAAATATACACATATTAAATATACATTAAATTTAAAAAAGTCGACACCAATATAATACTTAGAAGGATTGAGTCATCGAATAAATACGAGTCGAGTCATCGCGATGACTCTGACAATTTATTCGTTTATTTATGGTCGCGACCTTACTGCTTAGTAAATAGTTGACAAGTCCTTATCATAGTTACATACATACATATGTACATAGTTGTTAGAAAATTTCTATTCAATATCATTAACAGGAGCTGAGATATGTACATGCATCCGCAAGAATGCTTGAATTAAAAAAATTACTTTTACGTAATGCATATCTATTTATCCATGCATAACTATAGTTAGGTTATATATGTACAGATTTATAGTTGTGCAGAACGGCATAAATGTTCCGAAATTTTAGAACTGTAAAATTGTCAATAATTTATAGAATTTGATTCTTGCTCTATGTCTCAATAGCTTTCATAAATAGGTCAAAATCCAGAAAAAATTCAAAATCTTTTCGTATACCCTGTCGTTTAAAAAAACGCGAGAATCTTGAAGTTTCCTTCTCCAAATTCATTATGGTGAAAATTCTGTCATTGTTTTTCTTACGCAGCGCAGTTAGAAGCGACAGAGAAAAAAGCTATATTTTTTGACTCCACAAATCTCCTGTACCACATTTGTGTTGCTTCAGGCATGGATTTGTGGCGATCGTGTTTGTTAGCGCGTTCAAAATTTTTGGTGACCACACGGACCGTTCTTAATTGTAATTAGTGTTGTGCATGAGGTGAGTTACACGCCAGCTTATTTGTCCTCATTTATGTAAATGTGTGGTGAGTTGGCCGAAACAGTAACTCACCCCATCTCACTATTAAGTACTGAGGAAATCCTGAGTGAAATGAGTTAAGTGAGTTGAATGCAAAAAATCTTATTACTAATATTTTTCTGTAAATGCCATGTACTCTGTTTTTTATTTAATTATTCAACAATAAGTCGTCCGTGTGCTGGCTAATTAGGTAATTCTACATCATATTCCTAATTCCAAAGCTTATTGAAGTCAGTCGTACGTAATTCAGTCGAATACATTTTTAGTGGGGTTGATTACTCCTTTGGGCCTCCACTTTTCGAAATTTAATTTAGATTAACAACTGTGAAAGTATTGTCTCCTCCATAATTATTAAATGTCTTGCCATATGACCCTACTGCACTTCTTCTCTACTTTTTCAATTCAAACTTTTTGTTGAGAAACATCTCAAACCTCTATGTTAGATTTTTACAAAATCTTAATGTAATTCTAAGAAATCTAAGAAATACATAATAATTTATCCGTATAAAAAAATTCAACATCTGCGACATTCTATGCTAAATGAGTTTAATGTGTTAGCTCATGAGTTCAACTCACCTCAGCGCACACAATTCACAGCTTACTCCCTTATAAATGAGTTGAGTTATTATACTCCCAACTCACTTCGTCTCAATTGAGGCGAGTCTGCCTAACCACTTCATTAGTAACACTAATTGAAATTAATACTGGTCCCGGTATACCGATTTATGGTGAGGTTGAAGGACCATCAAATTTCCTATGGTCCCTTAGATTATTTCTGTAGTACATAGATAATTACTTTTCAGCAAATTTAGTAAATATTTACATTTTATTTTAAACTACAGCATATCTGTATTACCTTATTTACAAAATAAAGGTATAAATATTTATGTATGTATATATTAATAATTAATTAATAATTAAAGTATATATATGTTAAATATTGTTTAATAATTAACCCTTACATATCAAATTACATTAACATGTCAGCATCGTCAACCAACGACCGAGATCTTGTGGAGAGTGTCCTGTTCCATCCAGCCAGCAACAAATTGGTTTTAAGAGGCGTAACCCTTGACCCATGCAGACACATGAGCGAGCGAAAAAATGCAGCATTATGTTAGATTTAAGTTAGAAGTATATACATATACCGTTAGGTAGTTGGGTTTATAAATCCCGGGCAATCTTAAAACTGATGTCATTGGAAGCAAACCTAAGCGCGGTCGAAAAAGTTAGTTGGAAAGGCTTTGATTGTTGACTAAATATTTACACTTTCTTATTGATTGTAAAATTTGAAGTACTTAGGGATTTCGTTTATTTCTTATTCGGAAATTTAATTATTTTGTTGTACATTTTAATGAAAGTTGTTGCAAAATAAATCAATTCGTTGCCCATTTCATAATTGGCGAAATTATTAATTTTGGTTGGATAAAGCTATATTTTCGTTGGACCGTTAAATTTGCACCCTAAGAAAATGAATCGAAAAGGTTGACACTGTTGAGGAAGGAAAGATTATGGGGTTGTGGGACGGCAAGAGGGAATAAAAGTATGTGAAGTCAGACCACCAAATACTGCATCTCAAACTGACTCTTTATTTGGGCACAGAAATGTCCACGACTTTTCTCACACATAAATTTCATCCTCTTCGCACAAACAAACTCACAAATTTCACAACCACTGAAAATCAATTTATGCAAAAGTTCTTGTTTCGCAAATAATTATACCAATGCATAATTGCACGTCCGACAAGTTAATTGGCAAAACGTACGAACAATAAAATAAGACAAGCCTGACAATACATTAATTATTGATTAATAATTAGAGGATTGATTAAATATTTTTTAATAATTAACCCTTACATATAAAATTGCATTAACATGATTCAGGACTTGAATGCATTTCAAAACGCATTAATAATTAACCGTTACCAACGAATTGTAAACAAGGGGTGAAATCAAGTGGAAATGTCTCTGGGGCACGCCTTCATCTTCTGCCATTGTTTCAAATTTCCCGGTTGCATTTCGCCGCATATCTACACGTCACGCGCGTAATTTAAACGTCCTCGACAACATCTTTCGAACGACACCATACATGTCCAAATTGTGTATCGTTTACGGATGTTGAGATCGACTATAAAATGATACTCAACGGGTTGAGACCGTCCTCCGCAACGACCCGTTGCAGTCGGTTTCTCCAAATCTTTCCTAAGAAGGGCCGAGAGATTAAGTGACGAACTAACACTCGTCGTCAATTAAGTTAACTTGTATTTATTAAAAAACTCAACCAATTTTTACAAACTTTTTGGAAGAGACAAGAAAACTTACAACTACACTGCTTCACAGACAAAGGAACAGTGCCCGAAAGCACGAAAATATCTCGCCTTCACAAAAACGAGGGACACTCAAATTATAGGGGCGAATAAAGAATAATAATAGACAAACAATACAACATTCATAAAATATACATAATTAAATTTATGGCACTAATAATTCCACTGGCCATATCTTGAGGGCTTATTGATCACCCTCCCGCTCTTGGTCTTGACTACGACGACTTCATCCCCCTCCTCTTGAATGGGGACAAGACTCGTTCTGGGCGCAGGCAGCGTCTTCGGAGACGAAACCTCTAAAGGAAAAAGCCGCTGGAGAGGTCTGGTGAGAATTCCTTGAGTCATCCTCACTTTGGCAACTCGTACTTTTCCATCTGCACCTGGCATCAACTCCATGATTTTTCCCATTGGCTACTCGTACCGCTTTCTGTTGTCGGATCCAACTAGCACTACGTCACCGACTTCGATTGGAGGGCCCTTCTGCTCATTCTTCTTCTGGATTAAGTTGGCCAGGTATTCTTTTCGGAACCTTTCCTTCAAACTTTTCCTCAGGTTCGCCAACTTCTGGTAACTATTTTGAAGGTCACGGGAGGTGATTGCTTCTCGTTCAGGGAGACCGAATACAGGGAGATCTCTCATGAACATCAATGGCGTGAGAGCAATCAAATCTCCTCCATCTTCATTAAGAGTTGTAAGCGGCCGACTATTGATTGTATGGGATACGGCTGCCAAGCACTTTTCTAGTTCTTTCTTCGTCAACTTGGCCGTCCCCAACATCCTTCGTAATAATTCCTTTATCGACCGCACCATACGCTCCCAGAATCCACCCCACCACGGCGAAGCTGGCGGGTTGAAAGTCCACTTTATTACTTTCACGTTGACTTTCTCCTCAATCTTCTTCCAATTGAGACTCTTCAACAGGTTCTGAGCGCCTACCAAGTTAGTGCCATTGTCGCTATAAATTTGACTCGGCCGTCCGACATTCCATGTGAACTTCTCAAGCGAGTCCAGGAAATCGTCTGAGCTTAACGAGTCCACGATGTCCAAATATACACCTCGATAAACGGCGCAGGTGTACACGACGATCCAAACTTTCTTCCCTCCTTTTAGAATAATTGGGCCGGCAAGGTCGACTCCCGTCGTCTGGAAAGTACCCTGAGCCTCCTCTACTCTAGCTTGTGGCAAAGGGGCTGGATCACATACTTGGCTTCGTCCAGAGTATCTCTTACAGGTGACGCACTTTCTGATTACTTTCCCCACGGTCTTCCTTCCACCGGGAATCCAATACCGTTCCCTTAATTTTCCCAATACAAACTGCGATCCCCCATGGCAATTGGTCTTATGAATATACTGAATCAATTGATGTACAATGGGATCATCCTTCGGCAGTAGGATTGGACTTCGCAATAGCGGTGTGTCTTCCTTATAGGTCAGCCGGGTTTGGACATGAAGAAGCTTGTCTTCTTCTCTTCTCAATTTCATTCCTTGAATTTTCGGCATACCAGAGAAATGCCTCTTCTGTACTTGAAGAAGTAGGTCACTTTCTCGTGCCCTCATCTCGGACATAGTCAGATACTTTGAGTAGCATCTGTCTTCTCTTCTTTTACTGCAATTCCCCACGAATCGCCGAATCCATGCAGCAACACTAACATTCTTCCTGTAGGAATTGAATGGGGGCGAAATCTCTTCTAACGACATGGCAGTGGTGGTCACTTTCTTCTTTTCTTGTGACACTGCTTCTTCGTCCACACCCCCTTCCATATTGGGCCAGCTACTCTCTGAATCCAATAGCCATGCTGGACCCTCCCACCATCTTGACTCCAATACCTGAACTGGAGAACATCCTCTCGATGGGAGATCTGCGGGGTTGAGAAGACCTGGAACATGTCTCCATTTTACGTTGTGGGGAAGACGACTGATTTCTCTGACTCTATTTCCGACGAACGTTCCCCAGTTCTCATCTCTTCGGATCCGGGCGAGAGCGTTTGTAGAGTCACTCCACATGAAGCACGGCACATTTTCCATTGACAAGGACTGTGTCGTTGAGGTCAGCAATCGTGAACCGATCAAACAACTCATCAGTTCTAAACGATTGATCGTCACGTTCTTCTCCTTTTTCTTACTGAGTGGGGCCAGTCTTGACTTCGCTTGCAATAGGTGGACTGACACTTTCTCCCCACTTTTCACTCTAGCAAACACCACCGCCGCGTATGCATTCTTGCTTGCATCGCAGAACGTGTGGAGCTGAATTTCTTGTCCTTGACCATACGGGAATGCACATCTTGGGATCCGTATTTCTTGGAGTGACTCCAATTCCTTACTCCAAGAAAGAAACTTGTCCACTTCCTTTTTATCCCACTCGGCGTCCCAACTTAACCCGTCGGCCCATGACTGCTGTAACTTTATCTTGGGAGGCAACAGCGCTGGACACATGGCTCCAATGGGGTCGAAAACTTGCGAAACGATGGATAAAACGGTCCTCTTGGTGACGACGAGCTTTTCCAAATTCAGTGGAGAAATGTCGCAACGTAAGGTGTCTTGCTCCTTATCCCATTTCATCCCTAACACACTCGATTCTGGCCCGTTCCCCTGACCTTCAGTGTCATCCACATTCGATTCCCACTGTCGTAGCTCCATCTGCGCCCTCGCCATGATATTTGTTGCCCGTTCTTTGATTTCTTGGTACTCGGAGGCACTATTCATCGATCCAACGTAATTGTCAACATACAGTGACTTCTTTAATATCTCTGCCGTTGGTCGGTCCTCCTCGTCAACTTGATTCAAATGGTGGTTAATAACTGCTGCCAAAAGGAACGGAGAGCAGTTCATCCCAAACACCACTCGACAATGCCGGAAAACTTTGATGGATTTTTCTGTATCCCACCACAAGAACTTCTGGTAATTCCGGTCTTCTTCTTTCACTCCCACCATCTGAAACGCCTTCCGTATGTCCGAGATTGCGGCAACTTTCTTCTCTCGGAAACGAAGCAGTATGGATGGGATTAATTCCAACATATTCGGACCCTTTTCGAGGCACTGGTTGAGTGACGGGTACTTTCCAACCCGACACGACGCGTCGAATACTGGTCTGACCGGTGTCGTCAAGCTTTCTAATTTGAAAACCGGTCTGTGGGGAAGGTAGTGGGAATCCTTTGAGTCATCTTCTTGAACTTGTTCTATAATCCCCTCGTTTTCCCACTCTTCAAAAATCTTATCATAGGCCTGGTACTTGTCCTCCTTAATAAGCTTCTCCGTAGCACGATTGAGTCTCACCGCGACTGCTTTGTTGTCCGGTAGCCCCTCGCGCCCGCCGCTCCACGGAAGTTCAACAACGTACCGACCACTGTCATCCTTGGTGATGGCATTCTGCATATTCTCCTTGACATTGGCTTCATGCTCTTCTTCGCTTATCTTTTCTGCTGAGTCACGAATCCCAATGGTTTCTAACTTCCACAACTCCGGAAGTGTCTTCTCTTCTTGCGACAACATCGATATGGTCAACATCGCAAGATTCTGTGGTGATGGACTTGGCAATTCTCCACTAAGTGTCCACCCAAAGATTGACTCCATTGCTATCAATCCTCCTTCCAGTTTGACCATCTTTCCCGTCATGAATGAGCCCCAGAGATCACTCCCCACTAATATTTCAACTTCCGGGGAGTCTGAGTAGGTATCGGTGAGGTAAATCTTCCTCCTCGCCAAATCTTTTATCCATGGGCCTTGTGGGATGATTGGACAACTTAAACAAATAACCTCCTCTCCCACCAGGTTGACCTTCTTCATGGCTTTACTTCCGATACCTCCCAGGACGACTTCATACTTCTTCCGGGACTTCACATCAGTCAAATAGCCTCCAAACAATGCATTTTGCATCATGACATTTTCCACCACGGGGCACTTCATTTCTATTGCAATGGAAGACTTCACATAACTTCGCTGGCTCCCTTCGTCAAACAGCAGGCGCACCTCTCTATTTCTTCCGCCTGGCCCTTTAATCATGACGTGGAGCGTCTTCATCAGCACCAGGTTCACTTTTCCTTCTTGATTATAACTGGTCACTGAAGGCTGCACTGTGAGACCTCTCATTCCTTGCACAAATTCACTTGAGTCCCCATGACTTTCACTCTTTTTCTCTAGTTCGGGACACATCAACTTGTAGTGCTTCTTTTGACAATGGCTGCACTTAAGGGACGATTTGCAAAACTTAGCACCATGTCCTTTTTTGAGACACACATAGCAAGAGCGACTATCTCGAACTTTGTCTCTTCTCTCTTCCATTGTCATCTTCTGTGCTCGGAAGCATTCTTGTGAGGGGTGGTTTGACTTTGAGCAGAAAATCCATCCTATTTTCTCAACTTGATTCGAAAGAGAGGCCGCTGTCGGAATGGACGACTTGTTTCCATTCTTCTGCTTCTCATTGACCTTCTCTTCTCCAACGCCAAATCCAGCCTGCGCCAACTGCCTCTGGGTCTCGTTCTCCACCTCGCCTCTCACAAATTCCATCATGTAGTCGAACTCTGTTCTTGGAGGAGTTTCGTTCTTTCCGTCCTTCCCAAAACTTGCGCTTCTTTGCCACGCCAATAAAACGTCGTCAGGAAGGCACGACTCCACCATCGGGAACAACAATATATCCATTTGATCTTGAGTAATCCCCAGTGATTCCAAAGCTTTCAGGTGCGCCTCTAACTTGTCAAACATCTGCGTAATTGACACCTTCTGCTTGGATTTCTCAATGATCATCTTCAATAATTCCCGAACATATACTCTTTTCAGGATCTTCTCTTTTCCAAAACGGTCCTGTAGGGCTTGAATGACCTTTGGATAGTTTGCAGCAGTTTGTGGGAACACCTGCACGAGGTCTGCTGCCTTTGAATTGGGGATCATCGCTTGCACCAGATATTGGAACTTATCTGCTTCATGTAAGTCCTCATCTTCATGCACCTTGGCGAATTGCGCCCACCAACTCAACCACTCTGTAATGTCTCCGCCAAACTTCTTTATTTCTGTTTTGGGGAGTTTGTACGTCTTTCTTCTTTTGTGACCGTCGGAGGCGGTGGAATAACTGCTTGAAGTGGGACTTCCCGTGAGGACTACTGGGGTAAGGACTTTCTCCAACTTCAATTGCACCGTTTCTACTTTCTCTTGATATTCGGTGATGACTGGGAATTCCTTATCCGCTTCAGTTACTACTTCCTCTCCTTCTTCCTCCGGTTCTCCGGGGTCCATTGCACTAAGGACGTCCATTAACTTTTCATCCATCTCTCGTAACTTTTGATTGAGGGTGTGGATGACGTTCTGTTTCGCCCTGATGGTGTCCAGGTCTTTCGGGTCCACTGCCAGTAGCGCTTCTAATTTGTTACATAGCCTCGTAACTTGGGCTCGAACAGGTTTCCTGGCTCTCCTCTGCGCCTCCATCGTGACCTCAAAAGTTTGCAACAAACGAGAAAATGATTAATAATTGTTCCTTTCAACTTTTTCTCTCAGAACAATTCCACCTCTTAAGCTCCCGTATGCACAGGATGGAGCCCTCAAAGAGGCAAGACAACTTCTATAATATTCTTCTCGAATACAAAACGGATGGAAGAGGTCGCGGTCCGCGAACTCAGGGTCCTGGGAAGTAAACTGCGGTCGATATCCTTTTAATGGCTCGACTCCTACTCAGCTACTCCACCCACAGGCTCTCGATCTGGTCACGGTGCTAATCTTTCTCCCCTTATACCGAACAAAACTAAAACGGAAAGGTATCACCTGCTGCGACCCGGAATACTCCAGGTCTGGTCCTCAAAGAGGCAATTCTTTTTTGGTGATCCTTGTTCTTTAACAATTCCTCTCTCTGGTCCTTCTCGGAGTCTCGGTGGGACCTCCAGATGTTGAGATCGACTATAAAATGATACTCAACGGGTTGAGACCGTCCTCCGCAACGACCCGTCGCAGTCGGTTTCTCCAAATCTTTCCTAAGAAGGGCCGAGAGATTAAGTGACGAACTAACACTCGTCGTCAATTAAGTTAACTTGTATTTATTAAAAAACTCAACCAATTTTTACAAACTTTTTGGAAGAGACAAGAAAACTTACAACTACACTGCTTCACAGACAAAGGAACAGTGCCCGAAAGCACGAAAATACCTCGCCTTCACAAAGACGAGGGACACTCAAATTATAGGGGCGAATAAAGAATACTTATACTAATGCCTTATGATTTCTTCAACGGATTTGAGAGTAACGATGATCTAACCAAACTGAATAGCAACGGGATTACCATACATTGATCCCATCACAAAACGCCTTAATCACGAAGTGCTGAGTGAGACTGGCCTTGTTTACGATATGGACCTTGAGATTACGGGCGATCTCGGTTTTGAAAATCTTTGGTGGAATTCTACAAAGATCGGGATCGAATTTTTATTTTGAAGTAAGAATGCATTTACAAACCGCTCGTTTTACAATGGTTGAGTTAACAGTTTAAATTTGCTTAGTATTTTTTAAATTTCGTGACTTTATTGCCTTCCAAATTTAATAATCGGTTGATTAAAATGGTTTCATGTTCATTGTGATGTATAGAAACGGGAAAATTTCAGCAATTAATTAAATTATATTATTTCCTAATCTTTCAGTCAAAATATATAAAAAATTATTCAGCTAAAAAAATATGTACGTAAATAATTTCGCCAGCTACTTAGCGAGGCGTTGATTTTGAGTATGAATCCTTTCCAAGCTGTAAGCAAGTCACCGTAAATTTTGCTGTCACGTACAGAAAACAAAATTGAAGCGAATACCTGTCTGTCTATTCCGGAGATGTTTTGTGCTTCGGTCTTTTTCCCGGTCGCACTTGTCGTCCTTTTTTCACCTCGCATGCCACCTCCCCAGATGCTGTGGATTTATTTTTACCCGCCAGTTTTCGATCGCCTGATTCCTTCACGTTCCAGACCACCTCGGTTCTAAAATTTACATTATCAACGTCGTCCTGATCGCTAGAAGTTTTCATTAGAACGGCGCCTTCCGGAAGAACTGAGTCTTTAAAGGATTTTTTGGCACGTCTCCACGAATCCCAGGATTCTTTCAAGAGTTTCTCCGGAAGTGGAATATGCAATGTCCCATTGGTTATAAACCTTGAATTAATTAGAAGACTTACAGATTATCATAACTGAGATTCTCAGTGTTTCTCACGGGTCGGGTTCTTGCAAATCCGAAACCCGAACCCGAACCCGATACCACTGATCCGAAACCCGAGGGCAACCCGAACCCGAAGAACCCGAAACCCCTTTGCAAGGTCCCGAACCCGAACTAGCAGATCAAATCCGAAACCCGAACCCGAAAACCCGAATATATTTTAATTTTAATGGGTGGGCTGAATTTTTAGCTAAAAATTCTTTGGAAGCTTTCAAAGCAACAATACTATCTGTAAATATAGCCAAGGAATTATAATTAAGCACATTTCTGCATAAATATAATGCATTTTAAAATGTGCTGAATTTTAATTCCTCGACCACAATAATGCAATCTCAAAAAATCGACCCTTAATAATTGCTTTCCGTGACATTCAGAAATTTGTAAATAAGTTGAAAACTGAAAACGATTTTCAGTTTCCAATATTAAAGTATTCTCAAGCTAACTAGTTAACTAGCAAGCTAGCTAACTAGCAAATTTTTGATTAAAAAATATATTTTATTTTAATATTCAAATCATAACACTAATTGAAGACACTTGTGAAAAGAAGTTACGACAATTAAAAATTTGAATTGTTTACTTAATCACGGCAGCATAACCGTCTTAGCAAGTGTGGTTAACACTTCAATTTTCTTTTTTAACTTTTTCGCGTTCGTTGTGGCAAAAATTCTTGTTGATTCGGGTTTCGGGTTGTTAGTCGGAACCCGAACCCGACCCGAACCCGAAATTTTGGGATCAGATTTTTCGGACCCGAACCCGAACCCGAAAGTTTCGGGTTCTGAAATTTCGTATCCGAAGCAGGACCCGAACCCGAATCCGAACCCGAAACCCGAAGTAAGAACCCGAACCCGTGAGAAACACTAACTGAGAATTGAGGTCTCCCAATGTGTGCTCAAATATTTGAAGGAAACCATTGTGAATCGATCAAAATTTGAATTAGTGTGAAATTTGTAAACGGCATGGAACTATCTGTCAATGCGCAGGTTTAGCGGTCATGTTTGCATCCGAAGTGGAGAAAACGCGCAATAAATTTGGAAAGTGTAAAAAAATGCCAGCTTTGGGACTAGCCTTATCTCCTTTTTCTGCGAATTTCTCGGCCAAACTTACGCATTGGAAGTTGTTTCACAATTTTATATAAATTAAATTGGTGATCGATTGAAACTAGTTTGGTCCAAATCTGAGAGCATACGTTGGGAGACTTCCATTGTTAGATGTTAGCACCTTTTAAAATTCCGCCACAGGCGTAAACATGTGTATTCAGGAAAACGAAAAAATACGGGTCCACTTATTGTTGAGCGTGAACAATCGGTCGATATCGGCGATAAACACCTCACACCTCCTCATTGATAGCTTGTTCTTCCTCGAACGGGAAGGAAAACGCCAAGCGATTCGTAATTTTTGGGTCGATTTTTTGACATGACTTGGTACAAAATCCCGATGCAGCTGGAAAAAAGGTGCTCTTGTAGGTGATTAAAATATTTGAGTAACATTTCCAAAATTATTTTAAAGTATTAGATCCGATTATGCTTAAATTATTGTTTGATAGCATTGTTATCCAAAATCGTCTTTTTTTGTCTTGTCGACAAAATTGGACACAACTTGGTTAAGTAAATGCTTACTGTTCGTTCAAAATTAATATGCAGTAAAGTCCTCAAATTTTTTTAAAACGTCAAATGGCCCAAGTTGCTGGTTGACATTGACAGCGATTTAATTATGCACATTTTTTCAACTTTTAAATGAAAATCAGGTGAAATTTGGAAAATATAAACAAAATCAATCAATGGAAACCAATCATCCGCCAAATAACCTTTTAGATTTTTTACTGCATATTATTTTTGAATTAACAGTAGAAAAGATCATTTTAAAAGGTTAATGTACATATTTTTGTACAGTCTATAAAATGTATTTATTTGGCATCACCTACAAAGTTGCGATGCCTGTAGAATGTTACTTTCAATTCTGCTCTCGATAATGGAACAAATGTGGAACAGATGAACAATCCGATCGCTAAAGTAGCGATTTTAGGAAAGAATTTGGGCATTTTGATATGTAAAGTTATTCTTCTAAAGAATCGAGGAGAAGGAAAGAGACCTTGTGTCGACAAGTTTGGATGAAAATACAATCACAGAAACAATAAAAAATAATCGTGCATTGTCCAAGCTTAAGAGCACACTCTTAAAAAAATACTGTTATATACAGGGTGGTGTAAATGTCACGCTACAATGGAAAATTCAATGGGAAATTCAATGGAAATCTCCATTAGTTACAAAATTTTGGATTGAGATGTTTATAATTATTATCAAAACTGATGACGAAATTCTTGAAATGCTGAATTTTAGAGACAAAATTTCGGTAACTAATGGAAATTTACGAATTTTTCTCATCTAAAAATTTTCCATTGTAGCGTGACATTTTACCCACCCTGTACTTTAGTAAAAAGTAATTGTGCCGTAAATTCTAAGTTAAGGAACTAATTTTCGGCAATACTCGTAATTATAATTGTAACCCAATTTTTCTTAGTGTAGGAGCATGCATACTTGACAGAACACAATGCTCTTCGGGACGATTGTTTCCCTGCCGAGGGCAATTAAGGGTTTAAACTATTGAAGTTTTAAATTACAACGGGGATCCTTTGTTTAAATAAATCGGTATTCTGAACTGCATTGACGTCACAAATGTTTCTGCGGAACAGATGAATCTACATAAATGTTAAATTTAAAGTTGATTTATTAAAACGTTACATTACTCTGCACTCTCAATAATTTGTAAGAAAAATTATTACCCTAACACGGTAACACCCAATAGGTAACAAATTCGTCACCAAAATTGTCAACATCTGAAGTAATAAACAATATATATATTCTATACAAAATTCCCAAAACTCCTTGTTACTATCGAAACTTAAAAACTCCTAATCTTTTCTTTTCTGGAACTAATTTTTCAGTGATTTTTAAGAAGATCCAATTTCTTAATCCGGTGCAGTTTGCGAAGTATCTTTTCCGAGACTTTCACACACTGTAAATGAAGTTGAGTAAAATTGCCACCAAAGCAACTATTGAGTAAAATTTACCCTGCCAAAGGTAAAATTTACTCAAGGTTGAGCAAAAATCTGTCAACCTCGAGTAAATTTTACTTTTGTCAGGGTAAATTTTACTGCATAGTTGCTTTGGTGGCAATTTTACTCAAAATTGAGTAAATTTTACTCAAAATTGAGTAAATTTTACTCAAAATTGAGTAAATTTTACTCAAATTTATTTAGAGTGCAGACTCTGGCGTATAAACCACTCACATTTTTTATAGGCGGAAATTGTCACGACTTTTTATACCGATATTATCAGTAATTCACCCTTGCAGCGTATCCTACTCATTTCTATGTCAGTTTCGCACATATGTTTTTGGGATTCATTTCGAAAGGAATTCTGTTTTACCCATCCGTTAACAATGAATAAGCTACAATTTATTATTCTAATTTCAGATAAATAAAATGTGATGTACAATCGGTAAAAATTTGGCTCCAAAGAATAAAGTTTGATGTGGTTACTGCAAATTTATTGTCACAAAAAATAAATACATTTCTAAAAATTTCTAAATTATATCACAAAATTTCGAAAGACATTTATTGCGTTCCTTTTTTGGCTTTCTATTCTTTCTTACCTTTACCAATTTCTTAAATGGTTTAACCCGAATTTTTGTCGTTCTTCCAATACAAAGGAAACCTTCACAAAGAAAACATATCAGCGACACCCAAACCCACGCCGCTTACAATAAAGTAAGATAGCAAATTGGTAAACGATACGTAATCCGAGCTGAACGGCTTTATCAGTTTACGATACTTGCTTTCATCCTTTTCAAATTTTCGGGCACCCCAAATCCTCTGTTAGGTATATGTATGCCTACGTAGATATGTATATGTAATTAGTTATGAATCTGTACATCACTCCAGCTTTAACTCTCTTCCAATAAATACTCTCCTCTGTCTCCTCTCACTGTGTACCACTTATTTATGTATAATCATATATACATAACATTGGTGGACCGGCAGAGTACTTTCTTTCGCTTCTCCCACTCACAATGGATTTTAAAATTTTCAAAATTCTTCGACATCCTACCAAATTTGCTACGACGGCGACGACTAAGCAGCTTGACCACCGACCCTTAGAGCTTGTCATTTTGCTTCCGATAGGGAAACTTCCCAAATCTCTCTTCTCAAAATCTTGTGTAAACTGTGATTTTCCTGTGAAACTTTTTTTCGGAAACCAGCTTCTGCATATTTTTGAATTGTTTGCAACATTCGGTCCACGATGTGGAAATCGAGGAGATCATAGCTGTGTTTGAAAAGGACCGCGTTGTGGAGCGAGTAGCACGTGTATGTCCCATGATTCACTTTAGCTGTTATGTACAGGAGAAGATTCGCTATATTTGTGGGTTCCGTGATTACTGCAATGGTTGGATTTGACTTTGACAACTTGTGCAGGGCGGGCCATACCTGTTCAAAAAATATGCCTTCATTCAAAATTTATTCAATTTAGAAATTAGGAGTAACTATTTATGTATCCCAAATTCGTTAATAGATAATTAATAGTTAATTAATAATTAATAGATAGTTAATAGATTCGTTCTTTAGATATTGCAATATGCAAACAACTATTAAATATCATTGAATTTGAAGCTAAATTAAATTATTCATTCACAATTCATTCCATTTACAAATTAGAAACAAATAACTGTCTAAAATTCATTCTGTTTCAAAATCGAAAAAAAATATTTATTCAATATTAATTCAATTCTAAAATTTTGATACAGTTACTTGCTGGTTAATGAATTTTTGAGCAATGAATGAATCATCGGAATCATTCAGTATTAAATAAATGAATATGAACAGGTAAGCATATTTACGACCTTACCTTTTCTTCGACAAATGTCTGATTTCCTGTGTGACTAATATTTTGCGTGGCAAAATCGTTAATTAATTTGGCCAGGGTTGGTTGTCCATCGTACCAGATCGTGTATCCGTCAGAAATCATGTCCTGTACACGTTTGTAAGGGTTGAATGCCGTCGGGACAGTAATTTCTGAAGTAAAATACAACTCATAGTTGGAACAAATGCTCATAAACGAGATAAGTACGGCACCAATCAGCCAAGGAGAAGACGACCTATTTGTATCAAGCGGTTGTCGAAAGAAGATCCCAAAAAGGTCTAAGACCGCTTTTTCCACGGCATCCGCCCAACGCGGGGATGACTTTAGGTGGTCCGCTAAATTTTGATTTGCCAAGTTGTGGTAACACATCTGTGAAGAAAGAAAGCGATAATAATTAGACGGGATGCTACTATTACGGAGATTGCGAATTTACAAACGTACACTAAACTTTTGACGTTAGGACTAAATTTTGACTTCCGCCAGTCAAGTTTGGGGAACTCAAGTTTTAAATTGATGTTAATTTTCTTCGAATTTCTCATGTTTTTTACGCTAAAACGAATATTTTAGCGGAACATAAAGTTTTTATGTAGACAATAAATTGCTGGGTTTAAGCGTGATGTAATATTACACACAAATTCAAATTTTTCGAATGAATTTTGACGTTTTACGTTAATTCGGGCATAAATTTTTAAAGAAACAAAACATTTTTACCGGGTGAGGAAAAAATTAAGGTACAAAACTTAATTCGCAATCTCCTGATTAAGAAAAATATAATAATAATTGGATTACACGGAGTTAAGTGGAAAAGTCGAAGAAAAAGTTTTGCTTTATTTTGTCAATATTTCGAATGCTATCTGCTATTCATTATCAAGACATTTACAAGATGGGAAATTTGTTACACATTAAAAAAAATATCTCACCATCGAGCCCATAGTCACAATAAATGTGGGAGCGATGACAATCCATAGTTCTCTAGAAAACGGGGACAGCCACACGACGAAAGACATATTTTCCGTGCGAATGTTATAATTGCAATAAATCAAATGTGCAAAATCAGATTCCACAAATTGGAGTTTGTGCATTTGGCCAAAGAGGAGCATGTTATCCTCAGATCGCGTGTGCAAAAATTGAACTTTCTACTTTCAAAAATGCCTCCCCCACAGCCCCCAGAAGTTCAAACACTCATTTTTACTCTTTCCAAACTCCGTCGAAAAAATTCGGTCTCTGCAAAAAAATTTTTATTTTCAAGTATCCGACCCCAAATAAGTCCATTTGACTTATGTCGGGGGATTGTACAGGTAATTCACTATTCGAAATGATTTTTATCCCCAATCTAGCTTCAAGGTCCTTTGCATTATCTTGGTTCAATTTGCCGTCTGGGAAGACGCACCGTCATGATGAAAACTCACCTTAATTATTTTTTTTACCGTGCAATTTAGGAAAATGTTATTCTAAAAGTGGTTTCAGTACAAGGTCCACATAATACTTCGAAGATTCCTTCACTTTTTGGGGGACTTTGATAAGTGGGAGGACACCACGACCTGACATTGTACCCACAACCATCAACTGTTTAAAAAAGTTCTCCTTACAAAGAAGCACCAACTTGAGTGAATTGTTTTCGACATTTGTCGTGTAGTAAGCTCTTCGAACCCAATTAGTAACTTGTAGGGAAATTAGTGCTTCGTCAAATGTCACCAATAACTCACTCTTATTCCTTCACAAAAAATTCGAATAATTTTTTTTGTAAACACGGGCGCGATTTTTTTCCTACTTTTCAGTCAGCTGATGCACACGGCTTTTCCGACGAAGTCGTTTCTTCAAAATCTAAATTTCTCTTTTCACTGAACGCTTAGACACCCCAACCTTACGAGAAATTTCATTTTGGGTCAGTGGATTGTTTTCGAAGGTCAATAGGTCAATTTTCCTATGCACGGTCGAAATTAGCACTTTTTTTGCCTTTGTTCAGGGGGTGGTGGTTGCCCTTTACTCAAAATTTATCGCTTTTCACCTATATTTTTCAATACCCTATTGATTGTAGATTTCGAAATTGTTTTCCATTCACTTTTAGAATGTTTAGCAATTCTGTTGTACGAGTATTTAAGTTTGGAAAGAGGTTTTATGGGTGTCTCAGCTTCTGGGGGCTGTGGGGGAGGCATTTTTGAAAGTAGAGAGTTGGTTTTTTGCACACAACTATTTGAGGATAACATGCTCCTCTGTTCAAAATGTTGACCCGTTGCGACAAACCGTTCCAGGGTTATTCAAGGTCGAATTCGTATCCACGTAAGTGCCCAACCCTTCTGTAGGAAATCGAGTTTTCGCAAAATCCATACGGATGGTTCAACGCGACGGATACTGTTTTAGTCGATTTGAAAGTCACATTAGTGTCGACGCTGAGGGAGGCATAATATCTGTAGGATTCAGCGCAATGGTAGCCTTCCTTCAAATGGTTTCCCCGGGAACATTGATACGAAACTCGGGCGTCGGTGAAGACCAGAAAGTAAAGGGTTTTTTCTCCAAGCGGGCCCGAATTGAAAAACGTTTGTGTGTAAAATGCCCGATTTTAGGGGTACGAGGGGCAAACTGCAGTAAAAACTGAAGAAATAGAGGGAATCTTGAAATTTAGTAATTTTGTTATCCAGAAACAAATAAAAGAGGCGATGCCTTCGGTAAAAGTCGGTCCCGTGATGAACAAAACCTGTAAACGAAATATATTCTCCATTCATTGACCCTTTTTCGATTTAAATATGGAAAAAAATATTCTTTCATAATTCGTTCATTCAGAACTGTAAAATAATAATTCCACTAATTGCAATTTTTATTTGTTTTAGCTCCAATTAGCCTTATTAAGTATGTGGATAAATTACTCAATGTACCCCCCATAAGTGTTCCATGAAAAATTAAGAACGAGAAAAATTCTTCATGAGTATGAAATGAATAAATATTTATTTTAAATATGCATTCATTTAAAAATGTGAAATAATTATTCACTCCTAATGCTGGAATTGCATAATTGAATAATGAATGAATAATTGATAAATTCTGTGTTAAAAGAATGAATGTGAACAGTTATTAAGAAAACCTTGTCTAGATAGAGCCGTGATTACGATCCAAACCGAGAATTGCATCCCTCTTAAAGAGTCTCGGTTACTTGAGATAAACTTTATTCGCCGGGGACCGTCTTCGGCATCGTATTTGATTATGAAATTGATGACGCATATTTCGAAAAAGTGAATATCATGGAGTAAAAATGTATCGGGTGTTAGTGCCGTATCGTTAAATGAATTGAAGAAATAGAATATTTTATTGCGAGGATTGTTGCTGTGTAAGAGGATCTCTGAAATATCTTGGTACAAATTGGAGTCAGAAAATCGTTTAATTTTGAAAACACAGCTGTCAACGTTGTCTAATTTTAAATTTAATTTGAAATCAAAGTCGATGGTTTTAGTTGGGGAAGGGGACAATCCTGGAAAGAAGGGGAGAAGTAGAAGTTTAACTGATAGTAGAATAGTTTGTTTTTGCAGCAGATAAAATAACATTTTTAAAATTGGAACTAGAAAGTAAGAAGAATCGAGCAAAAAGTTAAGAGTCGTTGTTTAAGATTGAATCGATTTTCAACGAACACGGAGGTTTCCACGTACGTAGGAAGATAGGTATCAATGAAACAAATTTAAAATATATCGTTGCGTGACAAGGTGAATGGCAGGGATGTAAGGATAATAAAAAACCTGTATCAATGTCAAAAGTCATCCAAGGTGACGCTAAATAATCGATAAAACCTTCGCCGCGTGCCAATTGTGTAAATCCTTTTCGCTCACCAACTGGGCACATATTTATTTACATAGAAAGCCAAAACATAATGCATAAATTGATGCATAAACGTTATAAAAAAATCCATAAAAGATAAAATGTAACTAGTGGAAGGATTATCGTTTTTGAAGGTAATTTTTGAAGATTTGTTGTACAGGGTAGCCCGATTTGTAAAAATTGTGGTCCCACACGACCATTTATCAGCAACTTAAATTATCCGAGGTTTTTAACAGAATCAAGGTAAAAGGTCTGCTGTCGTGACGAATAATATTAACTATTTTCTTACTCGATTAAATTGAACAAGTCTTTGGTGGCTGATGTATTTATGATATATTTATGTCGATTTCATAATTATATATTTGAGTTTGTAATTTTAGGTTTAACTTTGAATAATAATTTATGCACTTTAAAATAACAGATGAATCATCAATACTGCATTTTGACATTATAGATATTGATATAGGCAGAAGTATGCATAAGCCTTACTTAAGTGTCTGTATTTATATCCAAACTTGGTTTTGAAACTTGTTTATTTGTTCAAATGTGGCAATGAAGTAAATCCGTACACAATGCAATTTCATGAATTTATTACATATAAAAATAAAATACTATCAAAAATTCAGTAACCTGTTCATCACAAACCTTAGAATATGATAGTTTTTTTGACAAAATGCATAAACGCTAGAGTTCTAATGTTGTGAGGAGAAATATTAAATATTATATTGCTTGATTAAATTTAACAGGTCTTTTACTGGCTGATATGATAGAATCGTGTCCGAGTAGCAATAATGAAAACCGGAATCTCGAGGGCCACAAAAAAATTTGATTTTGTTAATATTTGCATAGTTGGTAGAGGTGATTTTTGTGAGTACAGCGGTACCAATCGTTTGTTTCAACTCCGCCCCTTCCCCCGGGGGGAGGGGCCCAAAGTCGCAAAAATTGTAAACGGGGCAGCGGATTTCTCCATGATGGATAAAGATATCGAAATGCTACCTTCACCAAAAGTTTCCTAATTTTTTTCTCTACAACCCGAATCGAGCGAAAAATAAAATTTTCAAAAAATAACTTATATCAAAAAATATAATGAAACATAAAAATATAATAAACTTATATAAAAATAAGTAATATCACCCCATAAATGGGGTATCGTTGGAAAGGTCTCGGCAAGTGGATTCAGAAAATATATACTTTGTGGGGTCTGGGACCACACCCTGCAAACATAGGGCCAGAGTCTGGCCCTATGTTTATGTCTGGAATATTTTTGAGTTTTTCCCATTCGAGCTTCCGTATTAGCTCCCAATCTACTGCTGTGTTAAATTCTGGACATCCGCAGATTTTCGTTCTTTGCCCTCTAGACTTGCAGGGGGTGGTCCCAGACCCCACAAAGTATATATTTTCTGAATCCACTTCCCGAGACCTTTCCAACGATACCCCATTTATGGGGTGATATGAGATATGAAATTTTAATCCAAAATTTTCGAAGTTATTTTTTGAAAATTTTATTTTTCGAATTTCAAAAAACCCTCGATTCGGGTTGTAGAGAAAAAAATTAGGAAACTTTTGGTGAAGGTAGCATTTCGATATCTTTATCCATCATGGAGAAATCCGCTGCCCCGTTTACAATTTTTGCGACTTTGGGCCCCTCCCCCCGGGGGAAGGGGCGGAGTTGAAACAAACGATTGGTGCCGCTGTACTCACAAAAATCACCTCTACCAACTATGCAAATATTAACAAAATCAAATTTTTTTGTGGCCCTCGAGATTCCGGTTTTCATTATTGCTACTCGTCCACATATTAGAATTAATCAGTTACGTTAGTAATTTTAGGTTTGACTTTGTATAATAATTTATGCACTTTAAAATTACAGATGGACGTTTTAATTTAGCAATACATAAATTCGACATTATATTTATACAGGCAGAACTATGCATTCGTAAGCATTGTTTAAGTGTGTGTATTTATATCCAAAGGATTAAACCTTGCGATGGATTAAATCCCTACACAATGCAATTATTTATATGAATTTATTTCATAATAAAAGACTGCAAAAAATTCAGTAACCTGTTCATCACAAACCTTGGAATATGAATTTTAAATTTTCGTAAACCTATATTCTCAACTAAAACTTGTTTGACTACTCGAAGAGTTACTGCATTAGCAGCAGGCGAATCGTATACTTTGCACAGAAACCCATGATAACCAGAGGTGTCGAAATTGCCATGAAATTATTACCGAATCTGATTTTCATCGGGGTACATGACCTTATCACCCTTCCCAACACTTTCCTCTCCATCTTATCACAATTAACTGCACAACTCTTTCCAAACTTCGTTATACATTTGCCCGACCATTTATGCACATAGCCGGCAAACGTGCCAAATAAAATGATAAATATAGTTGTGAAAGCAGCAGCCAAAGGGAAGAACAAGTTCCCGACGTGATCAAGTAATCTAGCGCTTAATAAAATGGTCAAACTCATCCCCAAAATGTTTGGGGTGATTACTGCCACAAGTAACATGGGAAGACACACGTTACGCAGGCAAAAGTTCATTTGGGCCAACAAAATATGCAGTTGTTTGAAAATCTGTAACGCCAAGGTGAGTCGTATCCGACGAAATGAGTCATCTGACCTAAAGATTGACAATTAAACTTCTATTAGCATCAACGTATTAAACAAGGTCCTAAAAAGGGAAAATCTTAATGAAATCAAAATAAATAAATAAATTAGAATTTCAAAGTTTTTGCAGAAGATAAGCACTCTCCTTGCCATTTTTTTGCTAGACACATAAATCTGGTGGATATAATATTTGGGCAGCCTTTATAGGGCGGACACTTTTATAGGAAAATTCAATAGAATATCCAAACCATAATAATTTATTGAATAAATTAAAATTTTTAAAGCCAACAACTTCCAATTGTTTACCCACTATAATTGAATCTCAGATATTCGCGTTCACAGGATGTTTGCTCAAATTCAGTTTAAAAAAACCTATGCAGATTAATATATATATAAGGTTAAACTCTTACCTTTTTAGATAGCACAGGTGTTCAACCGCACAATGTAGCGAGTCGCAAAGGAAGATAAACATAAAGTATGTCATGGGCCCACACATAGAGAAAAATGCCCACGCCTGCACCACCACTATGCACAAATGCCCTCCCTTGCTTGACACAATAAATAATCCAGATCCTAAAAACGGCTTGAGACCCGGTTCGAAAAACATGAGTAGCAGTAACACACCTGGTGCTACTATCCGTACAATGTGGGACAAGATATGGGACAACTTGAGTACGATTTTGCAGTTTGCGACTAGTTTTTCCGGAGGATCTAAGTAAATATGTAAGGTATTTATTAGGGGGATTTGAAAATGGTAATGCCTGTTGTGATAAAGCAACGGTTTTAAACTCCGAAACGTTTCAGGAGTATCTACATACGGGTTTCAAAATTGGGACCGGGTCTTAAAAATCATGTTTCATCGTTACGCAATTTAACAACGTTTCTTAAGATTAACTTACGTAACAAGTTTCCATTAATATTTCTCAATGCAAACTCTTGTCTTGCGTTTAACAAGAATACGAAAGGATCCGGCTGAAGAAGCATGGGAGACAGGAGTATCATTGATACGCAGAAGGGAGATGCGAAGAGTAAGATGGAGGACGTCTCCAATATTCCCGGTTGGGTGAATAATATCGAGTAGAAACCATTTAAACAAATTGCTCCAAAGATTAGGTAACAGGTAATAAGTTTTACCCAGTTGGATCTAGTTTTAGGCCTCTTAACAAATTTATCTACCCTTGCATCGAAGTAGATGTAGTTCACGTCAAAAAAGGATTTCGATTTTCTCAAAAGTTTCAACATTTCAGCTGAGAAGTTCTTCTGAAAGTGTTCGCCTCGTGAAGGAAATGACTTTAATGGAAGGTTAACATACATATCATTAACTGATGTATTATTGATCAAATAAATATCCGAAACATGGACTGGGTTTGTGGAACAATGCAAATAAATTGGTATGCTCGGTTGTGAGGAATTACAATATTTCCGTAAGTATTTGTATGTGTTTATTCGGCTTTACTTAAGGTTCATTCGTATACAGTTAAGTTTGGAATTTTAGCTCTGACATTGAGTAATACATTATTCGTTTCAAGATGACGCATTAAAGCTGCATATGTACATTTGTGACTTTTTGTACAATATATAGCCCGACATATGTAAAACTGTTCAGTTAATTGTACAGAAGTTGGCGAATTTTTACATATTCATTATTTTTTCATTATTCATTACATGTTCATTATTTTTACATATACCCTGTTCCTTTAAGGCACACTTGATAAAACTTGTATTCTTATTCACGAACTATCTTTCCTGGATCAGTCACTCAATATGTCGTTTTCTTATTTGTGACCAGTTGAATAATAATGGCACGCAAAGATGCTTGAACTTTGCGAGGAGTTTGAAGGAAAATTAAGATTATGTTACGTAACATTTCTGAATATATTGCCTAGTGAAAAGAAAGAAATCTGGATAACTAAACTAAATATGTACAACTAAAAAACAAGGATGTAATTCAGAATGAATTAGAAGTTTCTACGTTCTTGACCCAAATACACATACATATGTACTTGTTCATATTCATTCATTCTCTGTGAATTGGTGAGCATAGAATGAATGAACAGATCAATAAACAATTCTCTAAGTGAAAGAATATTTGTTTCTAATTTTGAAATTAACTGAATTTTGAATGACGAAATACATATTTACATATTTAACTGGTATGACTAAACTTTGAATTGTTTCCGTTTCTATCAACCTTAAGCGAATTTAGAGTAGTAGGACTTGAATTTGTCCAAGTGAACGGCATGTCCCCAGGCGTCGCAAACTTGATACTGAGCAGTCCAATATTCTCGGATAAAATCTGCCCCCTTTTCCCCGATCATGATGGCGGGAGCGTTTGTATTTCCGTTCACGATTTCTGGCATGATTGAAGCATCCGCGACTCGCAATCCTGGCACGCCAAGGACCCTGAAGTTCATAATTATTCAGCATCCAATTACATTTTGACCCCTAGATTAGTTCGACATAGTAAACTAAAACAGAGGGCGGTTATGCATTTTCGCTGAGACAAAGTTTAAAAATAGCTGAGACATGTACATATATTTACGAAAAACCGAAAAAAATGTATGAAATAAATAGATAAAAACCTGAATTTTTCCAAAGTCTATTCAATGCCTACGATTCTAAATATATGTTCCAATTTCTTAAACAAAAAAACTTCATCTAGTATCGTGGCAATATATTTGAAAATCGTGTGTATTTTTTGAAAATCTATATTCCAAAGATTTACGTATTTAAAAAATAATATTATAATTATTTATGAAAATTTAGAAATCAGTAAATTTAGTTATAATTATTTTTGTCATACACCAAAAATTTTACATATGTACAGCAGAGATGAGCCGTGCGCACGACTTTTTCGTGTTAACACGAACACGCACGACACGATCGTGCATCGTGTCGTGCGTGCGTCGACGCGAGCCGTGTCGTGCCGTGCGTGTAACCCTCACTCAAACACTTCGTGCGTGCGTGCAAAACCAATCGTGTCCTCGTGTCGTGCGTGTTGGTACTTTTAACACTGCACGCACGCTGTGAAGCGGGACATTGGTTACTAGTACCAGGGTTGCTAAATTATTCGTACAATTGCATTTTTACACTCTGAAAATTGAAAATGTCGGTTAAATGACAATTATTCATCATAGTGTCAAGCAATTCTGTTGTTATACCCGACACGATAGTGCTCAAATGCAAAATAAGCCGAAATTGTTTGGTCGTGCGCATCGTGCGTGTTTTTTCGTGTTAAAAAATTTTTCGTGCGTGTTGGGCATTTTTCTGGCAGAAAAAGTCGTGTTTCGTGTCGTGCGTGAATTTTTTTTAAAGAGCCGTGTTCGTGTTCGTGCAAAACGTGACACGAGCTTCGTGTTCGTGTCGTGCGTGTTTCAAAAAACCTTGACACGACTCATCTCTAATGTACAGTAGGACATTATCATATGAAAACAAGAAAATAAATAAATATCCGCCCTCTGATTCTTGAGAAATGAATAAGGACCGAACCTGAGTTTCGAATCCACCACGGCGGTTCGATCGCTCCTGCCTCGTCCCATCTTACAAGTGCCGACCGGATGCCAGACGTGCATTGCAAAATGACGAAGATAACACTCAAAGTAGGCGTCACTTCGGTACACGTGACCTTCACAACCGGGTAGTTGAACGTCCAAAAATTTGGCACCAACGCTTTGAAATGCGGTCGTATTCTCTGCCAGCTTCAGGCAAAACTTGATCCCTGCAATATAAAATACATTTACGGATAAGTATGACATTTAACCTATTAAATCGTTACACCGTATGCAACAACGTGGTGAAACTACAGAATAAGTATTGTGTATGTATGGCGTACTGTCCGGGTGATTGAAAGTTGCCTTTCGTGACGGGTCAGAATGGAGGTTACCATTTAATTCGAGGCTAAAACTCTTGTTAAATTGACATGCATGATTTTTGACAGCAATATATTTAGGAATGTAGCTGTCAAAAATAAGGTAAAAAAGAGGCCGAATACGTCACCTTTTTGACCTTAGTGAACTTGAAGGACTGGACATAAATACGTAAACAGAGCTTGAAATTGCCTTAAATTTAGTAGTGTATGTTAGAACTTTCTGTTACTTTTTCGCTCACACATTATCAGCAAAACGGACGAACATAAAGCTCTTAAAAAGGGATTTCGTTTCACGTCTTAATAAAAATACATAAGCCTACCTTCTATGAGTGACCCTACGTCTTGCGGATGTTCCAAGTAGCGAGGGTCCATGACTGGATGGGTGTAAGGGTTCTTGTCCCTCAAGGTTATCTGGCCAACGCTTTTTGGTCGATTTAGAACAGGAAATAGGATCATGCCATCCCTCCCTCCGGGATGTTTGACGGGGCCGAAATATTTTTTGAGGGTGGCTTCATCATATCCCAACTCGTTGGCGAAGTCGGCCTCGATATTTTCGTAGATGCCGACACTGGAGAGGAAAATTTGGAGATCGGGCCACTCCTTGGTAGCGTAGCGGGTGGCCATGTAGCCGACCGAGTGGACAAGGAGTGGCATCGTGAGGGGTCCTGCATACATAAATAAGTCGGAAGTTAATTTAAATTGTGCTTTTATGAGAGTAGAAATCAATACGTCAAATTCTACAGTATGCGGCGAAGGATAGATGCGAATAATTTTCTTCATAATTTGTGTACATTGCAGAAAATTTTATTTTTCTGCAGAACCGAATGGCATAATTCTGGTTCACAAATTGCTCTGCCTAAAATTTTGTCAAATTGCTGCAGAGACTCGGAAAATTTCTGTTGCAAATCGTTCTGCGTAAAGTTTTCTGCAGGCAAGTGGGAAAATTTGTTCCAGAAAATCGGTTCAAATTCATTCTCAAGTACGTATAGCGACGAAGATTTATATTTCGTGTTATTACTTATTTTCAAAATACGTACCGTATCCTTTAGTAAAGTAATCGGTTAAAGTTCCTGCCCCTAAATCCCGTTCTGGAATAAAGGACAATTCTTTGTCGATGGAAATTGGGGTGACCATGACGGTCGGGTGATCTCTCAGATTTTGACCGACTGGTAGGTCCACCTTGACTTTTATCTAAATATTTAAACAATTGTGGTAAGTTTTATAAGTCAAATTTTAAAATTCTGGTTTTTATACCCCGATCGATTCCAAATGTTTCTTGGGCCCGATTCCAGAAAGCATTAAAAGCTGTGGGGATCCAATAGCGCCACCACTGACGATAATTTCTTTACTTGCAGAAGCGAATTTTCTGACTCCGTGTCGATCATACCAGACTCCCACGGCACGACCGGATTTGTCAAGTTTTAGCTTTTTTGAAATTTAGCAAAAATAAAAATGAGATTAATTAAATAAATCCGAGATGTATTGTTGATCAAAAATACAGAGACAAACAAATCTGCAAGGTTATCTAGCAATGTTTGTTTACATCGCAAAATTGTTTTGCATAAAAATCAATACTTGCTATCCCTGTTAATCTGCCAGATAACCTATCCGTCTTTGTTATCTCTGTTATTATAAACCAGCAGTAATAATTTTCAATATATTTAAATTCTGTAAGTACCTTTGTTGCATGGGAATATCGGGAAATTACCAGGTTAAACTTGCCCCTTAAATTATTCTTAATAAATGCAGAAAACGTGCCAAATCTTTCCCCATTTTTTTGCGTGACTTCAATCGGACCAAATCCTAAGGATTTAAATTTATGCACGAATTAGTTATTTTTAATTTCTAACTGCACAATTATCTAATTAAGAATTTTGGCGAAAACTGCTTACCCACTCTTTGTGGTCCATTGACATCCACTTCGTCATAGCCAAGCTCTTTGCCTGCATCGAGAAAAGTTTGATGCAAGGGTGGCACCCACTTCCGCTTTTCCACGTGCAAAAATCCATACGCTGATTCACCGTAGTGCTCCTCTGCGAAATTAAAATTTATTTGAAGCTTGATTTTAAATTCGATTTTAATAGCTTAAGATTATTCTTGTAATTCCAGCCACCAAAATTTAGGGGAATTCATTACTATGAATAGTTCGCATCATTTGCAAGTTGCAAATTAAAGTTTGAATATTTTTTTGTTTTGAAAAATTGCTTGCGAAATTATTCATCTGCGAAGGTTAACACCGAACTGTATTTTTTTAATTTGCTTGAATAATTAAATAGCTCATTAAAATTCTCACTATTTTCTGCAAATTGGCCATGGTAATCCAACGATTTTTTGAAGTAGGGTAAAACATTGTCATATTTCCAGGTCGGGTCACCCGTACTGTTGGCCCAGTTATCATAACAGTTTGGATTTCCACGCATATAAACTTGGTAATTTAGGTTGCTCGAGCCACCCACGAGTTTACCACGTGGCCAGGGAAATTGCTAGAGAAATTATAAACGTATTTTTAAGAAAATTTTCAACGTGGCTAAATTTTATACATTTCTTTTACCTGATTAACGAAAGATTTTCCGGAGAATTTTTGCGGCTCTGTTTTATACAACCAGTCCACTTCCGGTCGACCAAACATGGCGTTAGACAGCATGGGGATGTAATTGTAGAAGAGCGGGTCTCCACCGGCTTCTAAGACGAGGACTTTGTTATTCTTGGATAATCGGTTCGCCAAAACTGCACCAGCGGAACCAGAACCGACTGCAAAGTTTGTAAAGAAAAATGAGTTTCGGAATTAGTCAACAGTTCTTTTTCATTGGGGGTACTCATTGGGCATAAAATATTAATTCATTCAATTTGCATGGAATCAAGAAATTCAAAAAATATTCATCCATGCTTCATTTGTTCAAAATTAAAAAATTAATATTTATTCATCTGTTGTTCATTGCATACACAAATTTACCGTATGAGATAGATTTCCGAACATATTAAGTGAAAAATGAATCCTGAATAAAATTCATTCTTCTTGAATATGAAATGGATAAATATGTCTTCATTCGTTCAAAAAATTATTCATTCACTATGCATTGATTTAGTGAACTTCATATTTACCCATTTTCTATGAACGAGTGAATATGAAAATCTAAAATTACAAGTTCGCAAAGCAAAAAAAGTTTAAAAACAAATTCTAAACTTGCCTCAGAGATGCACCAAATCGCGAATGAATTTTAAATGATTTTTTGCAGCGTTTAAAAATTCGCCATGAATACCCCCATTTATCCATACTTGAGATCAACAACTTACCCACAATAAAGTCGTAAACTTGTCCCGACTCATTCTCCAGCAAGGCAGCCGTATAATCAAAATAGTAATTAAATGCACCCTGTATCTTAATGAAAACTGGCATCGTACCAAAAAATGCGATTAGTACGATTAAATTCGCAACGAATATGATTTTCGCCACCACCATTTTTTTAAAAATAAATTTGTACAAAAAAAACCTTCGTAAAAATTGAGGTTGTGTTTATAAGTTGTTGTCCGCTTGACTGCGTATGTAGGTGTGAGAATTGGACAGTAAAAAAGTACTTGAATGACGATTTTTATCGCTTGCATAAACGGTTAAGTAGGTACATCCAGCTGGACTTTGTGTATGCATGCACGTGCATCACTACACACTTAAAATCTGGACTTTGGTGTTACACAAGGTCGGCAAGTTATCAGTGTTGCAATGAAGCTGATATTCATCGTATGTTCGATCGTATCCAGTTAGTGAACAGTACGACAAATCGCAGCACGTATTCGCATATTTATTTGCAATGTAAAACTTGTTTAGCTTGGTGAGAAGATGGTATATTTATAATGGTGATCTTGGTGTTGGTTTTTTTACAGTATGATGGAATTATGTAATAATTTTTATTACGCTTGGGATGGAGATGCTTAAGACTATAACAATAAAAAGATCGATGTTATTTATTTACTGTTTTTTGCACAGGTTATGCACGCATACATAAGTACATTTCGTGCATGAAATTGTATTTAATATTTTAAAGAGTAATTTTATTTTAAATTTTTGAAAGCAAATTGAAACATTAGTATTTTTAATGACTTCCTTCCATTTTGAGCAAGTTAAACCTTTAGAATTGCGTTTTTGTAAAAGGGTCCATGGGTTTCAATAATTTTTCTGGATCAGTTTCTATGCTGACCGTTTTTATACGGATATGATCATACAAATGTGAGCAAGATTTTAAGAAATTTTAAGTTTTTCAGGTAGTTGGACCATTGAAATATATAAATTAATCGCTCCTATTGCAATTGCATGGGAGCAATAAATAAGTGTTTTTGTATGTGCAGTTTATTTTGCACACTGACAGACGCCAGTCGTCGCGTGAGACACAAGCTTTGCATGGCATGATTTTGTCTGCAGTGAGAGGAAAGTGCGCTCACTATGAATCGAACAGAATTTCTTGTCCTCGTTGTATCCATAATTCACGCCACATACGACCTGCACGGTCCATAAATAAGTGAGATTGCCCGTCTCATTTCTCCTCTCATGCAACTTTTGCATAGGATTATTATGTACTACGTACGTACATACACGGTACATATACTGTACATATACTATCTATGTACATACATACAGAATACCCACCTTAAAACGTTGGGATTAGAACCACAGAACTATTAAATAACGCTCAAAGTTAACTAAATGCTAAGACGTGCCAAAAAAGTAAAAGCTCTGCGAAAATATGTGTTAATTGCTTTTATTCTTGTTTCGAAAAACAAATTTCAAGAAAGAACAGAACAGTCGGCTCAACTCCTCGTAATAAAACAAAAGTTTTGGGTTATATATAACCAGCAAGTTGTAACCAACATTATATAATACTGCTAGTAATGTAAGTATGTAGTATTTATTTAGCAATATGCAGGAAAGGAATACGTACGAATATTTGGCCTCAAATTTAGGTTAACTACCTAATCATAGAAATTTAGTATTTACCAAAGATAAAAGGAATACATATGAAAATAAATATGTATAAAATAGGTTTTTGTATTTCCTTTCGGATATAAATACATCTGTGCATCATTTAATTTAAAATAATGTTGAAATACTTAAAACGCTGATATGCTTAAAATTGGACATGTGCCACGTGCTGGGTACTAAATAGTTTAAAGTTAACCATAGTTTGCCCCATGTTTATTCAGGATTGCTATTTAGGTTTATCATCAAATCATTATTTTCCTGACATGCTTTTAGATTTACAAGATTTTATTGTCATACTCAAACTAATTCACACATCGTCGTTGTTATGCTAATAAATATTAACATTACATATTACTAAAGGGAGGGCAGCCTGGTGGATACGAATTTGGCCTTGAATAACCCCGGAACGGTTTGTCGTAGCGGGTCAAAATTTTGAACAGAAGAGCATGTTATCCTCAGATAGTTGTGTGCAAAAATTCAACTCTCTACTTTCAAAAATGCCTCCCCCACAGCCCCCAGAAGTTGAGACACTCGTTTCAACTTTTTCCAAACTCCGTCTAAAAAATTCGGTCCCCACAGAAAGATTTTCTTTTCATCTATCCGAACTCAAACAAGTCGATTTGACTTATATCAGGGGATTGTATAGGTATTTCACTATTCCAAATGATTTTTATCCCCAATCTAGGTTCAAGGTCATTTGCATAATCTTGGGTCAACTTTGCCGTCTGGGAGGACGCTCCGTCATGATGAAAAATCACCTTAATTATTATTTTACCGTGCAAATTAGGAAAATTGTATTCTAAAAGTGGTTTCAGTACAAGGTCCACATAATACTTCGAAGATTCCTTCACTTTTTGGGGGACTTTGATAAGTGGGAGGACACCACGACAGGACATTGCACCCACGACCATCAACTGTTTAAAAAAGTTCTCCTCACTGAAAAGCACCAAATTTCTTGAATTTTTTTTCGGCATTTGTCGTGTAGTAAGCTCTTCGAACCCAATTAGTAACTTGTAGGGAAAATAGTTCTTCGTCAATTGTCACCAATAGCTCACTTCTATTCCTCAACAGAATATTCAAATAAAATTTTTTGCAAACACGGGCGAGATTTTTTCTGGAACTATTTGAAATGACTGTCTCAGCTTCTGGGGGCTGTGGGGCAGGCATTTTTCAAAGTAGAAGGCTGAAATTTTGCACACAACTATCTGAGGATAACATGCTCGTCTGTTCAAAATTTTGACCCGCTACGACAAACCGTTCCGGGGTTATTCAAGATCAAATTCGTATCCACCAGGCCGCCCTCCCTTTGGTATTATTTAATAATATTGTTGAATTACTTATGGAGGTCATCATCAATGACCTAAAATACGCGTGTGCGTATACGCGTGTTCAGATAGAAATGAAATAAATTTTTTTCATAAAAATTGTTTGCATATAACTCTTACTTTTGTATTGGTTTTCATAAAAACGACTTAATGGCGACTGCTAATCTATGATAAAATAGTGCCAAATGTAAAGTTCTATAAATATGCGTAGTCGTAAAATTGACTTTTTATTTGTCTAAAATAAAATAGTGGGTTTAAAAAATTGTATAAAGTCAGTCTCCAGTAAATATAAAAATTCATTCATACCAACTCCAAAAACGGGTAGGTGCAGGTTTATTTATTAAGCATTGGAATTGGAATTTTAGTTGTGGTCTGTAATATTTTTTGGAAATATATAAATAAAATTTCCAACACGTACGAAATCATGAATACCACGCTGGTAAGGACTAAATATATCCGGAAAATGTTACTTCACATTATTTTAAGCTTTAGTTGATCCAATTAACGAGATTTCAAAGGGATAATAGATGCGTACCGTCAAAGTCTGGTACAACCAGGGTATGCTACCCCGGATTTTTGGGGTATTGGGGTATTGCGGGTTTTGGTGGGTTTTGGGGTATCAAATTTGAGCAATACCCACGGGTAGTCGGGGTAGTCGGGGTTTTCAAGTTTTGCAAAATATGATGACAGGGCGTTACTAGCAATTCAACAAATTAATTGCTTATTAGAATATACTTAATAAGCAGTTTTGTTGGGAAATTACTGAAAAACTGATTTTTTTCATTAATTTCTGAACTTAATACATGAGACACTGACTCAGTTTGCCCCCAAAACCCCGACTACCCCGAGTAACCCGACTACCCGCAAAACCCAGGTAAAACCCCGGGGTATGGGTTTTCAATAGCAAAACCCCGGGGTTTTCCTTACCCTGGGGACAACGTAAAGAAATTGGTAACTGGAACCTTATCATAATTTAGAAAAGATTAATAGAAATTTTGTTATGTAAGATTTTTCGATAAGCGGTCACCTGTTATGCGACCTGTTATTAAGGGTCCCAGAGGTCAAATTTATGGATATATTTTAGACGAAAACAATTTCTTTCATGTTTTCTACTTTTATGAAAAAGTGTTTGCTAATTTTTTGGCGTGGTACCCAACATCATTTTTCGCTTGGACCTGGGTCAGTTGCTCACCGAGTTTGTGGCTTACAGTACCTGTTCACCTTAATTTATTACATGCAATATTAATTACGTGTCTATTCATAGTTCCAAAAATTCATGAATAATTGCAGAATTATTTTTTCAATTTTTTTGTAGTAATGAATATTGAATGATTTCTTTTCTCATTTTCCGGTGAATTTTCAGGATGGACGCATGAATACTTTTACTCATTATTATTCATTTTTACCGTTATGATTATTATATTGTGCGTTTTAAGAAAGCCATCTAGTCAGGGAAAATTTATATATGTACAATCAGTTAAAAATTAGTAATGCATAACGATCACGTAATTACGTATTTTCAAATTTATAATAAATGAATAATGAATGAACTATTTTTTCCAACCTCTGAATGAATTAGTATTTTGATAACAGCTAATCCTGTATCTAAGTGTTGCGATTGGTGTATGGATTCCAACCAGCGAGTCTTGGTCTTATCATCGAATACCCCGACAAGGGGGCAATTTCCCCTGTGAAGTGCCAGGCACGTTCCCACACCCTTCCCCAATCATGGTACAATCGGAAATAAATACAATCTTAAGCTTATTTGAAATGTTTTAATTTTTGGGATTATTTAAAATCTTCCTTGATTGCAGTACATAAGGTGTGTCCGGATTCGAGGGAGGTTATATCAATATATCTTTACCTGTCCACAACCGAGCTCAATATTCAACCCGGCGACTTTGAAATGTGTTTTGAGAGGAACAAGTAATTGTCTTTATTATCAACTACATTCATCCGGACCATTACACGCGAACATTAAACAATTTTTGAGTACGTGGTAACCATCATCGCTCCTCCGTGACTTTGCAGGGCGATGGATTTAGAGAAGTTTCGCGATTAATTGAAGGCGAGAAATTGAACGTAATTTTCCGATCGCCTAAACCCAAACGAGGTCACTGAGGAGGGACGAAGACTGATAAGTACTCAAAAATTGTATTCTTCTTTCAATGTTCACGCCACAGCTCGTTTCGCGTAGAGAAGCACAGAGCCTGATTTGGATAAATAAGCATATAAAGCATCTGGACTTTGGTGTGGCCTCAACAGGGGTCCCAAGTTTTTGGGATGGAATTAGTTTAGGATCGATTGTTTATGTTAATTGCATATCTATGTGTACCCACGTATTACAGTAGTTCCACCTCTTGGCGACATGTGTTCTGACGGATTATTAATTTTGAAATCGTATAATTCTTAGTCACTGAAGCCCCTACCACAATCGAGCCTCCAACAACCACAACGCCCGTGACGACTCCTGGTGTATTCACTACAACCACGACCGGACCCTCCACTACGACCGAAATTTCCACCACGACCGGACCCTCAACGACGACCGGACCCTCAACGACGACCGGACCCTCAACGACGACCGAAATTTCAACCACCGGACCTTCCACCGAAATTTCGACCACGACCGGACCCTCAACGACGACCGAAATTTCAACCACGACCGGACCCTCAACGACGACCGAAATTTCCACCACGACCGGACCCTCAACGACGACCGAAATTTCTACCACGACCGGACCCTCCACCACGACCGGACCCTCCACCACGACCGAAATCTCAACTACTACCGAACCCTCCACAACTCCCTAATAATATTAGACCGTCTATGAGCGTTATATTATTCTAATAAAAAATTACAACTACATAAATTTCAATTTTTTTCGACACAGTTTGTTAAAATTTTATTTTAACTTAAAAAAGTCATATCTGTCCCATTTTTTCCAGTCTCATTGCCTGAGTCGGATTTGTACTATACATAGATAAACAGATAGATTACGACACACTTTTTCCTGGCCAGTGGCTCATAACATCATGCTCTTTTCATCTATTGCGAGTGGTTCCAGGTCCTTCTTATCATTCATTACATATTTACGATCTCATGCCCTCTTCACGCTTAAATAAATACACAGCAAGGATTCATCATTTCTTCGTAAAACATCCGACATGACTTTACCACGTATAAATATGGTGACCAAAGTCTTAAAAACATTCATTCGTTAAATGCATATTGTTTATTTTTGCATATGCTTAATATGCATGCAAATATGTAAAGACTTGTGCACAACATTGTGTTTGTATGTATGTATGTACAAGAAGGGCAATCTTGTTTTAGTGCATATCAATTGGTAACTATTTACATAGCATAAAATTACTTTATCATTTATAAACTAGTCATAAATATAATTATTGAAGCCTATAGTGAAACTCTGCAAAGAATTTTTGAAATCAGGTACTATAATTCATACATATGCAAATATCTGCATTCGTATTTATGACCGGCAAGTATGTAGTTGATCCTGATCTGGACATATTCAATGTTCATTAAGGGCTCACAGTTTTGCTGGGTTGGACTTTTACAAGACTGAACATGGTTCTTCATGAGTTTTCATGAGATACATAAATCAACTCAATTAGAACTTCGTCGTACTTATGTAAGAAGACTAAATTAAAGTTTAATTCAGAACAACATCATGCCACACAAACGTGTAATCGTGTGTCTAATCTGAATTCGAGGTAAAGAAAAGTTTTATATTTCCTAGAAATGGATATAATATCCGTCTTCGTAGCATTTGTTATCGGCTTAAACGACTCATTCTGCCTTAAAATGACGTAATAAAATCCTTTATAAAGACTAGCATTTTCTCTAACTGGACAGAATTGTATAACTTCAGCTCCGATTAAGTAATTACATATTTGACTCAATAACGCAAGATATCTTAAACCATGCATAATTTTCACTACATCGCCGTCTTGATTTTTATTTGTGTGATATACGACGGAAAAGGTGTGTATTTTTTTCTTACATACATTTTACTTGTGGTAGCAGGACAATGCTTAGATTCTGCTGAAATTTTGAAATTATGAGGTTCAAGTCATTACAAGATCCAAACAACAGGAGTTTTGTTGGCTGGTTGGAATATCGCTATGGTAAAAGTTTTTAGGTCAAATTTTAAAAAAATTTGCGATTTTTTGATAATGTAGAGCTAGCAAAAAATTAAAGTTGGGTTGATTAAGGGGTGAGTCATAAGTAGTGACACAGTATAAAACGGTCGCCATTTACTTAACTCTTTTCACCACACAAGCTATTATCACCCATATTATAGCCCATTGTTTACTTAGAAATCAATTAGATTTTGACCATCGATTAACTTAAACCCAAAAGATAACAATTTGCCCAAGCTACCTTCAACCCTTCATTTCCCACTTTTCTTGTCATACTTTTATGAATTTTGCATGGTAAACGCATGAATTTCTAAAACTTTTTCCTTGAGGCAGTTAACAGAATAGTGGTCTACTAAAATGTGCTCAGAATTATTGAAATTTACTTTCGTGTGGAATATCATCACCATCGGAACTTATTATAATGTTAATCTCCATAAGACTTGATCCTGAAAAACCCCGAGAATTTTGAAAAACTTTAGTTTTTGTTAAGCTTTAGGGACATTTTGCTGTTGTCCATGATCCATGACACGTCCTACTCTAGGTTAGAAGACAGCAGAATGGTTAAGGTACACGCAGCACTCTTCAAAAATAACCGTTATTCTCGCGACATCTTTTTGCAAATTTTGTGAATTCGTGTATACAATGTTATTTTTTTGTTACTTGCATATTTATTGGCAATTTGATATTTACACTTTTCAAGACCCAATAGCCTAATGTTAACCCTGCCATGATTTGAGATGACTAGGTTTAGTGGTTTGGTCGCCATGATGAGTCGATGTAAAACCGTTCCTACAAATATAGGTTTTCACTTTTCGTGTAGCCTGAGACGCCGGTTCTTAGGATATTTTTCAGAAGGTGGGGAATTTATTTAGCCAATGCTACTGTGTAACTGAGAAAAGCAAAGAATTTTTAATTTTATGTTCCTCTGCTTTGGTGGAAAATGATTTTCCTACAAAAGTTGATGCGTTTTTTACTTTTGCACCACTCGTATTTTCACTTTTTGTTTTTATTTAAGTCCCAATTTTCCGCCTAAGATTCGATCAACCTCTGATGACATGTTTTGTGTGCCATATCGGTTGCTTAATACCAGGATACTTCAACTTAATGAATTATCCCACTCTCCTTGGCGTGCGGAAAGCAAGAAAAAGTGGATCACTACTTATGACTCACCCCTTAATTCGAATCATCCTGCAAAACGGGTCAAAATACGCTAATTGCATTGAGGTGAACTTCATAATTCTAAAAATTTGACTAAATCTGTATTTTTTACTTGATATCATCTCCCCATTTATAAATAAATACGTGTTAAATTTTCAAAAAAATATTAATTAAAATTGTAATCCAATTTTTTCAGTAAACGCGATATGTTGCTACGCCACTGCTGGATGCACCTACTGCGACGACTGTACGCCAGCCGGTCCATACTGTTCGACCGGAGGGTGTAACATTTTCGGCTGCAATTGTGCCGGTGTGTGTCGTACCGGTGAACTTTGCCCGATCGGCGCGGTAGGAAGGCGGGGTCAAAGGGTCGCCGCGGGGCCAAACTGTAATATCCCATACGACCGATTGGCTCCCCATTGCGCGATTGTAATGCCAGGACGGACCTCGTGGGAGTGGGTGCACGCTTGTACGACGCGAGGAAAGAGATCGCTTGGGACGGCACGTGGACTTAATCGGTTTCACGCGGGACACGATTTTGATAAGTTGGGGCACAATGTTAGCCACGTGTTTCACTTAGCGGATATTAACTTGGATGGGAAGCTGAGCTATGGTGAAGCCTACAAATACTTGGAAAACGTGCCAGGCCTGAATGTTGATCAGGTTGGGGACGAAGTGGCGAAACTGGACAAAGATATGGATGGATATTTAATAATGTCAGAGTTAGATTGACAGACTGTATAAATATATGCAAACAAACTACTAGTTGCGCATATTGTCATGTATGGCTTGATTTATGAATAAATATACATATTTCGTGTATGCAGAATCCATTATACATACATCGTTTCACTGTACATAGAATTATAAATTTTGGCATGAATATGATGCAGTGGTTTTAGATTAAAAACGACTCCCGCGAGAGTTTTACTTATATCATGAGCATTTATGTTTCTTTATTTTACAGAGGCAATAAGGCACAAATAAGTTTGTACATGCTTATTAAAATTTAATTTGCAATTGTACATATTGTGTCTAACTAGTTAGCCAAGCGAGCCAGCCTAGCACCTATATTACTCTTTTTACTTTTAGCGTCTTATACTTACGACAACATTTAAGCGCATGCTCAAAACAAAAATTATTAGTGCATAAACAACGACAAACCGTAGTAACGTTAGAAGTAGGTCCCCTTTCATAATGATACGTATAACTTTTCAACAAAGGTGTGGAATAAGCCGACAAAGTAGATTGATTAAAAATGTGCTCATTTTGACGATTTTAGTTATTAATCTTATCTTAACAATATCTAAATATTTTCTATATTAATAGTAGCGAGATCGTATTCCCGACAATATGCATAGCAAACATTAGCTCATTCGTCTTCCTCGCAGAGAAGAACGTGTAGTCTTCGAACCCCACCGAAATGGCTGTTAGAAATCATAAGATTATTTAGTAAATTTAGGCAGACTATGGTAGTCATGAGAATATGAATGATTGGAGGCAGATTGTTTGGTATGTGTTCTGCGTGGTTGAATACGCACTTGCTTTTTAGTATTGGATGTGTGAACATGTTAATTTTTTGAGTGTTCAATTAAATAAATAGTTAAAGTCAAAGTTTCCAGTTATCCAGTTCTCTCGTCAATTTGATTTCATCCCTCGACTCCAATCACATTTAGGAGGTGACTTTACAACGGGTAGTTGCATTGAATAGTCCTCACATTTCCGGTGACCTCGACGTTATCCGGAGCCGTGTGGGACCCTGGAACGAGGTGAACAAGATTGGAGCTGGATTATCATCAGTTGGAGAAAACGAATTTGCGGTTTGCTATAGCCTTAAGTATAGCATTCCCAGGTTGTAGCTGTCCAAGTGGAGTCAGCATTAGTCCTTTTCTAATTGTATTTTGTTTTTCTCTTGGATTTTGAGTTCCTGAGGTTACTGTCATGGACCGGCTCAGGAGATCGAGAGGCCCGCTGCGCGCTTCCATTACTCGCACCTTGGCGGAGATGGAGGCAGAACTCGCTAAAGAGGAAGCCGATTCAGATGTCGTCGCGACTAAGATGAGGAAATTACGCGAGGTTCTTCAGGACGTGGTGGACAAAGATCAAGAGATTTTGGATAAATTGCTAGATGAAGAAGCAACTGAGCTAGTTTATCAAGAAGAATTTGACGCATGTCAAGAATACAAGGATAAAGTCCGCACAATGATACATAAGACGGAGAAGTTTTTGGGAGCTCAAGCAGATGCTCATAGTAGTGATTCATTTTATGGAACGGCCAGAGAAATCAACAAGAAGCGCACATTCAAACTACCGAAGATTGAATTGAAGACGTTTGGTGGTGAGCTCACGGATTGGTTGTCTTGGTGGTCACAGTTTAGCAAAATCCATGAAGATGAAGACTTGCATGATACAGATAAATTTCAGTATTTAATTCAGGCCACGCAAGAAGGGTCAAGAGCTCGTGACCTTGTGCAGAGCTACCCGCAGACTGCTGCAAATTACCCGAAGGTGGTGGCGGCCCTCAAAGAGAGATTTGGTAAAGACAAGTTATTAAAACAAGTCTATGTGAGGGAATTACAGAAGATGGTTGCTGCAAGTATGAAGAATCCTGAGAAGAATCAGTTATTCAAAATCTTTGACAAGTTGGAGAGCAATTTGCGTGCTTTAGAGTCTTTGGGAGTGACAGCGGATCAGACTGCAACATTTATCTTCCCGATGGTTGAGTCGAGTCTTCCCGAAGAAACACTTATTGCCTGGCAGCGAAGTCCGGATTTTGGTAAAGATGGATCGCTTCTGCAACCGCCGAAAACAGAGCTCGATTTTCTCCTGAATTTCCTACGGCAGGAGGTTGAGAACGAGCAACAGAGAACCTTGGCTAGAGAGGGCAATGAGAAGAAGAAGAAGAGTGAAAAAGTGAAGAATTACGAAGACGACAACATCCCTACAGCAGCTGGTCTATTTAGTGGACAGGGTCAGTCGTGCCTCTTCTGCGGAAAATCTCACGCCAGCCAAGATTGCTTTAAGGCAAAGAATATGTCTTTGCAAGAGAAGAAGGATCGGATCAAGATGAAGAAGTGTTGTTTTGTTTGTCTACGAGGTGGTGACATGACTAAAAGTTGTAAGAGTTTTGTGAAGTGTCCAATCTGTGAAAACAAGCATCCAGTTATATTGTGTCCGTCCTTGCCATCACATAAGAAACCAGAGACTGAAGTTGTGGTCCAGAGAACTGATCCAAGTGTGGCGATGGCCAGTCACATGTGTTCTGGTGAAGTTTTTCTCCAAACTCTTCTGGTCAGATTACGAAGTGAGAATGGAAAAGTGTCTCGAGTGGTTCGACTAGTGTTTGACACTGGTGCTCAGCGATCTGTCCGAAGCTCGACGGCAAGCCAACTCAAGTACCCCTCAGTTGGTCAGGAGTGGGTGCGAAAATCTTTGTTCGGAGGTGCGGTTACGAATGGGAGGATCCAATATAAATACAAATTACGCCTAGAAAGTTTAGACGGATCCGTCAAGCGCACCATGGAAGTTTTAGAGGAACCGGAAATCTGTGGGGAATTGTCTCGAGTGCCAAGGGGACCATGGATTAAGGAGCTAGCGGACAAGTCAATCTTCCTCTCAGATTTTACTTCAGAGTGTCCGGACATTGAAATTTTAATTGGTAGTGACTACTACGGCAGTGTCATTACAGGAAAAGTAGTTCAGTAAGCATGTGGTTTAACTGCGTTTGAAACTTTGTTTGGGTGGACCTTGTCAGGGTGCATTCCTCGCCAAACAGAGAATAGTGCTATGCTCGTGACATCGTTGTTGGCCAGTGACTGGAATCCATCGGAATTATGGAATTTGGAATCGCTTAGAATTCAAGACCCGGTGGAGAGCCTGTCAAAGGAAGAAAGGGATTCGGAGGCCAAGCAACATTTCTTGAAAACTGTTACGAGATCTGAGGATGGGAGGTACAGTGTGTCGCTTCCATGGACCAGCGGACAAGATCAGATTCCGAATAACCGATCCATCGCTCAGAAGAGATTAGAAACAATGAGTACCAGACTTGTGTCATCTGGAAATTTCAAGATTTATGATGACATCATTAAAAGTTGGGAGCAGGAAGGAATAATTGAAGTTGTTCCACAAGTTGAGTTGGAACTACCTGCTCATTATTTACCACATCGGGCAGTCATCAAAGAAGAGAGCAAGACCACACCCGTTCGCCCAGTCTTTGATGCATCGAGCAAGAGCAAGAATTCTCCATCGCTGAATGATTGCTTGGAGAAAGGTCCAAATCTAATGGAATTGATTCCGTCTATTTTGATGAGATTTAGAGAAGAAGGAATTGGAGTAGTCGCGGACATTAGGAAGGCGTTTCTTCAGATAAGTGTCAAGCCGGAAGATCGGAACTTTCTGCGTTTCCTATGGTGGAATGATGAGGGTCGAAATCAGGTAGAATTTCGCCACGCACGAGTCGTCTTCGGCGTTAATTGCAGTCCTTTTCTACTCGCCGCTGTAATTGAGAATCATCTTGCTAATGTGAAAAATGAAGATAAAGAAGTAGCAAGAAAGTTGTTGAAGTCCATGTATGTGGACAACTGTGTGACTTCGGTAGCCACCATGAAGGAAGTCGAATTATTCAGATCCCAAGCTACCAGAATAATGGAGGAGGCGAAAATGGAGTTGCGTTTGTGGGAGTGGTCTCAAGTAGAAGATCCGAAATCCAGTCACGACGACGGGGAATTCATCGCATCCGTATTGGGCCTCAAGTGGGATAGAAGAATGGATTCGTTAGGATTAGACTTCAGTTTTGAGTTACCGGAGAAAGTTACGAAAAGAAGCGTCTTGTCATCTTTACACAAGATATACGACCCATTGGGATTTTACTCTCCAGTCCTGCTGAAGCCCAAGTTATTATTGCAAGAGTCGTGGGCAGATAAAAGTGGATGGGAGGACAAGTTAAAATATGAACAGAAGCAGAAATTTACCAGTTGGTGTCGTGACCTGGATTTACTGAAATCAATTTGGATTCCTCGGAATCAAAGTGATCGTGCAACATGGCAATTGCATACTTTTGTGGACGCGAGCAAGACGGCCTACGCTGCAGTTATCTTCCTACGCAATGGTCAGGAAGGAGAAGTGAAGTTACAGATTCTACAGGCCAAGGCTCGAGTGGCTCCGCTGAAGACGATCACAATTCCTTGATTGGAACTACTTGGATGTACAATAGGTACAAGACTCACCGTGAAAGTGATCCAAGCCTTATCACTTGATGATATTCCTGTGTTCCGATGGACTGATTCGATGACCGCCTTATCGTGGATTCTCCGACCTAATCAATGGGGTACCTTTGTGGGGAACCGGTCGGCTGAAATCAATAAATTGAGCGAGAAGAGAGAGTGGCGACATATTCCGGGGAAAGATAACCCCGCAGATTTACCATCCCGTGGCTGCAATGTAAATGAGTACATTGAGAGCAAATGGTGGGAGGGACCCACGTGGTTGCTGCAGCCGAAGGAATTTTGGCCACGAGAAGAAGACGATGTTGACGAAGATGCTGTCAATGCGGAAAAGAAGAAATCTTTCATCGTCACTAGTCTCATTAGTGGAAATGGAGAGAACTCGTGGTACTGTTGACGCTACGCTAGTTATGGGGAGAATCTCAGACTCTTTGTATTAGTGATGAGATTCATAAACAATATCAGAAACAAGAAGGATAAGAAGACCGGGCATTTGAGTGCTGAAGAAATCAACCAGGCCGAGTTGAAATTGTTCAAGTTAGTTCAGCGTGAAAAGTTTGAGATTGAGAGTGGTGTCATCGCTGGATTAAGGGTAGAAGAAGATGACCATGGTTTGTATAGAGTGAAAACCAAACTTCTTCGCCGAGATGACACGCCCTGCTTCCGAATGCCAGTTCTCTTACCAAACTCTCATCCGTTAGTGGACCAGATCATACGGTAGGAGCATCTCCAGAATTGTCACGCAGGTGTCCAAATGTTGATGGGGAAATTACGAGAAAAAGTGTGGATTGTCCAGGAAGAAGAGCCATTCGCAAAGTTGTCAAATAGTGTGTGAAATGTCGGCGATTCAGTGCCAAGAGTCCTGCGACGTATCCAACCCGTGTAGAACGTGTAGTCTTCGAACCCCACCGGAATGGCCATTGGTCTCATAGCTCGTACCGTTCTGAGGTACAACTTCCTCTCTCGAATTGTCCCCACTTTTTCGATCACGCCAAACCTCATAAACTGATCGATACAAAATTTGGAATCCCTGTGCAACATGGAAATCACTCCCCAACCAATCTTCACCACAAAAATCAAAAAACAAAATACAATCCACACTAATAAAATTAAAACCTGCGACAACAGGTGGTTCAATCTAATTAATAAATAACTTAGAGTAGTTAACAATATGTTGCAAGCAAGCACACCGACCAATGTAGTATTTTTCACGATTGGTTCAATTATATTCAAGCCGATCTTACACTACTTGAACCACATGATCAACACGTATATTTCGTTTATCACGGGATGGCGTGCGGCTAATAGGGTTGCAATTTTGAGTAACTTGTATCCGCACTGCAGCACATAAAGTAGGGCGGAAAACCCGAAGAGGACCATTTGAGCTTTGTGGTAGGTAGCAAGAATATTAAATGTGAAGCAAATTAAGAATAATAAAAATCTGACAAAATATCGATTTGTGAGCCCTATTAGTTTAAAAAATATGTGTTCAAGAACGTAGAAAGTTGGATCCACTTCGGTTGTCAGCATGAAAAAAAGCATAAAGATAGGAATACAAATATATCCAGACACCGCGGTGAGACAAGTTACACTGGACACGATGGACAAACTCGTACTTTTGAGGAGTTTGCAAGCCTCTCGGCCACATTGTATTTGGAGTTCTGTAAATAAGTTGAATAAGAAAAGAAAAACGTTAGAAAGTAATCAAACATCTAAGAGTTATTGATGTATCTGTAGATTAACGTTCAAGGGTGATATTCTGATATTCTTATAGAGTGATATTCTTATTCCTAAGGTATGAGTATGTTACAAAAAGTGGGTATAATCGTACGCATATTAGCTCATACAGGGAGGATAGGTAGGACATGCACATTTTAACTAGGTAGGTTGGGAATCCCAACTTGGGATAGGTTCCATTTGGACAGTTACAACTGCATAATACTACTTGTTGCGGCGCGCAGTAATAATAATAGTGATTAGTATACGGAAAAACAGTATATAACAATTGATGGAACCATGTCTCTGATTCCCCCATAACCTTAAAATTCCCGCAATAGCGGATAAAGGCAAATGCTTAATTAATTAGTTTCTCTGATTGGAATCGTATAATCGGGGCAAAATAAATTCCCAGATAATCTATTTCCATTCTAGTTTACTGTAAAAATTACTAGAACGTTTAATTGTTAGTCATAGTCCTATAATATGAGATCAAAAGTTGTCATTGTGATGTATTGGAGGGAGGGTGGGGTAGCGTGAGTCTTTGTTCGTGAGAGAGAAGAGAAGGAAGTGTGAATGAGTAAGTTAAGTGTGTAAGTAGTAGTCAAGTAAGTGGCAAGTAGCCATTTTGCTCTTCTTTGTAAAATATTCGAAAAAATGCTAAATTAATTAAATAAAGCAATTTAATTAAAAGTTTTTTAGTTATTTACATTCGAATACATTATCCAAGTAAAGGTAAAGAGTTTTTGCCCTTAAGGCAAAATTAAATTAAGGATTTAAGCAATTTTGGCACAATTTAAGGCATTTTTAAGTTCAAGTCAAGTCAGGTTCAAGTCAAGTTAAATTCAAGTCCAGTTTAAGTCCAGTTTAAGACTAATAAGTCCAGTTTAAGTCCAGTTTAAGACCAATAAGTCCAGTTTAAGTCAAATAAAACCAAGTTTTAAGTCCAAGTCAAGTATACGCATAAGTTACTACGGCACGAGGTCAGATCACCAGAAACCAGTTATCACGAGAAGATAATTTCGGACGTTGATAACCCCCGGCCGTAACACTACTTATCGTATCAGTAGCGTAAATGCAAATCACTAGGTTGGAGAAAGCATGTATCACTCACTGATGATTGATACATGCTTTCAGCATGCACCCTACCGGAGTCTTTTACCCATAAGAGTCAGCTTCTGCCATATTCAGGCACTGACTATCGCCAGGTGACAACGATCCAGTACGCTGATGTTTATTTACCAAACACTCCAGCCATCACTCAATTTCGAACCAGGGACCACTGCGGAACGAGATGGATACTCCAATCACTCAGCTATGGCCCCGGTTACGTATGATTATGTTAAACAACCCTATTTGATTTTTAAAAACTAACAAGTTTGTATTTTGGTTTTACTCTTGATCGTTTTAGAATACAGGGGAAGGTTTCCTGTGAATTTTGGAACAATTAAGTAAGCAAGCAAAAAGGGGAAAAGTAACGTATGAAAAAAAAGCGAAGCGAAGAGGCAAAAAATAGCGGAAATGCAGCCCCTTTTCCCAGCACTGATCTTAAATAATATACGACACCCATTATCCTTACCATGTCGAGCATGCCGCTCACAGAAAACGAGATACTCCCATAATTTAAAACAAATCTGATTGGGGTCCAGTATAAGGAGCAAGTATCCATAAATTGACAATGCGTGGACAATAATTAGAGAAACCCAAATCCAGAAACCCACGTTCTCCAAGATATTGTCACTTTGGATGTGAAGAATGTAAATTCCTGCTGCGCACATTGCCACACCAACGAAACTGATCAACGGGGGGATGAAGTTTAAAACTGAGTATTTCATTGGTACACATCTCACGTGCAGGATCCCCTTGTCATAAACAAATTCATACGGCAGTTGGTATGGAAACGGGTAATGCTTCCCAAAAAAATACTGGACAACTCGGCAAGCCCAAATGGGCTTGCTTGCTTGAGATAGGAGACCCATGTGTCGAAAAATTTAGGGAGCACTTGATTGATAAGGAATGACTCAAATGCAGTAAGAAATTCATGCATCCAAATTTTGAGAGCTTATTTTTCGAAACTTTGTTTCCCCAATATAATTTTAGGTGAAGTTTAAGAAAACTAATTTTCTGCGTTATTTAAATTTGATGTTGCCAAGAATTTAGATAGGAGTTTATGAAACCGATTTACGACCATCTCATTTGCAGAAATTTCAGAGGCAAGTACATATAAATATTATTTTTTTGTTTTAACCCTGAGCAAACCTAGTTAAAGGAAATTGGCTAAACAAAATTTGTAATTAGGGGAGGGCTTCGCTGTTTTGTCAAACAGTGGTTTATGTATTAAATTTTGAGTAAAATATTTAATTGATCTGTTTAACTCGATAAATATGTAGGACACAATAATAGATAACTATACCGAAGAGTGCATATATATGTAAATACATAGTCGTTCTAAAGTATGACGTATAAACTCAACCATTTTTCATGGACTGTAGCGATGTCCGACTTAGGGAATTCATCATTTAAAATTTAATACAAAAGTTTTTAGAATTACGTTTGCAAATCATGGTGGAAAAGGTTTTAGCTTATAAAACTAACAATGCGATGGTCTGAAGTGTAACCCTCGGATTTGTCTAAAATTTTAAAATTGTGTGGTCCAAATCACTCTTTATAACCAACGTTTCTTGAGGCACTTTGATGGTGGGAATTAGTCAAAATATTTTGGATCAAAATTGTAAAATGGGCGATTTTTAGGAAGCAAATTCCATTCCATTCGAAGGGAAAAATTTTTTAACCTTGAGCTAAAATATTCTGACAAATTCCAACCATCGCACAAACTGCCTCAAGAAACGTTGGTTGCATTGACATGGATTACACAATTCTAAAACTTGAGCGAAATCCGAGGGTTACACTTCACACCATCGCATTGTAAGATAATAGTAGTATAGATGTTTATTGTCTTTTGAGGCCAGGCGAATATAAAGAATTACATCGGATACATTTAACATACCGTGTATTTACATATTTACCTAACTCGCATGAAAGTGAAGGAAATTCCCAATTATTTTATGGTAAGCTAGAAATTATAGACTGCATCCGATGAAAACTATATCCGGGAATGTTGATTCGAAATTTATAAATATTACTTCAGTTCCGAGTCCATTGAGCGCATCTGCCCTGCCCTCACCTGCATCTCCACTGTCGAATTCAGCTAGTGACGTAGATTTTTTCAAACAGGTAAAAACCGGATGTTAATTTTGTCAAATATACATGATGATGTGTTAGATATATAGATATTTACAATATACCACTAATTTGCGCTTAATAGATATTGGAGACGCATATTAGCCGCAACGATGAATTGTGTGACCTTGTCGCCAATTGCAACACAAAATCTGTCGTAGATAATGCAGCGGCAACAACACTTATCAATGAATTCGTCGCAAAATTGGTTGAGCTAAAGGAGTGAGCAATGTTATATCATAGAATACTCGAAAGTAATAATTTGTTAATGAATTTATTAATTAACAACATTTGGTATATATTTGTAGGGATTCTCCAGTTACCAGGGATCAAAAATGCTAGCTAAGGCAATCATAGAAATCCTCCCATGGTGGAAATATTTTGGAAATGACGGAATTGTAAGGGAAAAATTATACTAATTTGACAAACTTCATTCATAAAATTTACACATTTTTTCAGGATATTTTGTACGATGAGGTAGGCCGGTCAGGACTAATTCAGATGAGATTGAGATGGATCCACAGAAATCTAAAGAAGATTAACGGAAAACCGCAGCACCAACAGCCGCCAATCGATACTAGTGGTCCGAAGCCAAAACTTCAAAAATTTGGCGACCCTGTCGCCCCTAACACCGAAGTACTTTTGAAGCTGAATTCCAGCACAGACGACGGTGAACTTGTTCGGCTTATGAAGGAAACCTTGATGCATCGAAACCAAATCCGAGGATCTGCAGGCCGAACAATTCTACAAGATTATTCAAAATTCAGGGAGTGCGGATATTTGGTAGGCGAAACTATTAATTTTTGAGTCTCATTTAAAAATACTGGATTTTTTTAATAGATTAATTTGGAATTTTCGCTGATGTTTTCCGAAAATGAAAAAAGATTTTTAAACATCTGGCCGGAGTTTGCACATCGTTTACTGGAAAATTGCAAGAGCATCAGCAACTCTCCTTCATTATTGACATTTTTGGACGACGACGCTGGTATAAAAAATGACGAGTAAAATGTATCGCATATAAATAAGTTTAAAATATTTATAAGTAATTTTTCTTTCAGGCAAATGGGATAACACAGTTGTGGCGTTGTTTGTTCTTTTACACCTAATCCCAGCAGCTGCCCAAGGTAAGGGAAAAGGGGGCCGCTGCAAAATTGACGATGCGAAAAACAGGCTTCTTCTGTATTTTAAGGTATTTGAAAAGCAATGCATGATACTGATTATATTTTTCTAAACTGTGATTATTTCATAACATTAAAAATTCGTATTTAAGAGTACTTTATCTAATAATCCACTTGTTCTCGCAGTTGGTATTTAAGTTTTTTATTGTTTTTTATAGACCGGTACTCCACTTCAGTCGATCATATATACGTGGAATCCGGAATTATCTCAACCAACTTTAATCGCACTTGGAGACGACCGCTTAACTCTTTCATCTTTCTTCATCATATGTGACAGAACTATCCTTCCACTGGACGCAAAGTCTTCAACGGAAGCACTTGATTCTTTATTCAAATCGCATTACGTGATCGGGACGGAATACGACAGGAATCTTACAGGATTCTGGAAGTTTCTACAAGTGCACATTTTTCCAGTGGAAGTTACCACGCCACTCTCAAGAAAAGTGAAACAAGTCTTTCAACAATTGTCTAAGGAGGGGAGCTTGCGAGGTTGATAATAACAGATCGGCTCCAAATTTTTACCAATGATAGTTTGACATGAGTGTATCAAAACCCTTGAACGTTTTGACTCCATAACCATAAACAGCTGAGAAATTAATTTCGAAAGTTTCGAATTTTTTCCTTAGATGTGCACTTCTATCTGAGGTGTTTGGTGTTCTATGCCATATATTTGACGTATATGAAACATCTCTAGAACGGGTTAATATTTTTGAAATCTGTTTTTGGACATCGACATCTAATTTTTCGGGGGTGGGCAAGTTCGATCGTGGGGTCAATCGGACCACACCCCTTAGCGCCAGTGGGTGTGGTCAAATACATTTTTGAAATTAAGTTTCTTCTTCTCACATGGACTGTACCCCATGGTGGCCTGAATCATAAGCAGCATTACGTGACCTATCTTCCACACCCCCTCAACTCAGGGGGTGTGGTTATACTGAAAACAATAAAATCAAAAAAAGGTTATAAGCTGGTCAATAGTTTTCAATTCTGCTTTCACCGTATGGTAGCATAAATTAATACTGAGGAGTGACGGCCACACCCCCTCGATGTCAGGGGGTGTGGTCGGGGGCAAAATGAGACTTTTACTGAAATTCAATCCGTAGATGAAATGAGTAAAAATTTGTATTCTCGCGTCGTCGGAAGTGTGTTTTGGTCAAAGTAAGACAATGATAAAATCGATTCTAGTGGTGAAATGTAAAACAATTAGTATACGCTGCAACAGTTCGTCTGCCTGACCCAGCCTGGGATTTAATTGGGTTTCATGGAATTATTTGTTTCTATAAGGGTTTTAGATATAAATTCAACAGTCAATTCTAGATAATTTAACTGCTTCAATAAATGCATGCAGCTTAGTATGTGCCATGTTTTTACCGAGTAATAATGCCGTCCTTGTGTACGGCAACTAATGAAAATTACCATTACTATCTTCAATTCATTAAGTAGATACCCGGAGAAAGAAGGGAACCAGGGGTCACAAAAGTCCTACAAAGAATTGATCATTGATTAATATTTATATTAATGTTAATATTATTGCTAATATGTAGTTATACTTGATTTTAATTATGTGACCTGTCTTATTATTAAGTGGTTTGGCTTGACATTTAGCGGGCAAAAAAATTACTTGGGGGCAAGAGTTAATAGTAGTTCATTTCCAAACTGTGGGACAAGAAATCTTAATGTTAATTCTTAATCTTATTTAATTACATTTCTCTCAAGGTATTTCAAGCAAGTACTTGAAATAAGTGGGGAAAGCAATTCCAACCAAACAGAAATACAAATACACCTTGTGTCTGGCAGCAGACTATTTAATAAAAAATATGTTACATCTTGCATTTTTGAAACATCTTGGTTAAACCAGAATATGAGTGAAAATTAGGTCATGTCACGTGGAAGTCAAATTAATGGCGCTTAGCAAGTTTAAATTATGCCAAATTTTATTATAATGAAATGTATGCTAATACCATAATTTAGAATTCTTTGTGCATTCATGCATACATGTATATACATACATACATATGTGCATACATACATACATACATATGTACATACATATGTGCATACATATGCATATACATACATTTATATGTGCCTATGTATGTATGTACATATGTACATATGTACATATGTATGTATGTATGTACATATGTACATATGTACATATGTATGTATGTATGTACATATGTATGTACTATATGTATATGCTTCCATTGTTTTTGATTCTTTACTCTGGGTCAAGTGATTCTCATTTTAGAGTTACGATGTGTCATATTTTTGTAATTTTTTTAAGAATGTACGTGTTTTATTAGTTTGTGCTGCGTCCAAGAGATACATTTTATTTCAATTTCCACGAAATATTTTAAATTTAATTAATCAAACAAGAACTGTTCTAATCATCCTTAAAAAATAAAATTAAATAAAGATAAATTACATAAATCTACCTTAGATTTCAAGTAGATCATTTTAAATATATTTGTTAGAATATATAAATCATGAAATAACAATTATGTTGAGTAATTCTAATCAGTCGAATAAATTTCCACACCAAGCCCTTACGATTTAAAGGGGGAAGCCTCACAAAAGTAATAATGATTCGTAATCCACAAATCAAATATGCATACTCGTTTTCGACAGTGTGAACACTTTATAAATCGCTGGTTAGTACAGTCAACCATAGTTTACCCTCATCATCATCGAATGTAAAACAAACCTGCTTTACATTTAGGAATTCTACTTTTTCGTCAGACAAGCCACTTGAGAACCATGAATATTTAATCATGGGAGTAAAAATAGGGGCCGAAAGAAAAAAATGCAATAATGAATTTAACTTAATAACACCTTTTCGTGGGTTCCAATTGTCATCACGGTGTACTCCTTCCACGTTAACACAAATTTCCAGTTGAGCCAAAATTTCTCGAGCCAAACCTTTCAATTGCCTGTGAAAAGTCGTGTCTAATGGCTGAGCTAGGGGTGTACACTTCTCGGGAATTACTTTTAATGTTATTTCAGGCATGTCATTAGCTTGACCAAAAAATTTGCTGTATGTGTCTATATTTGTTTGTCCTGGCCAACTATCTACTATATACAAGAAGTCTTTGGTCACGTGGGGAACAACTTGTTTTTCCAAAAAATATTCCGTTAATGAAGTTGACAATTTACCTGAAGTACTACACGTTAAGGTAACATTACTTGGGAGATATGACTCAAGATCTTGCTTAACAAGTGGACCAAATTTCCCACCGGGCTCCTGGAGGCATACGAAAACGTTCCCTATTTGCCCAGCTAAATTAATTAAATACTGGACGGTATAAGAATGAGTTGACAGATTATTCGGGGGCTGTGCATAACCGTAAACAGATTTTTGGCCCTTGAATGTGTACGTTCGTGCTGAGGTAATTTCATAAGCAAAACCGCATTGATCGGTATTAAAAACATGGTTACTGTCAAATTGAGAAGAAATTCTTCTTATATCCGTTTGGAATTTTTTTGCAGATTCTAAAATCTGGTCTTGTGATTTTACTTCCCTTTTACTAATTAATTGAATGATTTTTCGGCTCGAGATCCTGTAATCTAGTTTAAACTTACCACACCAACTTTTTGATGCTTTAAATTTAAAAGAGTTATCGTCTAACTCTAAATATTTTTTCATACCCCAATATTTTAAGTGAGATACCCTAATAATTTTGTGAATTTTCCTAGCTTTCTCTAACTCATGAAATACATATTTGGTTATTCCTTTGTATTTATCAAACGATGATTCACCTCTCCGGACTTGAGCTCGCCATCTGTGCAAGGTTTGTTCGTTTGTAATTTCCTTAGCACCATGTGTCTTCAATGTCTTCCAGTCCCATCCTTTATGTGCGTCCCACAGAGCGAGGATTTTCTTTTTGCGTTCTTGGGTTACTATCACCTTTTCTTTTCTTTTTTTTACCGGTAAATGGAAATCCAAATCATCCTTGCGCGATTTTGGTAACTGCTCAGCTTCATCGGTATCATACTCCGAAACAGTCGAATCAAGCAGGGGGCCACAATCAATGACATCTATACTAGACAAAAATTTTGCATTTAATTTTACAATTCGGTAATCACGTTACTCTAAAGACTTGAATATATTTTTAAGAATTCGAACCGTTAGGCACCAGCTCCTCGTCTTCATCAACCACAAATTCTTGAAGATTAAGTTGAAACGATTCGTAAAGTTTACGTGCGAAAAGAACTTCCAGTTCAGTAGGTGTTTCAACCTGCAGAAGCAATTGAAATATCACAAATCAACATATGTTTATCTTAACTTTGCAGCCCTAAATTGAAAAACGTATACCTTACTACACCCTCTATAATTTTCCTCAATTAGTTTTTCAAACTCAATAATAATCCCGAATGGATTTGGTACAACTTCAGTTTCAGCCGTACCTACATATTTATAACATTATGCAACTGATTTCCAAATAATCAAAACGTTATCAAAAACCCAATAAATGAAGTTACCATAGCTGGTCGATGGCACTGGAGACGTTCCGAGATTGGACATGTTAGGTTTTTATTTAAAAATTTTCGAATCCATGCTTCAATTTTATTGACAATAATTTATTTAGCCCGAATATCTGATATTGACAATTGTCACGAGAAGGGTGAAATACACAGCCACGAACTTACTTATCCCGCCGAAGACCATGCATCAATAATAAGCTCGTATATATAAGTATTGTTATAATAAATAATTACAGTAGACGTCAAGAAAATTACATAATTTTACGTATGTAGGTGTTATGTACGTTTATGGGACTGGTCTGTTGATTAAGATGAAATGCAGTACATGAGGCAGAATAACAATGGCTATTAATCCGCGCGCCATAACTTATCCCCGTCTCATAAACAAATTAGCAGTACCTAAAACACAGTCAATTTGTATACTAATTCATTTATTAAGTGATGAAAGTCCTTTATAAGTAAGATCGTTATGTCTCTGTCCGTCTTTTTGTCCGTAGCTCCGATAACCCTTGAACGGAAAGACCTAGAGGCTTGAAATTTTGAACGTTAACTCGGAACGTCAAGGGACAAGACAAATTCGAAGATGGGCTCTGTATGTCGCACCCTTAAAGGTCAAACGTCATGAAATGTCATTTAAAGGTCAAATTGCACAAATATATCTTCTTTGGATGGAAATTAAACCCCTTTATAATTCAACGGTTAAGTTTGATTAATATGTCAGAATTTTTGAAACCACGTCAGACATGTAAATTTAAACACATTTTTAACCGGGCAAACACAATATTGTGTTCAGTTTGACGGACTTTCGCCCCTTGGTTACCCTCGTTGTAACGGTCTATTTGAAAAGCATATTAAGCAATTTAATAATCATAAAATTTTCGAAAGTCTGGAAATTATTGAGGTTATTGAGTAATTCAAATTATTGAGGTTTCTTACGAGTAAGTTCTCATTACTCCAAGGCTAAAACCAATTATACAAGTTTACCAGTTATATCTTGACTATCTTGAGTAAAAAAGTAGCTTGTATCCTAACTTGAATTTTGAATAATATATTGTTGATATAAATTGTCAAGATACAAAATACAACGTACTGTTTGAGAAACGTTCAGACACAAGACATATTGTGTACCTTGCATCTGATATTTTCTGGAACGAGTTGAAAAAATTGTCGCAACCCTGTGGGCTGTGGGAGAAGCATTTTTGAAAGTAGAGAGTTAATTTTTTGCACAACGCTTGACTAGGACAACATGCTCGTCTGCTCAAAATTTTTACCCGTTACGACCAACCGTTTCTGGGATATTCAAGGCCAAAATCGGTTCCAGTAGGACGCCCTCATCTGTATAGCTCTGAAATTTTTTTTATAAGCATACGCCACAATGGGATACAACATACGTAAGAAGTAAAAACCAAACATTTAACCACACCAACTCTCTCTGAGGGTGGTGGAGGCGGGGATTTATTACATCTTGGAACTCGTTCGTTACACCAAAATTAGATGTCGACGTCCGAAAACAGCTTTCAAAAATATTGCTCTGTTCTAGAGATATGTTGCAACTAATTGTTTTACATTTCACCATTGGAATCGATTTTATCATTGTCTTACTTTGACCAAAACACACTTCCGACGACGCGGGAATACAAATTTTTACTCATTTCATCTACGGATTGAATTTCAGTAAAAGTCTCATTTTGCCCCCGACCACACCCCCTGACATCGAGGGGGTGTGGCCGTCACTCCTCGGTATTAATTTATGCTACCATACGGTGAAAGCAGAATTGAAAACTATTGGCCAGCTTATAACCTTTTTTGATTTTATTGTTTTCAGTATAACCACACCCCCTGAGTTGGGGGGGTGTGGAAGATAGGTCACGTAATGCTGCTTATGATTCAGGCCACCATGGGGTACAGTCCATGTGAGAAGAAGAAACTTAATTTCAAAAATGTATTTGACCACACCCACTGGCGCTAAGGGGTGTGGTCCGATTGACCCCACGATCGAACTTGCCCACCCCCGAAAAATTAGATGTCGATGTCCAAAAACAGATTTCAAAAATATTAACCCGTTCTAGAGATGTTTCATATACGTCAAATATATGGCATAGAACACCAAACACCTCAGATAGAAGTGCACATCTAAGGAAAAAATTCGAAACTTTCGAAATTAATTTCTCAGCTGTTTATGGTTATGGAGTCAAAACGTTCAAGGGTTTTGATACACTCATGTCAAACTATCATTGGTAAAAATTTGGAGCCGATCTGTTATTATCAACCTCGCAAGCTCCCCTCCTAAGTATATTCAATACCCAAAATTGGACTAGGTATTACGTGATAAAATGTACGTGTGTAGAGAGTAATAAGATATATTGCAGGGTAGAAGAAATCATAAATCATGTAAAATATTTTCACAATTATGGTCACCTAAATTTTAAATATACAACGTGCCCAAGTCAAAATTGTATCACTCCGATTAGTACTTGGAGCGGATATTTGAGACACCTTAAATCTCATGAAATTTCTCCAATTTCTCCTGAATACAATTTTCAAAATATTCAAGTTTCTCAGAGTTAGAATTCCCATGCGTCGCCTCAGCTTAAATGAAAGTAATATTTTTGACGAAGATATATCAGTAAATTTAGAAAAAAATATTTCTGTAAATTTAGGAATTAATATCAGGAAAGATATTTTATCGTCGTTCTGTTCCTCATTGTTGGCGACTGGTGCAACAGATTCAACTGTTGATTTTGTAGTTAGGGAACTAGAGAATTCATTCACACAATTTTCTAAATTAATTTTACAAATAGGAAAACCTTTTTGCAAAGAAAATTACGAAGAGTTTAGTTCACAGGTAATGTCTTTAGTAGACGCTTTTAGCAACGTAGATAATATTCGTAAACGGCAAAAAATATTCGAAAAAAAGGACAAAATGATTGTACCAAAAGAACTATCTCTAGGTTGTAGGACAGAGTTGAGGATAAGAGAAAACAAGCGTAAGGAAGTTATTGTGTCAGATACATTTATGTATGTTCCCATTATTAAAACGTTGGAGAAGATTGTTTCATCCCCAACTTATCTAAAATATTTTTGCAAACCTGTAGATTGTAATCCCACTCGTATAGAATCTTTTTTAGATACGATATCTTTTAGAAATAATCCGCTATATTCTAAACATCCAAACTCCTTACAAATTCAGTTGTTCTATGACGATTTTGAAACTGTTAACCCATTAGGCTCTAAACGTGGGGTGCATAAGCTAGGTGCATTTTATTTTACACTAAAAAATCTCCCAGATTTTATCAACTCCCAGTTGAATTCGATACATCTGCTAGCTTTATTTTATACGGAGTATGCATAAAAGTATGGAATTAATTCTATTTTGAAATTAATTATTCCAGATCTTTTACTTCTTGAAAGGGAAGGAGTACGCGTGAATGGATTTGGCACAATTTTTGGGACACTGAGTTCTTTGTTGTTTGATAATTTAGGGAGAAATAGTTTATTAGGTTTTTCTGAGTCTTTTAACTCTACTTATTATTGTAGAATATGCTGCACATCTAAATCTGAAGCACAAGAAATATTTTGCCATGACGATATGATAATTAGGGACAAAACAAATTATCTTCAACACTTACGCGAAAAATCATTCGGAGTTCAATCGGAATGCGCCCTTAATAATCTAGATTTTTTCGATTTTTTAGATTGCCCGTCAGTGGATATCATGCACGAATTGCTAGAAGGCATAGTTCCTTATGAATTAAAATTAGTGCTTCTACAACTTATTAGTTTAGATTGTTTTAGTTTGAAGGAGGTTAATGATAGAATTTTGGCTCATAATTTTGGGTACCTTGAGTCTAAAAATCGTCCGAGCCCAATAAAATTAGACGGTGTAGGAAATAAGATAGGGCAAAAAGCAGCCCAATGTTGGTGCCTAATAAGATTTCTTCCAGTTATAATTGGAGACTTAATAACTAGCGTGGAGCACAAAAAATACTGGGAGTTATTATTACAACTGTTAGAAATCATGAGCTACGCATTCTGCAGAACCTTTTCTGACGCGAGTCTGCAAGTTATGGATAGGAAAATAGTTAGTCATCACAAATTATTTCGTAATCTGTTCCCTGATAAAAGAATTATTCCTAAGCACCACTTTATGTGTCATTATTCCTACGTAATTAGAAAAAGTGGCCCTTTGGTGTCTTTGTGGGCAATGCGATATGAGGGAAAGCACAATTATTTCCCTCAATTAGCTGGACAACTCAAAAATTTCCGAAATATTTGTTTTTCCTTGGCTAATAGGCATCAACAGTTTAGCTTACATGCTTTAAAATCTGCTGGTTCCAATGATGGGCTGAGAACGGATAATGCTTTTGTAACAAAGTTAAATGGATTTTACAACTCATTCGATTTAATTATTACGATTTAAATTACGATTTTTTGATGAATTTAGATCTTGCCACGGGGATACAGAAATTTTGACTGCTAACCAAGTGTGGTATCGAGGTTATAAGTACAAACGAGACTACGTAGTTTGTTATGATATTGGTAATATATTTCCTAAGTTTGGTATAATTAATGAAATTGTATTAATTGACGAGTCACGGTGTTTGTTACTTTTAACACCACTTCAGGTTGAATTTTTGGATCGACATAACTTTTCGTTTATTGTAACGCATTCAAACGAGCTATATGAAATAACTGATATAAGCAATTTAGTTATTCATGATTGCATGGAATTGCAAAAAAATTGTAAAAGCGACACGCTCCATTTAGTACTTAGGCATTATTTATGAATATTAATATTTTAAATTGTTTTCGTGTTTAATTTTTGTCAGAATGTATGCCATTAAATGATCCATTGTCAATTAATTGTTAGAATATATTCAATAAAAATATATAAATTATATCACCAGTTGTAGCAAAACTTTATTACCAGTGAGTAACGAACCCTTGAAAATTATTACCATAAGTACACTGTATTGAACCCATGCAGTAATAACATTATTACAACGTTGTATTCTAAGAATACCGAGCAGTAACGAGCACATACGAGACGGAGTAATAATAATATTACGCTATTGTTGTAAATGAATACTCGATTGGTATTAACCCAAATCAATCCCGTCCAGTAACCAAAAGAATACCAGAGCGGTAGAGTCATATATGTACTCCGCGTGGTATTCATTCTGGTAACGATTTGTTTAAGAGTGTACTAAATAGTATACGCGTAAGTGCGATTGCTTTAAGATTAATAATTATCCTAAAAAACTATATACATATATCTAATTTGTGGTAATAAAATTTATAATTGCTGAAGTATCCTAATTATAGTTATAATAGATGAGCAATTATCTACTGGTATCATGTAATGGTAAAACCTGATTTTAATGATCCCGATAATATTCCACCATCGATTCGATATCTTCCTCTTCAGCGTCGAACCCTTCCCCGAAAGGGACTCCATTACAGTCCATCCCCCACAAATTAATAAACATACCCCATTCAGCATACCCTTCCGAAGTGTCCCCTTCACAAAATGTTTCTTCTATATCCACCAAATCAACATCTTCCCAATAATATTCTTTCACAAACTCGACGGCATCTTCATAATTATCTTTCGACTTGCAGTGCTCTATAAACCAGGTGACACCATTTTCATAATTGAAACAATGCCATTTAAATTTTTGGGCGTCGGGAAACGAATGACCCTTTTCACAAACGGCTTCCACAGTTTGCAAATCAATTTTATCCTTACTCAAGAGCTCGGCTATTTCATGAACCATTTCAGGTATTTCTAAATCGGTAAATAATTCCTGTATCATTGCCGCGTAGGCGGTTTGGAGCAAGGATTTGTTATCATTTTTATACCTTCTGATCTCCTGTGCTGCCAGGTTAATTAAATCCATTATTTCCGGAGGTGAAATTAATTTCTTTAAAATCGTCACGGCATCGTTAAGCTCGACCGGAGTGCCATTTCCTTTTCCGATCATGCTCAACAAACTTTTACAAGTGTAGTCGTACCTCTTTTTTAGACACTTTTTTATATGCGGTTCATTTGCTTCAGCATATTTCCCTATGTTTTTAAATTCTTTAGTATTGTAGGTAAAGCCTTTATTGATGTTTAACATAGTAAACCAATTGTAATGGTCGAAATGAGTTTGCGAAATTTTCGCACAAGTATCGATATCTTTCCGGAGTACTTGCAATCTTTGGGTCAGTTGGGGACTAAATGTTATATCTTGGTTAGTAACCTTTACTTTTCTAGCCCGGTCAGGAATCCGGGTAATTAGTGGGTTTCCCCGGTAAAATAGGAACTTTAAATTTTTGGACTTTTGGCGTTTCTGAATTATGTTCCCGAGCAGGACAGCGCTTTCAAGTCCGTTACCATCACCTCGTTTGAGGTCAATAAAACTTTCTTCCAGAGTTTCGGTTTTGGGAGAAATCAAAATACAAGTATTCGGTTCGGGGTAATAAACCCCGAATGGGAAATAGCTTGCTGTTTTAATTCTAATTTGTCTATCTAGTTCGCTCGCAATTTTAAACCCGTCACCTGACTTGGTATCAAGCTCGAAATTATACCCGGTGGACATAACGGTAGGAGATTGAGTTTCAGCTAAATCGTAGTACTGACAATATATCCCGTTAAAATTGACGGTATCGGAATCAATTAAACTTAAATAAACCATTTTAGCGTCTTGATTTCTAAAATGTTTTACAAAATCTTTTGTTTCCTGGGAATTTTTTAAGTTTTCTCGCAAACTTTGATATGGCACGCTAACACCTTTTTCCCTAGTAGACAAGTATATTTCCCTATGTTTTGCGTCCAGTCGTTCATAAATCTTTACAGCCTCCTCATAAGTTATTTCTTTGTCTTTCAATTTATAAAGTTTTCTCTGCCAAAACCCACAAATTACTTTAAACTTAATTTTAACGTTATCCTGATTAATATTAAGGGCCACCCTATACTCGTCAACTGCCGCCTGATTATGGGCCTTGCTCAGGGAGAGCATTCTATTTAAAAATATTACAATAGCAATATTTTCATGGGTGAAGTCTGGATGGTAACAATTTTCGCAATTTAATGCTTCCTGTTCCAGTTTATGTATGAAATTATGCACCCAGTTTGAGTCGCTGGAAGTGGAGAGTTTGGGATCTTTCAGCGTGACCATGCGTAATTTAACGCCTCCCAGTTTGATCCCTTGATCCATTTCCCAGTCGCATTCTTCGTCCGAAATTTCCGCAGGGTTTTGTACATCGGGAACGTGTGCGATCACGTTGATGACAAAACATGGAGCTTGTTTTTTTGGAGGTTTTGATATGTGTAGATTTTCAAGTGCTTTTTCCAGAGGAAGAGATTCAGCCATTAGGAAAATTAAATTGGTGGTTCTGTAAGTTTAAAAAGAGTGTGCATGGTTATTGTGAAGTTGGAATGTTTAAACTTAATACTATTTACTTATTTACTTACAATGCGATGACGCCAGAGGTCTCGCTCCGATTTTGATGAAACTTCGATAATTATGTAACCTTAGGTAAATAATTGAACATATGTTTCAGGATTTCTCATAATGCTCAGTTTAAACAAAGTTATGATGGTATAAGTGGCCGAAAATTCGCATTTTTCCCGTAAAATTTTTCTGTTTTTGTTTTTCAGAGAGAAAAATGCGAATTTTCGGCAACTTATACCATCATAACTTTGTTTAAACTGAGCATTATGAGAAATCCCGAAACATGTGTTCAATTATTTACCTAAGGCTACATAATTATCATAGTTTCATTAAAATCGGAACGATACCAGTGGCGTCGTCGCATTGTTAGTGTCATCAAACCAATATTGATAAATTGATGGAGGGAGTACTGGGTAAATAGGCAAATTATAAAAATAAATAGATTTTTTATATTAACAAAATGTTCCACATTTTCTCATCATCACTTTACTTGGCCAATTCGATCTAATAAGGCATGTCCCAGGTTTGGTTAGACAGTTGGATCATATAGTACACTGCGCAATTAGTGGAGATTGTTGCTTAGCTATCTTAGTTTTTTGAAACGCAATTTCAAGGGCTTCCAGCAGGTGTAAAGCATTTTTTATTAAAAAGGCGAAACTCAATAGAAATCGGGGTCAAAGTGAAAAAACTCGCGAATCGAGTTTTTCACAACTAAATTGTTGCTTGACGTGACTCAAACATGACGTGGCAGTACTTGAAAGCGGAAAGATGTCACAAAACGGCAATATACCTTTATATTTCGAACTATGGGGATGCCAAAAAGTGCACTTTTTAAAAATTTACAGACCTCCGCTTTTCATAGCCACCGATCAAACCGCAAAAGACGTGAAAACACTTTTCAGCACTAACTCTTCCACATAAATTTGTGGCGCTGCTCGGGTACTGCTATTTTCAAAATCTTTGTTGCACAACATTCACAAGTTCATAAACTGAGGATTACGAAAAATATAAACAAAGTCTCCCAAAGAACGTTAAGGACCAAAATAGCAAAGTACAAAAAAAATATAAAAAAGAGTGTCGATAAATGTCATTAAAAATTATCGATATTTATGACGGGCAGTACGGCAAAGTTGATCTCTTAGAGACTCCGGGATTGAATTTTTTTCGCTCCGCCAACCCCTCAACGTGTTACATGCATAAAAATGGGAAAATTGAGACGCGTGATCCTGGCATTGATTGATGGGTTGTAAATAAATATGTAAATATGTTGCAAGGATAATGTGCAATGATAAGCTGCATGGTTCAAGCTTAAAAAAAAGCAGGATTTGGTGGGTTGATAACTTCCTCCAGAGGAGGCGGTGGGGCTGGATTCAATCTATTGTGGTGCTCTTACTTACATGCTCGGCTTCACTTGATTCATAAACACGGCCAATTCGACTAATAATTGCTCAGAATTTTTGTTTTCATGAGAATCTTTTTTTAGCCAATGAAAATTCGAAATGGCATAGTAAAAATAAGTTTATTACCAGTATGGTAATATTTTTCAGTCCCAGGTTACACTCATTACCTTCACGGTAACACGTGTACATACACTCAAAATAAGGTAGTGATGAATCATTACCATGCGGAATGACTATGTGGCTCTACCACGTCGGTTACGATTTGTCGTAGAAGTGGTAATAATAAGTTCAGGGAAATTCAAATTTAATAGATAATGGTATTCACTTCCTTAATATTTGGTACTGAATTTGAATTTCCCTGAACTTATTATTACCATTTCTACGACAAATCGTAACCGACCTGGTAGAACCACATAGTGATTCCGCATGGTAATGATTCATTACTACGTTATTTTGAGTGTACTATTACTCGGTAACCAAATGATTACCAAATGATTATCGTCACCGTCTGTTAATTTTCATGCTACCGGAGTTTTAGAGTGTATGATTGATTGGAGGGTGGAAAATAATACTTAAATAAGCAAAAACGTCTACAGAATTTGTTCTATGTAGAGGTTACTCTACCTCCTTACACTAAATTTATTATCACCCTGGTAATATTTTTCACTCCCAAGTTGCACTTATTATGTACACTCTAAATAAATTTGATTAAAATTCACTCAATTTTGAGAAAAATTTCCACCAAAGCAACTGTTGAGTAAAATTTACCCTGAGAAAGGTAAAATTTACTCAAGGTTGAAAGATTTTTGCTCAACCTTGAGTAAATTTTACCTTTGTCAGGGTAAATTTTACTCAACAGTTGCTTTGGTGGCAATTTTACTCAATTTTATTTATAGTGCACCTTCTCGAATCTAGCCTAACAAATTTATCACCAGCCGGAGACAAATTATGCTGGCAGATTGTAATCGCCTGCTAATTTTTTTTTCACCGGATTTTTAGAGTGCATAAGCAGAGGTTAGAGTGGAATAAATATACATATGTGCCCACTTAAATTCTACAGGTGAACTTATTAATTAATTATGAGTAAAAAAATTGGTACACTTACGGTCGTTTGAGTATCGATATTGTTCAGGGGGGGACAAAAGCCTTCTCGCAAAACGGATCCAAACTCGAACAGATTGAAAAGAAGGAGAAAATATGTTAAAAATTAGGAATATTTACATGTTTTGCGTGACTGGTTCAGGTTCCAAGTTACACTCTTAAAAAACTGGTATTAGATGGTTACTGATCCGAGTATGTACTACTCTATCAAACAGCACTGGTAACAATGGACTTTACCGTTTGGTAATGTTTTAGTAATTATAAATTTACCAATAAACTACAACCTATCCGGAACCAACCTATTACTAAATCAATTCTACCAGATTTGTAATAGTGCAGGTTGCGAAAGTTTATTGAAAAAAATAAAAATTGGAGCATAAATACATACATATGTTAAACTGTAGAATTTAAATATAGGTACGTCCAGTTAAATTCGATAGATGAACAAATTTAGCAATTAAATACTTAGCAATTATGTAGTACATACACTTCCGGTTTTTTGGCTACTTCGTTATTTTCACACGGGCATAAAAATCTGCTAGAAAAACAGACTCAAACTTGAACAGACTAAAAAGAAAGTAAGAAAGGAAAAGTATGTGAGAATAACTGTGACAAAATATGTATATTTGTATTTGACAGGAAAAATTATAAACCTTTTTGTGCAATGTTCAAACGCTTAGGAGTGGAAACAGATGACCAACACTTGTGCGAATCGAGCTCAGACTGCAATAACAAAAATTGCAATTGTTTATTACACTTATGGATTTTCTATGCATGCCAAGTGTAGTGAGGTAATTCGTTATGAAACGTTAGGGGCCGTGCATAAAGTGTGTTACGTAAAAGTCGCGATTTTTTAGACTACCCTTCCCGCTCTAGCATATGTCACATAAGCAGATCGTCATTTTTGGGTACAACCTTTCTTCTACCGTTTCGCGTAGCATAATTTATGAAGGACCCTTCGCCGAGCAAGCATGTTGCACGAGAGACGATTAAGTGACTCATGCATGAAAATGCCAATAGTTGTAGCAAGGTCGGTATTATCTAAATATGTAGTATGAGGGGTGTAACTACCTACAATCTCAAAATTCCGGTAATATCCATTACCAGGCGGGGATTATCAGACGGCGGATATGTATGTATGTATCCAAACTTTTTATACCAAATCAGATCCGACTAAAATTTCGTATACTGACATTCCATCTAAGCGCGATCGTAAAATTCAATTTTTTCCATATTTTAAGGGTTTCGTACATATTACATATTTCCATACATATTTTGAGGATTTTTCGTAAATATGCATATTTTCCTGTATATTTCGAGTATTTTTCTAAATGTAAATATTTTAGTAGATATTTCTAAGTTTTTTATGTGAAAATATTTTTCTTCATTCAGAAATTAAGGTTTCGTCAAAAATATATTTCATATCTAAATATAGTAGAAAATTTAAGTTGAAAAATATTTTTTATGTTACTATTTTTAGGTTTTTTAAGCGCATATGTATGTATTACATATTTACATATTTTGCAGAATTTATGTAATCCATATACATCCCTGTTTTTATAATCCCTGTTTTTTGGCACTGAAATTTACGCATGTATTATCATAAATTTGATCTTTGTACATAATTATGTATTATTGTCGAGAAATTATAATTAAAGCCATTTTTACATACAGTCCTTATGTAAAATGGCTTTAATTATAATCCCTCGACCATAATTATGTGTGTGTGTGTATCTATCTGTTCGAGATACTTTTTTAGAAATTCGATAAAAATATGCTACGGGAAATGCCTGAAATGTATATGTAAAAAGGGGTGCATTGAGATGCTTGATTCTGATATTGATTGATGAGTTGTACATACCGTAAAAACTCAAATAGTAGCCGGGGCTACTATTTATAAAATCTGTGGCTGGGACGCGGCTACTATTTGAGCAAGGCTACTATTTGGGCAAGGTCGATATTTCTAAAATTATGAAGATGGACACGGCTACTATTTGCATACAACTAGTATTTTCGCTTCCTGAATCAAGCTCAAATTTAATTTAATAACAACACCAATTTTGCCCTTAGAGACGTAGCTCATTATGATATTATTCTGCTCGACCTGCCCTTCAATGATTCCTTCGATGAGCTAAATTCGAGTTTTGTCATCGACTCATCGCTTCTATAGCGTGTAACTACGATTGTATTGAATTATAATTTAATTATCTTAATGAACTGTCAAGAAGTGTGGTTTAAAGACGCGTCTATTCGAATAAGGCTACTATTTGGGCAGGGCTACTATTTGGGCAAGGCTACTATTTGGGCAGGGCTACTATTTGGGCAAGGCTACTATTTGGGCAGGGCTACTATTAGAGCAACGGCTACTATTTGAGTTTTTACGGTAATATGTTGCAGTGAATAAGTGTAATTACAAATTGCATTGTTCAAGTTAACAAATTTGCGGTAGTGGGTTGAAAACTTTCTCGATAAGAGGCGCTGCGGGTGGATTCATTAATATGTACGTAGTGCTCTCATTTTCCTCTTTATTACCTACTCGTCTTCAATCAATTCCAAATTAGAGTCACTTCTGGTTCGTCTAACTAGTCGCTCAGCTTAAATACCACAGTTGCCTTGGCAACTCGATACGAAATGTGATTTGATCCGTTAATATTTATTGTGATGGGAATGACATTACCAAATTTTATAATAACAAAATTAACGACATGATTGCAAATTCTACATACACGCCTAAATATGTATGTAATAAGACGAATCTTATTTTCACGTTACGTTACATGACTACTTGACTACTTGTCAGCCAACAGCCCTCCTCAGTGGAGGGCGATTGTGTGAGGTAAAAATTACGATCAATTTCTGACCTTACAGGAAGGGCTCAATTAATCCTGAATACCATCGCTCTCCGAGGTCACTGGGGAGGGGTCATAGTTAACAAGAAGTCAAGAATTATTATGGTAGAGGCATTAAAATTAAAGACATTTTAGATTGTATCTTGCTGAGAGGCTTGTTGGCCGACCTCGTAAATTACGAGTCGTAATGCTTAATAACATTGGTGACTGAATTTAGCAGTACTTTACCAATTGATGACCGATTTTCAAAATTACGACTGTTTTGGAAACCTCAGGTCAATTGGCAAAATATATATTTCCAGATTTTCGAAATTCGACCACACCCCCTCGAAATTAAGGTCACAAGTTCAAAAAAAGCATAAAATTCAATTAATGCATACAGCGGAATTTGAAAGCACAAAAATCGGATTGCAAGTCGACAAAATACCTCGACCCCCTGGACACTGAACAATGTTCCTGGGGTCACATGCCCCACCCCCAGTGGGTGTGGTCCTGTGCGACTTTTCCATATCAATGAAACAATGTCATGTGACAGATCATTTTTCTCAGGACCATGGGGACATTACGATTGAATGCCTAAAATTGACGAACCACACCCCCAGTGGGTGTGGTCCTCTGCGACTTTTCCATATCAATGAAACCAAGTCATGTGACATATCAATTTTCTCACGACCATGAGGACATTACGATTGAATACCTAAAATTTACGAACCACACCCCCAGTGGGTGTGGTCCTTGGCGACTTTTCCATATCAATGAAACAATGTCATGGGACATATCATTTTTCTCCGGACCATGAGGGCATTACGATTGAATACTTAAAATTTACGAACCACACCCCCAGTGGGTGTGGTCCTTGGCGACTTTTCCATATCAATGAAACAATGTCATGGGACATATCATTTTTCTCCGGACCATGAGGGCATTACGATTGAATGCCTAAAATTGACGAACCACACCCACAGTGGGTGTGGTCCTTGGCGACTTTTCCATATCAATGAAACAATGTCATGGGACATCATTTTTCTCCGGACCATGAGGGCATTACGATTGAATGCCTAAAATTTACGAACCACACCCACAGTGGGTGTGGTCCTTGGCGACTTTTCCATATCAATGAAACAATGTCATGGGACATCATTTTTCTCCGGACCATGAGGGCATTACGATTGAATGCCTAAAATTTACGAACCACACCCACAGTGGGTGTGGGCCTTGGTAATTTTCGGTTTTTCCGAAAAGGTGTCTTGTGATATATCGGTTTTCTCAGCTCATTTTTTCCACACTTTTCTCGGACTAACTACCCTTGAGATTGTGTTCATGTAATCTCATCTTCACATTTCATGAGCTAATTTGGATCTCACAATGCCCCTTGTTGTATGAAGTCAAATTTTGTAGTGGCATCCAATGATTTTGGATTGAATTTGAAACAATTTTCAGTCAATTTGCTGAGATTTGACTGTTTGCTGGCCCGATTTAGGATTACTTGGTACGGCACATATATTTTTCTATTTCCTAAGAAGGATTTTGATATGGGGGATTTAATAATAGCACTAATTTTTAGGGAGCCCTAGTCTCGCTTTTGGAAATTTGCAATATGATTTCCACGCAATGGTCAACTTCCGATTCTTTCCAATTGTTTACCTTTTTGCAAGTACGCGGACTAGAATAAATGTAAATTATTGTCAAATACGTGTTTCACTGTCGTTTCCTTATGAAATAATTTTTAATATGGAACGGGTTTAAACTTTTGCAGTAAATTTTTGTGTTTATTTTTCTGGTATGCATATTTACACCCATTACACCAATTAGACAACACCCATTAGATTTTTCTTAACCAAACTTACTACAGTTGGAAACCAGTTAAATTATATCCAGGATAAACCTAAACACGATGGCTGAATAAACTTCATTTCAGACGCTACAGCCTTCGTGACGCGCAGCATACAACCGGGTTTTAGTTTATCTATGCATTAGTGCTGCACAATCATTCCTGTTGTCTTTCATTCATATGAGAAAATGCTAGAGAATGAAAATGAATTTTTCGTTCTGTGAATGAAAATTAGTGAAATGTTCAGTTATTTCAGATGGGTTATTGTAAATGAAAGGATCTCTCACTTCTTTCATTTTTCACCCCAAGCATAGTACGTGGAGCGAATTAAGAAATGGGGCCAGATGTCATCGCGTGGGAGTGAGAGAGCGAGCGGGCGAAACGGAAAAAAAGTTGCGTTCGCGATGGAGGTTGTTGAAAAATCAAGCGTTTTTGCGGACTTGCGGAGCCCATAACGTGCTGAATTTTGCGCGTCTGTACAAGTGCCAAACCAAAAATTGTCTTTAAAAGCTTGTTCTTCCAAACTAACATGGTCAAAGAACTATCTGGGCTGAATATGATCTGCACCTCCATTATGAGTGTGGATGGAAATCTGAAGTCAGAAATCGGGATGACTCATCTTTGAATGAATAAAGTTTTGCTGCACAGGTACATATGTGTACAATCGATAGCGTTGATCTCTGTACCCATTGTGATGTAAAAAAATTCCATTCTTCATCGTAGCCCGTCCATTGAGCTGATAAATTGATATATCACAACGCACGTTTTCTAAAAACCGAAAGTTCCAGACGACCACTCCCACTAGGGGTGTGGTCAGTAAATTTTAAGTACGCAATCGATATCCCCTGGAGGAGCTGAGAAAATTGATATGGCACATGGCATGGATTTGCAAAACCAGAAAAGTCGCAGATGACCACTCCCACTGTGGGTGCGGTTTTAACTTTATATTAAGTCAGTCAAAATGTCACCCTCTTCCCGAGAAGAACGATATCGTCGTTGAAGCTGCCAAAAGGGCCTTGTCCATTTTGTGTCAATTGGCAAAGGGGCGAAGTCCACTTTTGAGGGGTACTGAGATTTTAGGGTCAATAAATTCTACACAATTTTATGAACAAGGTAAGTCGAACCAAATTTTTTTAGAAAATTCGGAACCTTCCTAAATAAGCTTTTGGAGCGAGAGTAGGTGAGATACATGTAACACCTTGCTGTATGAATCTCTGATCCCGAAGCTTTTATGATACCTTGTAGTTCTAGATAAGTGCAGGAAAAGTGAAGGAGGGTTCTCTTCTATGACCCTATTTGCCCGTGTTACACCCCCTCAAAAAGACAAAAAAAGCTATTTTCGCTAGTTTAAATGTTCACACAAAAATCCTGTTTTCCTCAGATTTAGGCGTTTCTTACATTTCCGCAGTCCTGGATAGTTGTGTTATCCTATCCGGCATCAAATTCCATATTTTTAATTTTAGATTTTCGAAATTTTATTATCTGAAAAAATCAGAATTTAAAAAAAGTTAAATTTGATACCATATATGAGAAAGTAACTATTTGGGACTACGATAGTGCAAGAATTTTCGAAATACGAGAAAAACTAGATTTTTAGTGAAGATTTAAACAAGCAAAAACAGGTTTATTTGACTCTTTGAGGGGGTGTGGTTAGCGCAAACGGGACCATGGAGGCAAACCCTTCTTCACTTTTCCTACTCTCCCCCAGCACTACAACATATGCGAAGGGCATAAAAATCGGAGATCAAAATTTAAAAATCTGTAATTCCTATTAAGTTACATGCATCTTATGATGATTTGCCTCGTAAAAAGTGGTAAATAAACTGATAAACAGTTTACAAGTACACTCATTTGTTGTTAACAATTTACTTGAGTGGATAAAAGTTTTCCATATGTGCGTAATTATGACAATATTGCTTTATAATATAATATTGCTTAATATTGTTTTATAGGAATTTTTGGTTTTTATGCTCCCCTGCAAAATTTAGTTTTGGGAGAATACCCTTTTGGCAATTAGCATAAAAAGGAGAAGGCCCTTTTGGCAGCTTCAACGGCGATATATAACATGACATGGTTTAATTAAAATCTAACATTTCTTGAAAACCACGCCCACTGGGGGTGTGGTTTCCAAATTTTAATTACTCTGTCGAGATCCCCTCGTTGAGCTGAGAAAAATGATGTATCACATGACATGTTTTCGTTAAAACCGAAAATTCCGGAGGACCACACCCACTGTGGGTGTGGTTCGTCAATTTTAGGCATTCAATCGCAATGTCCTCATGGTCCTGAGAAAAATGATATGTTACATGACATTGTTTCATTGATATGGAAAAGTCGCCAAGAACCACACCCGCTGGGGGTGTGGTTCGTAAATTTTAGGCATTCAATCGTAATGTCATCGTGGTCCTGAGAAAAATGATACGTTACATGACATTGTTTCATTGATATGGAAAAGTCGCCAAGGACCACACCCACTGGGGGTGTGGTTCGTCAATTTTAGGCATTCAATCGTAATGTCCTCATGGTCCTGAGAAAAATGATATGTCACATGACATTGTTTCATTGATATGGAAAAGTCGCCAAGGACCACACCCACTGGGGGTGTGGTTCGTCAATTTTAGGCATTCAATCGTAATGTCCCCATGGTCCTGAGAAAAATGATCTGTCACATGACATTGTTTCATTGATATGGAAAAGTCGCCAAGGACCACACCCACTGGGGGTGTGGTTCGTCAATTTTAGGCATTCAATCGTAATGTCCTCATGGTCCTGAGAAAAATGATATGTCACATGACATTGTTTCATTGATATGGAAAAGTCGCCAAGGACCACACCCACTGGGGGTGTGGTTCGTCAATTTTAGGCATTCAATCGTAATGTCCCCATGGTCCTGAGAAAAATGATCTGTCACATGACATTGTTTCATTGATATGGAAAAGTCGCCAAGGACCACACCCACTGTGGGTGTGGTTCGTAAATTTTAGGCATTCAATCGTAATGTCATCGTGGTCCTGAGAAAAATGATACGTTACATGACATTGTTTCATTGATATGGAAAAGTCGCCAAGGACCACACCCACTGGGGGTGTGGTTCGTCAATTTTAGGCATTCAATCGTAATGTCCCCATGGTCCTGAGAAAAATGATCTGTCACATGACATTGTTTCATTGATATGGAAAAGTCGCACAGGACCACACCCACTGGGGGTGGGGCATGTGACCCCAGGAACATTGTTCAGTGTCCAGGGGGTCGAGGTATTTTGTCGACTTGCAATCCGATTTTTGTGCTTTCAAATTCCGCTGTATGCATTAATTGAATTTTATGCTTTTTTTGAACTTGTGACCTTAATTTCGAGGGGGTGTGGTCGAATTTCGAAAATCTGGAAATATATATTTTGCCAATTGACCTGAGGTTTCCAAAACAGTCGTAATTTTGAAAATCGGTCATCAATTGGTAAAGTACTGCTAAATTCAGTCACCAATGTTATTAAGCATTACGAGGTCGGCCAACAAGCCTCTCAGCAAGAAATGTCTTTAATTATGATTCCTCTACCATAGCCTCTTCTTTTAATGTTCAAACCACAAGTCGTGCTATATTTCAGTATTAATTCTGTACCGTTAATAAAGTAATTAGGGATAACTCTGTCATTAATTCAAATATTTTATTATGTATTTTCAAGGAATATAAATATGTACAATTCCGAGTAAATTCATATGTCAATCAATGACAAGTTAGTTTACGGTAAGACTCATATTATGTACAACATGTCAAACATATGGATAAGAATTTAATCCTTTTAAGCTGTATTTTTTTCTGGCAATACGCAACGCGAGAGTGCCTTCTTCTTTATCTTGTTGATAGCTTATAGCAACATAGCTACGCGGGATGTGGTTGTGGTGGTTTTCCTTCATTTCAGTAAGACAATAATTTCTGCCTAGTTACCGGGATGAAGTCTTTCACAGGATTAAAGCTTAGGAGAACGAGTGCGTGTCTTAAAAACACTTACATTGGAGGTCTCCCAACGTATGCTCACAGATTTGGACGAAATTAGTGTCAATCGATCACAAATATAATTAGTATAAAATTTGCATAAAAATAAGAGAAAACGCACCCTCAAGTCAAATTTTTCATTTTCCAAATTTGCTGCGTATTTTTCCCCCTGTAGATGCAAATATCTCCGGCAAACCGGCCCCACCCCCTCTAAATCCAGGTCACAAGGTAAAAAACAAGTAACACTTCTTTATCGGATTTTAAAATTTTACGACTGGATTCGACGGATCTGGGGGTAAATTCTTGGTGGAAATAGTCAGGTCATCATATTCAGCGACTATTAGGGCGCACCCCCTCCGTTGGTGTCATTGGGGGGGTGGTCAAATGTCAAATCAGCACATTTAAGGTAGCAAAAAATTCTCCCACACCGTCGTTTTTGAAATTCAATGTCGCCAATACACGTAGTCTTACCAAGGCCCTCTGTGTGAACGACATCCCATTGTCATAGACCCCATGGCGACAGGGGGTGTGGTTATCGGCGCTTCTGCCAATACTTTACCAATGCACGCTATGTGACATATTATTTTTCCCAGGATGGTAATGAGATTTCAGTGGCATATTTCAAATTTAAATATGCCACACCCCCTGTGGGTGTGGCCGTCACTATCCAGTGAATCTACTGAAACCTAGTCATGTGACATATCAATTTTCTCAGCTCGCCAAGGGGATTTCAGGTATGTAGTTAAAATTTAGTAAACCACACCCCCTGTGGGTGTGGCTGTCGCTACACAATGAAACTACTCTAAGCTGATCATGCGACACATCAATTTTCTCAGCTCGCCAAGGGGATTTCAGTGGTATAGTTAAAATTTTTAAAGTCACACCCCCTGTGGGTGTGGTTGTTAGCATTCCGCCAATCTACGTAACCAGGGTCATGCGACATATCAATTTTCTCAGCAACTCAAGGGGATTGCAGTGGTGTAATTCAAATTTGAAAAGCCACACCCCTTGTGGGTGTGGTTGTCAGCCACTTCTCGAATTAAATGAAATCAAACGATGAAACAGATCATTTTTCATAGATTGATCAGAAAATTATTCACTCACACGAATTGAATAGATATTCACTCGATATTCAAAGAATCAGAATATTCAAAATTGGAATAAATATTTAATGAACAATTTAGTCATTCATCAACGTAAATCACATACCGCCCAGCCAACAATTCGGCCAAAATTCTTTGAAAGAATTCTGTACGAACAGGTCGAAATTACATCGAGCTCGAAAGCTGTCAGAATTCTTGAAGAATTCGATGCGATTTCACTACGAATTCGCACCGAAAAATCTTCAACGAATTTAGGCCGAAAGATGACTAAAATTCGGTACGATTTCTTTGTGATTTCACTCCGAATTCTCAAAGGAAAATCTTGATCGAATTTAGACAGAAGGAAAGCCCGAATTCGCCACGATTTCTTGGAGATTTCGGTAATCTCAATTGTATTGTACGAATTCTTAAGGAATTCTAGCTAAGGCGGCAGTTTGTTCTTGGAAGTGGCCATGAGCCCACGCAATTTATTACTGCTCTCCCTCAGACAAAAACGGAGGATTTTAAAGAACAACATTAATTTGGAAAGTTATCTGAATAATAAATCCTCCCTCCAACAACAACCTGTGATAACCAACGACGTAAGAAGCCAAGAACAACACGAATCTACACCTCATAATCACAAACTACAACTCGAATCAGTAAGTGAAATTATAAGTAATGCAGATAGTGATTTACTAAATTATGTGCCAGCGCAAAATAATTACTTAGAAAAGTTTGACATTGGGGAATTTTCACCTTTAATTGACGAAAGCAACAGTTCTGATAGTGACTGCATAGATTTATTGGAGGACAGCATTGACCTTAGAATAAAACTTCAGAAATGGGGAACTGGACATAACGTGACTCACTCAGCTATTTCCGACCTCCTTGAAATATTAAAAACTCATCAATGTTTCTCAGACTTGCCATCAGAAGCAAGAACATTACTTCAAACGCCCACTACTACCGTTATTCGACAAGTTGAGCCTGGACAATACTGCCATTTAGGACTTGCAGCCGGAATTATAAAAGTTTTAAACAAATCAAATTCATGCCCCGAGACAGTTGTTGTTCACATTAATATTGACGGCATTCCCATTCACAAAAGTACAAATAAACAGCTTTGGCCCAGTCTTGGAAGTGTGAAAAACGTTAGTGATGTGTTTGTAATTGGAATTTACGAAGGTTGCAGTAAGCCAAACGACTTGAATAATTATCTTCGCGATTTTGTGGAAGAATCTCTCGAACTAATTAGTAATGGAATTATTTACAATAGCCGTAAAATCAATTTTCAAATAGAAGCATTTATTTGTGACGCCCCTGCTCGTGCGTTTATTACAAGCATTAAAAATCATACCGGTTATTATGGTTGTGGAAAGTGCATAGTTAAGGGTAAATATATTGACAACCGGGTGGTTATGTTAAAAACGGATGCCGAATTAAGAACAAATGACACTTTTAGAGGACGGGTGCAAGAAAAACATCATAATGGAATTAGTGACTTAGAAAAGCTTCCCCTCGACATGGTAGAAAGTTTTCCCTATGAATACATGCATTTGATTTGCTTAGGAGTTACAAAAAAGTTGGTAAAACTGTGGACAAGTGGAAAAGTTAAAGTATTTCGTCTAGGGCCGAAAGTGATTTTAAAAATATCAAAAAAACTCGTACAAGTTGGCAAGTGTTTACCTGTAGAGTTCAACCGGAAACATAGACCACTCTCAGAAATTGACAGGTGGAAAGCAACTGAATTACGTACATTTCTTCTTTATACGGGTCCCTTGGCTTTGAAGAAACATTTACCAGAACAACATTACCAATTATTTTTGTGTCTCAACTTTGCAATCCGAATTTTGGCTTCACCAAAACAAAAAGAGCAACTTATTACTTATGCTGATTCTCTATTACATTATTTTGTTAGCCAATTTAAAATATTGTATGGAAAAGTGAATATTTCGTACAACATTCATGGACTAATACATTTGGCAACAGATGTCCGTCGACTTGGTGGATTAGACACATTTAGTGCCTTCAAGTATGAAAATAAACTTGGTGAAATTAAGAGATTAATTCGAAAATCATTTGGTTCTTTGGCTCAAGTTCACAGGCGGTTAATTGAAAAAGATTCTGTAGTGCAGGGGCCTTTTGTGAACAAAGTAGAAGTTTCAGTACTGTCAAAAATCCAATCTGACGGAAGTTATAGTGCTGTGAAATATAAAAACTTTACATTAAAACCTAATGTTCATAACGGTACATTTTGTTTCGCTAACCGACAATTTGCAGTCGCGCAAAAGTTCTTAGAAAAAACCGGAGAGGTGACGGTAGTCTGTCGAAAATTGTGTGGCTTTGAAAGTGCGTTTACCTACCCTTGTGATTCTTCACTTATCTCAACAATTAATGTAGATTTGTCAAAATTGTCAAGTGAAATACAAATCCCTATCTCCGAGATTAATTACAAGTGTGTTGTTTTAAACGAATCCAATTTAAAAACTGTTGTGTTCCCCCTTTTACATTGTAGTTAAATAATGGAATTCCAAATTGTAAAATTTCCTGAAGAAAATGATACTGTTGCCGTTGTTGCCAAGCCGTGGATGGTTGGAGAAGTCTGTTATTGGCCACCCCCACCGAATAATGTAAATAAACTTGTTAAGAGTTATGCTGAACCGAATCTCGAGACGTGGATAAAATGCAAAGCTCTGATCGTCGGAAATGCGTACGGTAAGCTCACATGTCATTTGCCTTATATTCCATTTTACATTCCAAACTACATTCATAATTTTATAAACCATTGAATTTTTGTCCAATTTTTCAGGAAGCTACAACGAAGCTCGCCAAAATTTGAAAGCAGCAACCTATACTTCGGATTTTGAAGAACAAAGAAACGCCATGTCGGCATCGAAATCAAAACGACAGGTTTCTCTTCCCACGCCACCCGAAATTGATGAGTCAGGAAGTGTTATTCCAAGCGACGTCAACATTACTCTAGAAGAAAACTTGTCGAGAGAGGCGTTTTCTGTAACACAAGATCAAGACGTCGTGTATTTCGTCTCTCGAGCGATTGACACTGGTGTGAAGGAGGTTCAGACGGATCCCTGCGAAATTACTCAATGTGAGCTTTTTAAGATTTTCTAGTATTTCGATTATCCAAAGAATATCTCAATAAAATTTCGGTTATTTTAATTTCAGTGCTGCGCATGGTCAAGGGAATTCAACTTGCATTAGCAGAACAAGGTCAAATTCTGCGCACAATTCTCGATGGAGGGAAAGGTCGCTCTGCCTCCAATACAACGATTTCGATGGAACTTCAGGAATTTACGTTTCCTCTTACAAATACAGTGGAATTGGACAAGCTAAATGACATGGTAAAGTCGTCTGGCGTAGCAAAAGCTGACCTGGTAAATATTTGATTTTGTAAAATGTTGTAGAAAGGTTAATCCGTCTTTATTTCGTTTGGCTTGTGGTAATTGTGCTTTGGGGTATTCAGATCACCATCGTCTCTGGAGGAGTGAGAGGATACGAGGAAATCGATGTCATTAGCAAGATGTTGAAAAAATTGATGACCGACGACGTATTGGCCATGTATAGTCTAAAAGGAATGCAGAAAAAGCTTTCGTTTTCTACGTTGGCGGATATCAAAGATGTCCTTTACAGTAAGTATGAATAGATAGAATGAATCATATGTGTATATAATTAAAATGGATTTCTTCCCTTGAATTTATACTATTTTTTTAATTATTAGGGGGTGCGGCAAATCTGATGAGCCCATTGACACTTGACCACTCAAAAATTGATGACGGAATCTCGAGGGAGTTGACTAAGGCCGGTGATCGTGTGTATAAAAGAAACAAGTGAGAAATTTTTATGTTTTTTGCTATTATGAATATTTATATTGTGCAAAATATTTAAAACCTCTTTTAATTTCACAGGAAACAGCCAGTCACCAACAACCTGCCCTCGCCATCATCACAGAATTAATTTACAAATAATTAATTAATTTTTTGTTATGGTCATAAAAGTAATAAAATAATTTAAATGATCAAATCATTTATCTAATTTTTTATTTAAATGTAAATCGTAGTGATTTCGGGCAGAATTCGTACAAAATTCATTAGGATTTCTATCAGAAATCATTACGAAATCGAGAAAGAATCGCAAAGAATTCGTACAGAATTCGGCATAAAAAGTCGTGACGAATCGTCAAGAAATCTGTACGATTCTGCGGACATTTCCCACCGATTTCTTCGGGATTTCTGGACGTCAAGAAATCGATCCCGAATAGGTCGAAAATTGTGGCCGAATTGAGGCAGAAAACACAAAGAATTGTTGGCTGGGCGAGAAATTATATTTAATGTTCCATGCATAAAGGTTTTCAATTTATTTATTTTTGTATTTAGTTTCCTCTCGTCTTTGTATTCAATTGAAGATTTTTAATTCTCCGTTCGGTTTCTTAAAAAATGAAGATTTTATTATAGTTAAAAATCTGTATTTTCTTAACTCAACATAATCTGTCATCTGTAACTTAAATTAAACAAATAAATAAAATCTACATGATGAATGTAAAAACACTCGAAGATGAACAGATTTCAAAATCACCATCTGAGTACATGGAATATGGAAAAATTAAGAGACACAAATTTATGTTAAAAACCCTCCTGCGAAGGACCCTTACACATTTTTCTAAGCAAATACATGTGTGGCTTAAAGATGAGGTCCATACATTCCTTTAATGAATAGAACAACTTTAGTGGCGCAATACGTAATTTATTTGCCCGCTAAGGGCTTGCCTGTTTGGTTTCCGAATTTCAATTTTTCAATTAGAATTTTCTGATCAATCTATGAAAAATGATCTGTTTCATCGTTTGGTTTCATTTAATTCGAGAAGTGGCTGACAACCACACCCACAAGGGGTGTGGCTTTTCAAATTTGAATTACACCACTGCAATCCTATTGAGTTGCTGAGAAAATTGATATGTCACATGACCCTGGTTACGTAGATTGGCGGAATGCTAACAACCACACCCACAGGGGGTGTGACTTTAAAAATTTTAACTATACCACTGAAATCCCCTTGGCGAGCTGAGAAAATTGATATGTCGCATGATCAGCTTAGAGTAGTTTCATTGTGTAGCGACAGCCACACCCACAGGGGGTGTGGTTTACTAAATTTTAACTACATACCTGAAATCCCCTTGGCGAGCTGAGAAAATTGATATGTCACATGACTAGGTTTCAGTAGATTCACTGGATAGTGACGGCCACACCCACAGGGGGTGTGGCATATTTAAATTTGAAATATGCCACTGAAATCTCATTACCATCCTGGGAAAAATAATATGTCACATAGCGTGGATTGGTAAAGTATTGGCAGAGGCGCCGATAACCACACCCCCTGTCGCCATGGGGTCTATGACAATGGGATGTCGTTCACACAGAGGGCCTTGGTAAGACTACGTGTATTGGCGACATTGAATTTCAAAAACGACGGTGTGGGAGAATTTTTTGCTACCTTAAATGTGCTGATTTGACATTTGACCACCCCCCCAATGACACCAACGGAGGGGGTGCGCCCTAATAGTCGCTGAATATGATGACCTGACTATTTCCACCAAGAATTTACCCCCAGATCCGTCGAATCCAGTCGTAAAATTTTAAAATCCGATAAAGAAGTGTTACTTGTTTTTTACCTTGTGACCTGGATTTAGAGGGGGTGGGGCCTAATTTAAAAAATCTGAAAATATGAAGCAATTCTCCGCAAAGTCCAAGGTTTCCAAAACGGGCGCCATTTCGAAAATCCATCAAGAAATGACCGTGCAATTAATTTCGAAACTTTACATGTTATTACTTATGGAGAGGTCGGCCATTTAGCCTTTTAGTATTATTAACATTGGCCGATGCTCAATACTTTCTAGATGCACCATAATCATATTTGTGATCGATTTATGCTAGTTTGGTCCAAATCTGTGAGCATACGTTGGGAGACCTCCATTGTTAGCACAGAACGGTATTAGAGTAACGAAAGTGTTTAGAATTTATTCTTATGCTTATACACGTGCACATGTATTCGTAGTCGAACTATGTACATACATAAATATGTACGTATGTAGTACATAATATCTTGTTAATAACATATAAACCCATTTTCTGCGAAAATAAGGCTATACCCAAATGAATAATAAATGCATGAATATGTAAATTATACAATTATACTTCATATACCTTCATTCAAGTCGAATTTTGAGTTGTTCGGCCAAGTAAATACACAAATTTCTGCAAAAATTCTAAATAGCTACGTGCATATTTACATACTTCGTTTCACATTAATTCTACGATGAGACAGGAGTGTTTAAGTTGACCATAAATACATAAATTGAGGGACACTAATTTATAAAAATCATTGCATTTTGCCGTAAATTCTACAGACCAAAACTGGTCAATCCTAATATTTAGTTATACTTTTGATTACCTACATACATAATTTAATTATATATGTATTACCGAAACTGTATAGCATTGGCAAACCTGAACGTGCAAATCTAATTCGATTTCGCGTTTTGGTGATTTGCACTGTGAAAACAATGTCCACGCAGACATGTTGCTTGGATTGCTTCCCGATAGGAGAAGGGACATTTGTTATCGGAATTTTGAATATTGTAAGTTTTCTCCATTTATAAAAAAAACATGAAAAATTGCACTTATTTCAAAATTTTATTCCCTAATTCTACTTAGATTACTGTCATTGTTTTATACTCGATCGGAATTTATAAAGAGTAAACTAAGGAGCTCTTCAAACAAGGACATTGTACGTATTTTTGCACAATTCTTTCTCCATATTGCAGAACTATCTGTTTTGCGTTTTGCCTACAAAATCATAATTTTTTTAGCGAATCGTTACATTACATTGGCCTTCATCCAGATGTTTCTCGCGGCCGTGTATCTGATTCTGGCTTGTCTGATGGTGCAAGGTTATCGTGTCGTAAGTGGAGTTTCTCCATTTAATTAGCTAATGTTTTCTCACCAAATGAATAGACAAGCATACTTCAGCCCTGTTGCTTGAGTTCAGGGTTCAAAGCTTGCATAACTAAAATGGGCACAATATAAGATTTACGAAGTGAAATGGTGGAATTTTGTGTAAAAATAATTCACTTTTCGACCAGTTGCAATAATTTATCTGTTACGAGTGAGGTCATTTAAGGTGATGGACGGTGAGTTTGAATGATTCAGCATGTGAACGGCAACAAACTCTTGTACATGCATTGTGCACATTGATCGAAGAATCATATTGTGCGCAGATGGAAATCTTAAGAGTAAAACGGCACCTTGCCAGAACCAATAGTCTGTCGGGGAATTAATTAAATTAATGATTCTTATACATTAATAGCGAAAGCATCGCCTGATCATTCCTTGGATGGTGTGGAGTTACATCTCACTTCCCCTCGCAACTGTTGGAGTAGTCGTTCTCTTTGTGGTCATCGCAATTGATGGAGAAGTTGGGACTGGGCTTTTCATTGCAATCAGTGCTGTCACCTTCATAGCACTTCAGACATATTTTGTTTCGGTGGTGAAGCGATTCGTGGAGGATTTGAGAGCGAGCGGTTAGGGTCGAATGGTCACATAAAATTGTCAGTCATTTCCTGGCATTTTAGAAAGATCTATGTAAATTGACAAATAGTTATCCACTGTGATGGTTGTGGATATAAAGTAATTTATTACAAAGTTTCGATGCTACATGAATATTTTAATACATTTTAGATGAAAACTAAGATGAAAGAATGCTGAATGAAATAAATTTCTAAACAAAATATATGATGGCGGAATTATGTTTGTAAAACTGTTAAATACATTTAATAAGCTATTATTTGGGCCATAGGAGAACCTTATTAGATATACATATTTTAAATTGACATACTTACCTAATTTTTGCATTTCTCTAGTTTTAGTTTTAGTATTGCGACATTTGTGACACGATAGCATTTTTGTAAATTTTTCTTTTAACACTCGAATAAAAGTAAGCCGAACTTAAGTTGAAATTATCAAGAATTATCAATATCAATATCTTCGTATTCTATACAATAGATTCTTGTTTTTTAAGTATTCTTGTTGCATAATGTTTTCATAGTTAAGTTAAGTTATGTTAAGTTAAGATTAAGAGTAGTAAAGCTTTTCATAGTAAAGCAATGACAAATGATAAATTATGCAGGATGATAGCAAAATAATTTCTAATAATTTAAATAAATATATCAATTATGAAGAAAGTTATACGAAATTACCAATATAACATATTTGCGCCGAACGTCTGAGTAGGAATCGTTTTGCTTTGTACATTCTCCGCGGCTTCTTTCCTCCAACACAATACCAAATGTTGGTATTGGTATTACCAATACCAAAATATTTATCGATTGCCGTGGGATTTTATATTCCTCTCCAGTTTTTCAACGTGAAACGTGGCAGTCGGGATTGCGCATTGTACGTTATACGTGTAAAATTTATATACGCATTACACGGATACCCAAAGCATTCTTTCGAGTGCAAATACATACATACTCGGACCAGGTATTCCCGTACAAGCATTTCCGGTGATAAATCCCAAAGTATTAGTGCTATTTGTTCGACATTTTTACGGATGCACAAGGCACTAATATTGTTTAGAAATCTTAACTTCTTTTTCAAAATTTCCTCCAGGGTCGTGTACCGAAGACATAAGTCGGGGCGGAGACTGCTCGATCGCGGCACGCACGGTTTTCCTGGGAAAAGCGACCAGATCTTTTGTTGGTGTGACTTCAGGACTTCCACACTTGTGTGAGATTTAGAACATACTTGCATCTATAATTTTGACCCCCAGTCATAATTTATGGGATAAAGGTCTGCAGATGCTGAGCACCGTACGAGAGATGAAAAAAAGTCATGAAAATTCGTCCAAAGCGGTTTTTTGGACAATTTTGCACCGTGAGCAGGAACAGAGTCTTGTTGAAAGGTCCAATGTTGATTTCCCGAGGGGTCAGTGTTCAGGGGTATAACTATTGGCTCCAGGACACTCCAAAAATATTTCTTGGCTTGAACTGCTACTATTTGCGGCAAAAAACAGAGATTTGCTATTTCCAGCCAACTTGTTGGCATTTACACTATGGTGACGACTTCTTATTGACTTCCGCATACTTAATGGGATGTCAGACTTCGGTACAGGAAATATCTGGCCATTTTTTCTAATAAATTTTTCTCCGACGGTGGAAAGTCTGAAATACTTTTCCCAAGAAAATGGCGCGTACCACGATCGAGTAATTTTCGTCACGACTTATGTCTGCTGTATAAGCCCGTGGAGGAAATTTTGAAAAAGAAGGTATGATTTCTAACCAATATTAATACCTTCTTCATCCCTAAAAATTTCGAACAGATAGCACTAATACTTTGGGATTTATCACCGGAAATGCTTGTACGGGAATACCTGGTCCGAGTATGTATTTATTAATAAGCGATTTTTTAAAGTCGCTTAAAATTTTTTTAAAGTGTATTAAGATACTTAAGGAACTTTCCGGTCCTAAAGCAGAATCAGAATTTCTCTTAATTCTTAATGAATTAGTTCATTAATTATTTTCTACTTTGCTCAATTATCTATACATATTTTACATATTGAAGCGATTTTATTTTTTCACTAAATATGTATTTAGTCACGATATATGTATCTTCCCAAATTATCTCGCCTGCTTGAAAGTCATCAGCAAGGTAATTGTCCAATCCAGAATACTGGCGACATACGTCCTCAACACAGTTTCATCCAACATGTAGAAATGCAGTTCATTAATACCCGAGTAGACGCGAAATGGTCTCATCCCGTGTATCGTCTTGACAGTTAAGCGGTTCTGACTCTCGTTCGCAGCAATGTCCCAGATTCTCAGGACCTCTTTTGAGTTTGTATACGCATAGGATCCGATTGGTAGTAGGGACACAATCATTGCGATCGTGACGCCCGCCATGAACGGGTATATAGCATATATTCCTAATGAAATGTCCGAATTGAAGTACCTTATCGTTATCCTTATCGAAGTTTAGTGTAGATGATAATACAAGACCGATCGTCATCAGGAGGAAGGATTCCGATGCCAAGTGACCAGCTGGTACAAGAACGAGTACCTCCATCTGTTTGTACTGTCGAATCCATTTCCAAGTTAATTTACGAATTCCGTCCCTGTAGAACAATGGATCCAAATACCATTTTAACAACTGAACTACCTTAATTTCTTACGACAAGTCTCTTACCTTATGCCAATCGCCTGCCTCATGCAAACGGCCACCGCGTCCACCCCGAGTTGACCAGGCACGGCAAAAATGCAGACGATGAATTAAACTACCCGTTGTCCTTCTATCACCTCGATGTATGTGAGAATCAGACGCAGGATCAGGCATGCAATCTGTACCCATGGATTGCCTCCGATTTTCCAATAATCCACGAAATCGTCCAACAAGTACCCGACCACGTCCAGTCTTGCCAGAACAAAGACTGGTGCAATAAATACCATTGTGATAACTGCTCCAACGGCCGCATTTAGATATATGATTCCTATCAAAGAAATAAATGTTCATCAAAAAATTCTTAAATCGCATAACTATTCAAATGAATACCAATTATATCAAGTTTCCCATTGGCTTTGTAGAATCCGGGCGTCACACCGATAATTCGGGCAATATCATCGGCATAGGTGCGGAATCGAGTAGTACTTTGGGTGACTGTCATCATCTCTGTAAATATACAGATATGCATATAAACAGTGTTTATTAAACACAGTTAATTTTATTACCGAACAATGATCTAACTTCCTACCTTCTTCCATCGTAATTAAGGTCCCACAGATGTTTATAGTCTCATTAATTAAGCCGGTAACAGACGATTTGCCCCAGAAGAGAAGTAAAGTCACGACGCCCGCCATTAGTATTCCGGATACGACGAAGAGTGCGAACTGGATGAGGTGCTGGGTATGAATGCCAGGGCGGGGAGATTTCATGTGCGTTACGATCATATACAGCGACCCACCAGCCGTGACCGCTAGCACAATGCCAAAGATGACAAAATACCACCAAAGGTATCGGAAGGGAGATTTGGGGTCAAACACAAATTTCCGCTTGACGGGGTCCCACGTGAGGGGAGTTTTCCATAAGACCCGATTAAGTCGGAAGGATGTTTGAATACAGAAATAGATAAGCTCGGTCGGCATTGTGGTAGATAAGTTTGCGGACCAAGAGAGGAGTAAGAGTGGGTTAAAAAGTGTATATTTTTGGGGGCAGGCATGTGGCTGAGTATGTAATTATGGTCGGATGTTTGCCAAACTTACAATGCGATGGTATGAAGTGTAGCCCTCCGACTTAACTGAAATTTTAAAATTATGTGGTTCAAGTCAATACAGCCAACGTTTCTTGAGGCAGCTTGTGCGATGGTTGGTATTTGTCAAAATAGTCGAGGTTAAAGTTGAAAAATGTGCGAATTTTCACTTCGAATGGATTGGTAGCGGGGTTTGCTTCCTCGGCTAGCTAAAAATCACACGTTTTTCAACCTCGACCTCGAATATTTTTAGAAATACCAACCATCGCACAAACTGCCTCAAGAAACTTTGGCTGTAATGACTTGGACCACATACTTTAAAAATGTCAACCAAGCCGGGGGATTACACTTCGCTACATCGCATTGTTAGTAAACATGTATGTCCATCTTTATTAAGGTTGATAGGAATTATATACAGGAATTTAGGGATATTGGTCTTAACTACGAAAATGCTGGATTAACGATGAGACAAGTAAATAATTTAATTACGACGGATATGTTGCTTTATAATTTCTGATTAAGGATATGTAAATATGAATAATTAAAATAAAAGAGGGCGAAATTATGCTAACTTATTTAGATGTTTAGAAACTCTGATGGTGTATCTGAATTATACACAAACATATTTACCTTAAAATATTTTTTGATATTGCCTTTATTTAAATCACATGAAACTTATGAATTTTTAGACTCTAATTAAGGACTTCCACAATGATTTATCTTATTTCTGCATTCCAATTTGATATGACTTGCTGGTATTAAGAAAATAAAACAAACCCAAGATAATCCAAAGCAATAAAATCTTAATATCCATGCTTTCAGAATTTCTGCGACTTCAAAAATGTGTAATTTTTGTGCCCAGGTGTCCTAAACTGATGGGTAGAATGGTGTTCAATTCCCATAATGAATATTACAAAAATACCAATCTTACGAAAATTTCTTTCGAATATTTACGGAGTTTCGTTATGTACGCATATATGTATTTCACCCGGACGAAAAATTTATATGTATGTCAATCATCTCGTATACTAATGCAGAGCTTGATTAAATTACATGGACACGGGACTGTGCAGAAAGCAGGTGATCGATTTGAGCGAGGTATGAAGGAGTTATGGCATCTTATCCTTCCCACTTTCATTATAACATGGGCCATATATAGGTCACATATGGGAGTGGGTAGGAGTAAAAATTCATCGAAACTCAAATTTGTTATGCACAGCCCCCATCATAAGTTACAAATTTGAGATAATACATCCGAAGAGACGACAGTCATCCCACTGGGTAGGGAGCGTCCATAAATCACGTAATCTATTTTTGGACAATTTTGACCCCCCGGCCTCCCCCTTGGTGACCGGTAGTGATAATTTCCCCTACTCCCCCCCCCCCACCGGTCACGTGACAGGGGATGATGCTCAAATTAAATCATGTTGTCCGGAATAACAATATTATTCCAGTGTTTTTTAAATCATTAATCAAATTGGAGCTACCTATGTACATGTGCAAATAATTATTTAATACGTCAGTCAGACATAAGAATTTTAAGTCGAAGCAAGTTTCTAAATATGCAAAATGAAAATCAAATTTATATAACGTGCGTGCGGTATTCCAAGAAAGTTTATATATAACTCTCGTGACATTGGCATATATAAAAGTTAAAAAAAACTTTACTCATGTCACGTGACATCTGACCATCTACCCCCCCCCCCCCCCGTGATAATTGGTGACAAATTTCAGACCCCCTCCTCCCCTCTAATCGATCACGTGATTTATGGACGCTCCCGTATAAGGTTGAAGAGTGATCTACACAAATAACTTTGGCTTGTGATTTTTGTAGAGATATCATCTTTCTGTTTCCCTCGTTTCTTATACATATAATGCAAGGATGCACCAATTACCCAAATACATATTAAAATATTTATGGGGAAATATTGCTAAAACGTGGAAATCATACTTGTTGTATTTACCGAATCTATAAAGTTTTCATTGATATTTATCATAGTAAGGCCTGCTACATTATTCTGAAACTTTGGAAAAATTTGGTTTGTTTTAAAACCGTACTTCGGTAAATTTTATTTTTTTCACCAGACAACCATCGATTATTCCCAGTTCCTTACAGCTTTGCAAATCTCCGTAGCAACTTTTAAAAATTCTCTACCAGCGTTCAACAAGTTTCCCTAGCAACGATAAGAACTCCATGCCAACCATAAAAAAGTCCTTAGCAGCCATAAAAAATCCTTAGAATCCGTGAAGAATTCCATACCAACGTTTAACAAAATCATTTGAAACGATTAAAAAATATACGGCAAGGTTAAGAACATTATTTAATTAATTATAGGAAAACATGCACTAATTCGCATTCCAGCGGTGTCCAGAATCAAGGCTGGATTACTGCATTTGTAATTAGATAACAACGAAATAAAAAACACCTGGTACATGCACTTATCGAAATTCAATTTCAATCAATCATAAGTTCATGATTTATTTACAATTTACAGGAAAATAGTAAATCTTAATAATGTTCAAAGATTAATTTCGGTTTTATTGAAATTTTCCACGGGAGCTTCCTTCGCAGGGACGAGGCAACATTTCAGTCCAGACGAACATGTTCCCAGAAAAACAGGTACAATATCGCATCTTGCCGTTTCCATGCACATCGTTAGGGGTGTGTCAACCCCTAAAATTTTGCAAAGTTGGCCTTCCTCTATAAAATTAGGAGATATATAAATCAGTAAATTTATATACCAGTCGAATTTCTTACAATAGGAAACATGATAATTTTATCTTTTATACAAAATAGATAAAATGCACGACAGACCTTGAGCTACGGCAGTTCGACAGTACAAGGCAAACAGTATAACGCCCAAAATTACTACGAACGGATGGTTCTGGATGAGACATTTCGCCATTATTTGTAGATATATGTAGTTTCTGAAAAATTGTAAGGATTTCTAGGTATTTATTTGTATAATTGTCATAGAAATGATAATTTCTATACCAAATGTGTATCAATAATACCAGGTTTTGCAGATTAATGAGCTCCTGGTCCAGGTTAAGTGTTTGTGGCGAAGTGTGCTGTGCTCGGGTAGTCGGGTGCCGTCTGGTAGAGTGCTGTTTTCCATGTGAGGATTTTGCAGGAAAACCTTTCTATATTTGGAATTGGACGATGGAAATTTCTTGACTTACAATGGAACCTTTTTTAAGCTACACCGAGATTGTATAGCGAGTTATATTAAAAAGCCAAAAATGACAAGTCACATGACACGTATATTTCCGCCGAATGGAAAGAATAATTTTTGGTTTGATTTGCTTGATACACAATCTCGGTTTAATTAGCTTGAAAAAAGGTTGCATTGTAGGTTCGCAACGGGAGAGGGTATACTTGGTTAATTAATAAATATGTATTTGTGTAAAGATACCAAGGGTGCAAAATTTTTCAATTAAGAGAAGGCTGAAATGGTTACGGAAGAAGGTCGCTGCAGTGTAGGAAAAAGGGTTACATTTTTTACTACCTGAAGCCCTTGTTTGAGTAAACGGATTTCGTTAGTTGTATTTTTAAGGGATTTATCACCAGTGCTTCAAAAAATGCTTCAAAAAAATATGACTATTAAAATATGGCGGCACAGAGGGATTTAGTTATTTCCGTATTATTTTTTTCCCATAGTGAGTTCGCAAGACTAGGTGGCTTACAAATCAATACGTATGGGACCATCCTTGTATCGCGTCATAAAAACTTCTCGATTATAGCACCAAACCACCTAACGCATATTTACATTAAGGGATAGGGAATTTTAACACGGGAAAGATATGAACACCTAGACCCTCACCTATTAAAATGATGGCGTAATATATGGACGTTCCCAATAAGAGCTCAATGTCGACGGTGGATACCATTCGGCGGTGTGAAATTGAGGATTTCTAGACGGCGGCAGCCTGGTGGTCAAATATCTACCTTTGACGGCGTTTTTACTTTAATCACTTAATGTATGTAAGAACATATTATTTTTAACATTTCCGAGTCAAAGCATGATTGATCTAGAATTTTACAAATCAATTTACACTTTATCGGAAAGCGGGTACCCAACTTAATATAATAATAACTTAATATAACAACTGTGTTACCGACCCAGCAGCGACTCACTTGCCTGTTTTAAGTTAAGTAGATTAGATATCAAAAAATCCACACTGCTTCCAGGATTCTACTTCATTTGACCCAACTGGACGATTAAAGGCTTTAAAAAACTCGTCGAAATTAGCCAGCGTGCCTTTCACCCTTACAGGTTATGAAAAAAAGTTGAACCTTTATAAACTTATCCGAACCCAAGGTGTCCATGTACGGACGTTGCTTATCAACAGAAGATGGTGAGATGCCACCATTTTTCATGAATGCCTTAAAATCAATTTGTAATCCAATGATATCTGTGGCATTTTCAACTTGGCTTGACTTGACAAAAACTTGTTGCTAATTTGTGTAGTGCATCTCTTAATTTTTTCACTTAACATTACGCTTTCCGCTAATTACTGGTACACTTGGCGAATCTTGTTTGGAAAAGAGTCAAAGATTCCAATTTTATTGAAAACTAATTATTTTAATACTAGTATTTTTGTTGAGAGGTAAAGCTTAAAGTTTTGTGGCGTAATGTGTCTCGGAGGTTGATTAAAGTCATTAGTTGATGAAATGTTTTCGCGTCATTTACTTACTTCGTATAATCATAATCCATTTTAAAGAGATTTCAAGGTGATTTGACAATGTCGCATGTTTGGACGATATCGTGCAAAAATTACTTAGAATTATTATCTTTGTTACAAAACCACGCGTCAAGGGTTTTAGAAGGAGAGAAAGAAAGAGAGATAACCTATCCTTACATGAATACGTTCACGACTGTTTAATAAATATTTTCAAGTGTCTATAAAATTCATACACCGATATGTATCTAAAGGATTGAAATTCTTGTAAAAAATAAACCAAACAGGAAAATCATTGAAAACCTTAATGACTCTGATTTTTTGGCCAATATTTTCAATTTTAATGCAACCAATTAAACCAAACCGAGACCACAGAAAGATATTTTCGGGTGGTTAAAGTATTACTCAACTCGCAGGGTATACTTCCGAGGTGCCCGTGGATTCTCGGGTTTCTACCTATTCAAAATTCTGTATAGTATGTATATGTTTTCCTCCGTAGAGTAAATAAAGGATATAAACATAACATTTCGACAAGAAACTTTTGTCTTCATCAGGGGAGATGGTAAAAATGTAATTTAAGATACACCGATATTATGAGAATGCACAAATCATGAAGATCACAATTACGACTAACAATGGAGACCGGTTGTTACGTTACAGTAAATGTAATAATGCGGATGTCCAAATCGGGTTGATTCTCATTCCTTCTTTTTGATTCATTGCTGTTTTCTCGGCATTGATGTAGAGACCTTCTTTGAATATTCTTGAGAAGTATTTTTGTTCTGTTTGAATCAGTACTGCAGAGTCAAAATCAATTTGATGCGATGAATATTGAGAAATATGTTGTGCTACAGCCGAAGATTCTGACATTTTTCTAAGGTCTCGTTTATGTTCATTGACTCTTGTTTTTAGATCTCTTCCGGTTTGACCAACATATGTAGCTTCACAATTATGACATGGGATTTTGTATATGCCACAGGTTATCGGGGGGTTTTTATCCTTGTGAGAGGTGAAGAATTTGTGAAGCTTCGTTCCGGGTTTGTAGCCAAAATCGAAATTTGTTCTCCTTCTGAGAAAAATAAACATAATATTTAAATAAAGTATATTTAACTATTTACTGGGTAAATGTAGTATGAAATAGTGAAGAGTATCGTTGATTGACTCTTTTAGAGAAGATAACATCAAAATGCATAGACTAGATTCTCAAAATTTTGGAGATGTAGTAAAATTATATATTTCAACACCTTCATTAACACCTTACCTGATCTCCAAAATTAATAATTAGTTAAAGTAAACAGATTAAGATGCGTCCAAAGAATCTTACTCTTTCGGCTTTATGTTTGAGCATTTTCGTCGCCAGAAATATTTACACTATTAATCTCGTGGAACCATTTAGTTTCAGTGATCTGCTGCAGAATCTACGCAACTGTGACGTACAAATAATACATTCTGGGAATTTCAATATCCAAATGGCCACCCGAGATTGGACCGTGATATACAAAACTGTATTTATGCCGCCCTACGAAACCGTCAAGTGTATGCGGGTGTATCAATTGAAGAAGATCTTACCCTTGAATATTATCTCCTCCCGCGTATCACCATGCCAATTAAGTTTAATTTTTGACGCCGACATCGGCAAAAAGTGTTTCAAATCAATCAAGAACCGTCTGAAGTATTGGACTAATGTTGCCTCAACATATTCCCATTATTATGAAAACTTTTCGACCTTTTTCCCTAGCCGTGCTAGTGTTAACACAAACGGAGAAATTACACTTATTACAACGAAACCAAGGTCCGAGTTGGTGAAAGATTTACCGATTCATTCATTAATTACAAAATATTCCTATAATCTGTTCATACTATTTGCACCGTCCAGTCAAAACTTTGTTGAGATTTGTTTTGTATCAGGCACCGAAGTTTTACAGAAATTTACTGGAACCACGAGATGCCTTCCAGCTATTCACCTAATTGGTCAAAGTTATCTTTCTGCCGTTGGAAAATTGGCATTGCCAACGGAGTTGTGGTGCTCAAGCAACAAAGCATTTAACAAATTAACTTTAAACCTATTTTTGCGGGGTAACAGAAGTCTCACAAATCAGCTTACTGTGGCCTGAATAGAAGAATCGAGCAATTCAGTTCGACAAGATTACCCACCGAAAAGGTCCCTATTACGCTAATTATCACAGAAAACGAGGGATACCAGTTTTTGACATGTTACACCGAATCCTATATTTCGTTCGACTTTTATTTTACCCCCTTTCAGCCCGAGTACTGGCTCGTATTGGCTATATCCACAGCGACAATCGGCATAGTAACTACCATCGTTCTGCACTTGTTGCATGCCAAGCAGAAACAATCCTTTTCCCCGTGGGTGTTCCTGTTAGCGTCGCTCTTTGACGAGTCTGGCTTTATGCCTGATTCCATTGAGAAGGCGACATTCTTTCGAATCTCGCTAGGAGTTTGGAGCCTTGTGTCGGTAACCTTGACCAATTCTTATAACGGGATTATGATCGGAGAATTAAATGCGCCGCGGAAGGTTTTTCACCCTGAAAATTTTGACCAGTTAAGCTGCGGAAACCAGTTCGAACAAATCGCAAATAATAGGTGGCCCCTATATTCGATAGTTTTAAATAGAGGAGAATTCCAATCAGACGTTGGGAAGGAATGAAGTTTGTCTCGTTTTACAACAAGTTATTTAATATTACTAAATTTGTGAATGTTTCCACCACTGAATTGGCGGAAGTAAATGACACCAAAGCTTCAGACAATTGCTATCGATTACTATCCGGTATCCAACATCGTTTACCGGAATATTTAGTTGTCTTATTCCAATTAGCAGACGATTTTCTCACTCATCCATTACAGAATACCCCGGGATTTAGGGATTTGAACCACTTCGTGTCAAACCATGCTTTCTTCCCCCGAGGATTTACGTATTTGAACTTTACACGGGTTGAACATCAGCGACAAGTTGAGCGGGATGTGGTACAGTGTGGGAAGACGGTGTTCGTAGGGACGTCGCCCAATATTAAAATGGAACATGAATTTCTTTCTAGAAAATATCTCCTGAAAACTTTTTTCATCAGTGATCAGATTATACAAAATTTCCCGAGAGGTTTAGTTTTCCAATATCCTTGGAGATCTAAAGTTGTCAAAGACTTTAAGAGTATAATTAAGGCGGGAATTTGGACACATGTTGAAAATAAGGAAATCAGGAGACAAAATGCTAACCGGACAGCTGCCCTTGTACCTGAGAGGGCTGACGATCTTGCGCCTACGAATATTGCTACCTGGAGTGGAGCATTGCCAACGTTGTTTATTCTCGTGGGCGGTTTGATCAGTGTAACTATTTTAGGATTTATGGTAGAATGTCGGTCTTATTTCAGTCTACTAGTTGGCAAAATTCGCAGAAAATTTGTATCGAGGCGTTATTGGAAGTCCAAAAAACAGCTAGCGTCGTCTAAATGTCTGATGTGTGTCAATGAGTGAAAAGAGGCTGTGGATCGAAAGCCGCGTGGCTTGAGAAGAGTACGATTGCGAACCAAATGGGAGAGAGTTCGTATGTATTATTATTGAATATACATAGAATAAAATTTTGTTACTAAAAGCTGTTGTTCGTCACAATCCAGAAATAATTTGTCACCTAGTGGTGGAATCCGCAACATGAAATGCACATAAATATATTGGTGTTGAATTGACATAACCGACAACAGAACCTTTTTTTAAGCTATACTAGGATTGTGGAATGAGTTGCATCAAAAAATTTACTAAAAAATTGAAATTTGCGCCAATATTTTTCCTCAAGGGGGCAATTCAACGGAATATACGTGATAAGCGTCACGTAATTCCTAATTTTGGATTTATTTTTTGATAGAACTCGCTACACAATCCCGATGTAGCATGAAGAAGGTTCCATCACTAGTATATTTTGGTATTGAGATGGTAGCTCCTACCGTCACAAAAAGGGTGAAGTGTAAGTGGTCCGACCTCATATATTTTGTAGCATGCATTCTTATGTATGCTAGGTATCCACAGGCCAAGTGGCTGAGATTAAGATTTTAGAATGTCCATCTAACTATGTATTAAATACTTACATGAAATTCGAACTAACATGAACACAGTGTGTACATAAATACAAATATGTACATGATTGCGTAAATACTTTTAGGACACTTGGTCTACTTAAACATGAATTCGCTGATGACGTGACCACGTAATTTCGAGGAAGGAACTACAATCTAAATTCTAATATTTTCGCAGAAATCGAGGACTTAATGAGATTGTTTCCACGAAGTTATTAAGTTTCAGCCCAGCTTATGCAAACAAATAAATACATTATTTGTAGTGTGCAACTTATTCGATATTCTCATTTTCACTGAAGAAGAAGTCGATTTCTACAAAAAAACAAGAATGATTACAATCCAACCTTGTGGTATCAAGAAAGAAGAAAATATTTCTCCGCAGTTTTGAACTAAAATATCATCAGCTAATTTTTATACAAGTGCAGCTATTCAATTCAACAGGCCAGAAATTGGAAATCCTTTCGAGTAACTGGAAACGTGCATCGGGATGTTATTTAGCACTATTTTATCTTCGCAGAATCATTCTAAGATTTCAGAACTTCAAATACTTACGAGGCAAGTCTGAAGTTTTCATACCACCGCGCAAATTATCTCATTTATGTAGATTTATATTATTTTGTAAAAAAAATATACTGTTTGCAGGGTAAAGAAAACTGTTTACAGACAATAATTCTACTGTAACATCAGTACTTGATGGGTGTGGCATTTAATGACATTATAGAAAAGATGCGTATTTTACTAATATTCCTAAAGTTTTTACTACCGTACTGCGCCTACCTCGGTTTAGCAGAGCATTTTCCGTCTAATAGCATAATCATTGAAAGTTGGTGGGAAGCACGTAACCTATTTGACTCTTACGATCTTAACTTTTCCTTCACAAACGACATATTCAAGAAGAAAGACAACACTTCGAAATACCTCAAACTCAACCAAATACTTTCATATAACCCGAACAGTAAGGACATTAATGCAACCCTCGCTCATTTTCTATTTATAGATTTTATAGCGAATGCATGCAACTTTTAGCATGCAAATTTTATGCATGCATTTTTTGCATGCAAACTTTTTTTGCATGGAGTTTTGCGATGCTGGGGGCTGACCCCCCCAGGGGTTGCAGATAACCCCAGCGCAGTGACCGCGGCGCCGTGACCTTTGACCCATAAAAAAAATACCAGAAATACATGTACATATATAAATTAATCAACTTTTATTGACACAAGTGCACATTTTAGTGCACATTTATGATGTGAAAAACACCCTAAATATATATGAAAAAATAAACCACAGCAAACTATATAATTTATGTAAATTATATGGAGCAAGCACTACATGGATGTTGGTGGTGTGGAAAATTCTCCATGCATTTCGACATCATTTGAACGATGACGACGTTGGGGGAGGCTGAATCCCCACATATTTGGGCGTGGTTCCGCCTGCTGGGTGTGGTCGATCCACCATTGACGAATTTTTTGCCGGTTGTGAATTACACATCGCAAAAAGAGCACAATTCCAACCAACAAAGTAAGAAAGAAGCCTGCAAGAAAATCATCATAATGTAAAAAATATTGACTTTTTCTGGCTTTCTAATTACGTACCGTAATCTGAAGGACCCCAGGATCGATCGACAATGATTGTGGGTGGACTCTGGGACGTAGTGGGCGGTTCAATACAGAGCCGCTCCCCACCTTTCACGAGTTCAACTCCCACGAGATCATCCCTCATTTTAGTGCATAAATTGGCACCTGCATTAAAAAATATGATATGTACATATGTAAATACATAATATATTCTGCATACGACATAATAATATCTGCACTTTTAATTCTTTGCGAATACAATTCTATACTTAAATGAATAAATATTTATGTATGTAGTTACATATGTATTTGTTAATATGTAATTACATATGGTTATTAATAATATGAAATATAACAATGCAAAAAATCTTACCAGTATCAAAAACTACAAAAATGCAGTCTTTTGCTAAACAAGCAGAGCAATTGTTCGAAAATTCGAAACACATGTTGTTTATTAAATTTTTATGAACAGAGTAAGAGTTAATGTGCACAGTACTTATGAAATGATGGTCAGGTGAAACTGGTGCAGGTAAAAATGAGATGCATAACGCATGATAATTAGCAAAATACATGAGCTTTTATTTATATATGACAAAATTGACCATGAATGAGACAATATAAAAATCGGAAATGCACATATTAGTTGATATTGGTGAATAATTTTACATTGGGGTGTGGTTTTACACGCCGAACTGATACACGAGGTGGGCAAGATGACGATCTTTCATTAAATTTTAGTTTTAAGCTAAAAACTGATGACTTGTCGTCAAAAAAAGTTGATGCAGTGGAATTTGTTGGTGACGATGACGGTTGAATGGTGGAGGATGCAGAAGGGGTGGGCGAAGGGGGAGGTGTAGTTTCTGTGGGGGTGACTGCATGAGCGGCTCCAGGACTATTTGTGGGTGTGACCTGGCCTATAAATGCGTGACGTAGCATACGCGCCTACCACCATACTAACCGACAGTGCTCAAATACATTTATAGGGTAAGGTTGACGTTGCGCATCTGTACACCTATGAATAATAATGTATTATATGTATATATATATATGTATGTAATATTATGCAATTCAAAAAACCTACATTGCTTCCCATGCCCATCTCGTCTCCATTGACACAATTTTTTTAAAGCAAAAAGTCCATACTCGTCGGCAAACCATGTATGTTGGATATGACTGGAGTACACATATTGCAATAAAGCCTAGTAATACGGGGTATAATTTTAAAAAATGATGATGATTAGTGTATTTAAAAAATATACCATAAACATTCCAAAAGATATCAACTGGGGAATTGGTTGGAGAAACCTCTGGTTTTGGACACATTCTCCAGTTGCCAAAGCCAATAACCGTATATTTGTCGTCGTTGGGAGGAGAATCACTACACGATGTTGATTTTGTATCATAATCTATGATATAAAAACATAATGCAACTACGCACCCAACACAATTATTAAAAAATATGGAACAATCCATGACTGAAAACGGGAGAGAGAGATGATGTGAACTCGAAAGACAGATGATCAATGCCGATAGTTTTGGTGCCAGAATGAAAATGAAAGTAACAAACAACTTTTCTTTGTTTGGGGTGGTTTAATAATCTTTTATTCAATTTTGTTAACTAAAGGTATACATGAAATTAATAACGATTTAATGATATTCTAGAACAACATTTCTTTACCCCATTTGAACATTTGCATAATTTAAACTGCTTAAAAAAATTGTATACAATAAAATCATTATTTTTACAGTTGCTACTAAATTTTCTTTGTATATTAGACATTGTCATTCCTCTTGACCTATGGTACAGATAAAATAAACAATGATATGAACAAACTACTGAATTACTACATTGTATGGTTTTACTATTATATTTAACAATTTTAAAAGGTGGATTTGAATTAAATTTGTGAATATTATTACCATATGAATCCCACATTTCTCCACCATTATCTTGAATAAAAAATGCTACATAGTGACCAATTTTAATAGAACTAATTTCAGAATGAAAGTTTTTTAACAACGCTTCTGAATCCATGTTCACATTTGAGATGGGTCCGTATAAACCGTGTTGTCCTTTCCAATCTGAAAAATTCGTTCAAATTGCCCAAGGCAAATACAAATTAGACTTTCTGTGGTGTTTTCCTTAAATTTCAGTTCAAGCTTCATTCCATTTCTTCATTCCACTCCTAACATTCCATGTTTAACAGGTCGGAAACGGTCAGTTTCGTGAGTCGCGGACAAGTCAAGTGCAATTAGAAAACGTCCCTTTGTATAATTCCTTTTATTTAAACCATAACTCAGATCATTGTTATAGGGCAGTACAGAAATCAAAGATGTGTAAGCCCTTAAGTAGTTATTGTTATTCTCGTCTAGTTCAATTTGTTTGAATGATATATTATCTCCATCGCAAGTGAGCGTTGCATTCTTTAATTTGTGACTTGAGAACCAAAATGGGCTAGATTTTGGATCTCCAGCGAATTGTTTAGCTGGAACCAAGCCAAATACTAGAAAGTTTGGTAATGTTCCTGCAAATAAAGCTTCTGACACAATGGTTAAGCTTCCTGTCGCAATTTGAAAAGTGTTTACTTCATTGTGAAAGTAAGGATAGCTGAATCTTTTAGTTTTTAACAATTGTTGATGATTTTGACTTGAAGAAAGAATACTTGAAGAAAGAATTACTTCTAAAGTTTGGTAAAACGGCTAAATCCCACGTCCAATACTGGTCAATAGAATTGACCATTACTTTTCGAGTCGGGAAGTTTTTTCGTATCCCTTTGTGTATTGAATAGGTTTTTAAAGAATTTAAAACATCATTGACCACCCATTTGTTTTTATACTTTGAATTTCGGAGAAATGCCGTTACAGAATTATAGCCGGCTGGTGATTTTGGAGAGAAATATGTTTTTATAATTTGTTTCCTGGTTTCTTCCATTTGAATTTGTCACTAAAAGATACCCAATTCTTGCACGATTGAGAATTTAATGCTCTTCCTGATCCAACGGTCTCTGTGTGGTCATATTTTATTGAATTTCCAAAAACTTGAGAACTAATGTTATTTATTGGACGAACATCTCTCAGGTTTCGATATATTATTAAATGCGTAAGATTTAGAATTACAGATTTGAAATTGTTTGGAGTGTAGTTTTGGATCAAAATGGTCGTGCAACAATTTAAGTGGTGAGCTTTGACCGTGACAAAATGCCTGATAAACAAATTAGTTTTCCTATCTTCTTCCATAGAAGTTAAAAAATCATCATATATAACCCAATTTCTTTTCTTTGGATCCAGTTTGCTTTCTACTTTGTAAATATCATTACATAATTCCAGCATTGGAACCTCACGAGAAATGTCAGTCAACTTTTGTTGAGGTTGATTGTATACGTATAAAATTTTATCAAACCGTTGATCAAATAATTTATCACGGTTACGGATCCAACTTATGACTCGTTCGGTCTTACCACTTCCGGTTTTCCCACAGATTAATATAATAAATGGCCAGGGTAACTCCAAGCTAACTTTTGTAAAATCTTGCATTGTTTTTCAGAAGTTGAGCTTTGAAAGGGTAACCACTTATTACTGTGACCTCGACAGACTTTAGCCGCGTAATGGATCGTAAACGTTAATTTCCTTACTAATAAAGCTTTGCTTGTTCACAAATTATTACATAATCGGAGTCATCGATTGAAGGGGGTTCTCAGTAGTAGATATTCTTGCATCCCCAAATGCGTAGGTGTCTATCATATTTGGCAAAAGGTATCGACGCGGGTTTAATGAATGAAACTTGTACTCGCGACTGACAACGCTAAGGTTATGGTTTTTTGATTCGACTGCATATGATTGAAGAGTTAAGGCGCCCTCCCTGACTAGTGCATCTTCGTACATTTGATGATCAAGTTTATTTATAATTGTTGAACGTGGTATCCCACTAGCTTTCTTCACCAAATTGCATTTACATCGCGGATCAAACACTGCTGAGCAAAAGGCACACCTTCCCAACCGAATTGAATAACATTTAACTCGAAGCGAAATCACACTAATAGCATCCAGTGTCACAATTTTCCATTTTCCTCCTACGGATGCATTACGATCACTGTACAGAGGATGCCAGTTTGGCAGTGATGATAAATCCAAGTGTTCTTCCATTCTACTTAATATTTTGTAAAATTGATTTTTTGGGTCCATAATGTGAACACAAAAGCCAATCCGTGTCGTAGAATGATAATTTAGTATTTTCAATTCCAAATTCAGATCTGATCAAATCCCATATTTTATAAAGACTTAGTTTCGCACGGTCCAGAGTCAAATGAATTGACATAATCATTGGGTATTTGTACATTGCCGTATTACGTTTCATTCTGAAAAGACATACCCCCTCCAGTCCGTTCAAAATTGTAAAGTCTTCAAATGTGTGTTTAGACAATAGTTTAATCATGTCTCCTGATGTAACACACACCTCAAAATCCACATAATCTTCAGCTGAGGACAGGCAAACGCCAAAAACTCTATTGATTATTCCTTTAAATAATAGGCTCCCAATTTCATCCCCCTCGAGAACAGCTTTTTTCGGAGTTCAGATAACTTGTCCACAAATGGCTCCAGAATAGCAGCTTGTCGGAATTTTAAACACTTGCTGAGATTTGTAACCCTTAATCCAGATTCGAGAAAGTATTGGACTGCTTCCAAGCAGCAAGTGTAAGTTTTATCATACAGGTCGGCAACTAATTTTTTCCCAAATAATGATGCCTGATCTTCGCCGTTTAAACCAGTAGAATACAGTTGCTGAGTCGTGGATAAATCGGCATATTTGAGTTCTCTTTGGTAAGGGCAAGGAGGCATTGGACTCTGGAGTACGTGGAGATATTCTGGATGGGAAATTTGCACCGTCACTATATAGTTCCACTCGCCATTACAATCAGTCATTAAATCAAATTTTGATAAATCATCTGGTGAAAGAAAAGAATAAGAGCGAACAGCTACTTTGCTTTTCATTTTTGAGGGGTACTGAGAATTTTCGTCAATAATTAAAATATTACTCCTTGGCTTGAAGGGATTAAAATTGTTTAAGCGTTCACTATTGGCTATGACTTTTCGCGTGACCGATTCGGTTGGTCCACCCCGTATTGCATTGTTTTTTAAATAAGTTATTATTTCTGGGTCCTTGATATATTGATATGATGCCTTTGTGTCAAAAAAGCAACCATCGAATGAGTAGCCACTTAAGGAGTAACTATGAAATACCTACAGCTTGAAATGTTTCATTGCCATTTTGTTGAAGTCAAGAAATATATCAGCCGTTAAAAGTACCTGTGTTTTGAGTCCGTAGTTAAGTAGCTCCGTCGCATCTTTCATTTTAAAATTCCAAAAAACTGCCCCAGCCATTTGATACTCGCTTTCGGGTGGGCATTCATTAGTCACCGGGTTTTTAAATAGGTCATATTTTGGAAACCCATCATGAACTTGTTTATTAATAGCTATTGATGGCATTGCTATTCGAAATAAAGCTGTGGAGTTCTCTTAATTTTCTTTGCAAGTTTTGCATAATTGGAATTTTTATAATAACCGATTGGAAGGAGTGAATGTATTGTTTGTCCGCCAATCTCGGATGATATTTTGCCAAACGCTGAGCAGAATAAGGGGGTGATATTATGATTTCTGAATATTTTGCCTATGCTTTTGATTGTCTCAGTTTTTCCACTGCCACTTAATCCTGTAAGGTATGTCCTAATTAAAACATTATTTGACAGTGATACATCAATATATTTTAAAACTTGTTGTTGCTCCTCATTCGGAGTAAAATCGGGATGAACTTTTTCAAATACAAATTGCTCGGATTGCTTATTCTTAAAAAATTGCTGGAGCTGAGAAATTGAATATTGCTGTAGGATTTCAGAGGGACAAATTGTATGACGCAACAAACTGGCCATGATTGCACTTTCACTTTTTATCGAGTCACTTTATATTGGGCCAATGCGTACGAAAATAATGCAGTGTAGTGTATCACACTCAACTAGATTTGTATGTGCATGTTTTGTTTCTAATTCTTATCTAAAAGTAGCAAGTCTGATTATATAAACCACAATGGGAACTGCGGAACAGAATAGCATAAAAATAGCATCTTTTCTTACGTAAACCACACCCAAATAAATTTGTCTGGGAATGTGACGTTGTTCATGTATAAAAATACTATCACGTCTGCTTACGTGAATCACACCCAAATTAATTTGTCTGGAATGTGACGTTTTTCATGTATAAAAACTCTATCACCCATGCTTACATAAACCACACCCAAATAAATTTGTCTGAGGATGTGAGCAGAGAAAGATTTGAATCTAAAAATAACATTCGCAAACTTGGTTTAACATAAATAATTTAAAGGGGTGTGTCCAGTGTATAAAATCCAGGAAAACTGGATATATAAGGCGAGAATTGGCATTCAGTGCAATGATAAAAAAGAATAAAGGGCAACCAATTTTGAAGCAGGAGATCGACCTTACACAATATTTGAAAAATAAAATTGTAAATTTTAAAAGCAAAATGCAAGATTCTCAAGCTTTTAGTGAAGTGGAGAATAGTGAAGAAATTCCTGAGCAGAATCCTGAGGAAGAGGAAAGTGAAGTTACACATTCTCCAGGAGTAATTGATAAAAAGTTGGCAAGAAAACAGCTCAAACGAAGAGTAATTATTTCATCCGATGAGAGTACGGATGAAGAGGAGGTAGTTACAAAGCGTATCACTTTTAACGATATTGCAAAATCTGTAAAGAAACAGCGCACGAGTGAGCAGAAGAAAAAATCCTATATTTCATCTGAATACGATGAAGATTACAGAACATTATCGTTCTATGTCAATGCAAAGATTATTGGAGATATAAAAGTGAGACCATATTTTAATAAATTTAATTATATATGGTACGTGCATTTCTGCAAAGACAATGATAATAATATGAATCCCGAAATAACCCCGACATTTATGAAAGTCAGTGGAATGGAATTGCCTCATTTAATTAAAATTATTCAAAGGCAGTATGACGAATTTAAATCGCTGAAACAGACAGAAATCCCTCTAAAGTTAAAAAAATCTCCTTTTGGCAAAATTACAGACTATCGCCAACCCGAGTTTTGGGATAAATCTCATACGGACTATATCCCCTCCGGCTATATTGGTATAAGACAATTTATTACATTAGAAGGAGTAAGAAGTTTACGGTTGATTATGCCAAAACAAAATCAATCGTCTGCTGGATGTGGACGGAGTTTAACTCTGAGATGCGGATTGTGCAAGGAATTTTTAGCAACACTGAAAGAATATCAAGTCTATTTTGACACGAAGCCAAATGGTGAAGAAAGCGATTAAGGAATTTAAGAAACGTAGTTGATATTTTTATTAAATAGATATTTATTAGTCTGACATATAAAGTAGTTATACACTCACATTTGTGTATGGATTTGTTTATACTTGATGAGATCTAAATTAACTTTAATTTAAATGTAAAATTGTAAGAGAATAAACTTGTGTACGCATATACACATTACATGTTTTTCATTGACTATCCTTGTAAACTTTAGCAATTTAAATATTTAGCAATTCGGTTACGTATTTTTATTAAAAAGTAATTTATTAGTCTGGATTTTAGGTAATACTTGCTAATGTTATAAATATAGTTATCTATTTGTTAGCAGTTAGTAGGAAACCGAAATTTAAATAAAAAAAATTGTAAATGCTTTTTGGGCATGTATGTATCTGTTCCTTACTTTCATTGCATTGCTAAGTTGATAAAAGGCTCCACAAATATAATGTCATCGCCAGTCGCAATTCAGATCACTTTCAATTTGATCAGAATAAGTTCATTGTGTTCAAATAACCCATCAAATCATGTGTCCTTTGGATATGGGAACAGAATCAGTTGAAGTGGTAAGCAAATTTCTGTGATATATATTATTATTTCCCCGAGTCGGAGCTTATGGAACCGTCGTGTCTGTCTGTTGGTCTGTTTAAATTTCAATACAAAGCTCATTGACGCTACAAATGGTTTCTCATGAAAGAATCCCATGTAAAATTGTAAAAATTCTACATCTGGCTCGGGCCATATCTGCAATGTTGGTTTTTAGTCATTAATGTTTAATCATAATTTCCATCCTGGAAAACAGATGGAAGCCGAACGTATCATCATCCCAGTAAATGATCTGGCGATAATGTTGACTAATACAACCGGTCAACATTCCCTCATAGTTTACAATAGGGAGTTACATCAGGTGCGACTAGAGAAGATTGAGGATGCACCACCCCCACCGCATCAGATTGAGATTATCATGCAGTCTCCGGCAACTGAAGGACAAGCGGTTAATTCTGATGTCCGGGATCCTAACCTTACGACATCTGAAAGGGTACGTGTGTATATTAATTTACATGTATTTTTAATTACATTAACTTCTTAAGGACGAAGTACATACATGTGTGTAGTATTTTATTTTTGTTGAGGACGAAATGCACATATTTGTGTAATAGTTTTATCTACCTGGTGGCGTTGTAAACCCATGTGGGTATCATATTATTTTCAATGAAGGACAAAATACACATATGTATGTACCTCATAAATTATCCTGGCATAAGAATTTCTCAAAAATAAGAGTATTTCTTTTTTAGAAAACTAGATGGTGAAAAGTTGATTTTTATGGATATTTATCTTCACAAATTTCGAGAATTTTCCCTATACCGACCTATGTTAAAACAGTGAATTTTTCGAGTTTTACTCCAAAAAACTCAAAACATGTTGGAATATATATATTCCGCCGTTTATAGGAAATCACGAATATTTTAATTCTTGCTATCACGTGCACTCGCGAAATAGACATGTTACCCATGAGAAATTTTACTAATACATATATCAGTAGTATGAAATAATATGAAACAATAATTTATTTAATAATTTTACAGATGTCTGCCGAAGCAGACATCAAGAATTTCACGTCCGTCGTTGAAGAATTAATATCCAGACTCGACTCTATCGTCGACCCGTCTGGACGCTCCAATGCGGATTCCAATTTTTTTTCGTACTTATAATTACGATTTTGTTGCAAAGCATGCTTATTTTTTTTAGGATACTCTCTTTCTAACAACGTGTGTAAAACAACTGTCTTCAGCGCCGAATGAGATGCTGACGGTTCAGCCTCTGACCTCGTCAGTTGTGTCTGAAGCAATAAAGGAGGCACAGGAAGCCGCAGTCCAAGCAGCAGTCCAAGCATCCCCCCCCCCACAAACGCCCCCGCCAGTAAACGAACGAAAAATAAAAAAAGTAGTAATTTAGTAGTGATTTTATCGAAATGAGTCATTTGTAGAGTTCATATATACATGTAGAATTTAGTAGTGATTTTAGTAGTGATTTCTAATCATTTTAAGTTGATGATTGAAAATAAAAACAAATGATTTGATGGAAATGAGCAAATAAAAAAATAAATCGAAAAAATTTCATGCATTTATTGTAATAAAATTATCATAATTATTTATTGCTAGAACTTCCTCTAAATCCAACACTCTGCAAATGCATTTGCTTAATTAACTTGTTGCATATATTTAAATGTTTTTGGCATAAAATATTGGCTTTCCGCTGAGTAACGAATCACATAATACATAATCAAATTTCCTCGATATGATATTATTAATAGTAGAAAGATCTCGATCATGAAAGAAATTATTCTTCTTAAGTAATTTAGTAATTCTGCATGCATATAATCCAATTTTGTCATAGGTGCTCCACATTTTCCGTTTTCTTGCTGCTACAACTGGAAAAGTCTAAGAAGTGACACAATAAGAATTGCATACGAATTTGTTCTCGTGGCTTTAGACGGTATTGGGATTGGTTGCATATAAACACTAATAAATACCGAAATCGTTAAATTGGTAGTTGTCGGGACGGAAGAGTTGAAACTTCCACTATGGTTGGAACCATTATTCCAATTCGCAGTATTATTGGTTTCTATAAATAAAATTTTAATAAACTTTACGTGTTATTTTTTTAACTATGGTTGGTTTTAACTATGAATTAGCTCAGAGAAATGCGTAGTTGATTCCACCATTGGTAGGATTGTAGTCTCGATTGCCAGTTTTTCTGTGATGGTTTTATTTATGAATGAAAAACCGAGATTACGTAACAAAAAAAATGTGTACAATACCGGCGACAGCAGTGTTTATTATTGTCTCCGTTGTGGTCTCTGAATTGTCTTGCTCGTGATCAACACTTGGTTGTGTGGGATGTAAGGTTTCCGGCAAATAAAAATTGGTCGTCACTATTTTGGTCGTTGGCAAAGTCGTGAAAGTAGGTAATGTTGAAGTATACAATTGATTTTCAGTTGTGGTGGAGGTTGAAACCCGCCCTAAAAATGTCAAAATGTTAAAATAATGGAATAAATTGCGAAAAATGGCAGTGCATACCTGTTAAAACATTGTGCATTATCTCTTCTTTAACAATGATATTGTTTCCACTTTTAGAATGGTTATCAAATGCACTCGTCTGGGTGGTTGCTAAAAATTAAAAAACAACTTATTTATTCAGTAAAGAAACACTTTGTTCTCAGTATAAAGTGAAAACATGAAAATGAACGTACCAAACCTGTAAATTCTTTTACATGCAGTCGGATTTCGAAAGGTTGCCAAAATTCCAACCGGAATCTCGTCACGATGAAAACATTTCCGAGCACTTGAACTTGTTACTCCGTAAACGCAACCCACAATTTGAATGCATTGCACACAACTATCATGACGATAACATTCCGCATACGAATTTACGGTCTGCAGCACAACACAAATTAATATAAGCAAATTCATTGTCACTTTGTGTGTATCAATAAAACTAAGCAATAATCAATTCATTGTATGTGGAATAATAAATATCTTAAAGTAAATTTCTTTAGAATAAAACTGGGCGTAATTCGCTTGGAATGTCAAATGAAGTTGGCCAGCTTTTGCAAGCCATGTACATTTAATTAAGCTATTAAACTGTGAAACTTAACATTATTATGCACATTTCATCATTGTAGTTAAATATCAATGTGTGGTTTTTTCATCTTGACATACATACTCACCATGTAACGCTCATATTATAATAAATACGCTTGACAGGTCAAAGGTCACGGCGCCGCGGTCACTGCGCTGGGGTTATCGGTAACCCTTGGGGGGGTCAGCCCCCAGCATCGCAAAACTCCATGCAAAAAAAGTTTGCATGCAAAAAATGCATGCATAAAATTTGCATGCTAAAAGTTGCATGCATTCGCTATAAAATCTATAAATAGAAAATGAGCGAGGGTTGCATTAATGTCCTTACTCCGAACAGTCCACTGATTATCAGTTACATATTGGGCTACACGGATGGTCTCGAACATATCGAAGCGTTCAAGGAAAGAACGACTTTATCTTCCCGTCCAAGGCTTACAATCGTATTTACTTACCTCAGTCTGAAACGGCACACTTCAGGAATGCTTATGAACTTATATTTCTTACGCCATTTTGGACTTTTCTTAACTCCAGAATGGATTTTGGGTCCAAAATCCACGAAATGCTAAAATTTTTCGCGGTTACCATAACATCGAAAGTACTTCAAAATTAGTGCTTTGGACCACAGAACGACGTAATATTCTCTATATTCCTTGCATAATTTGTGGATCAACGACTCCAATAGAAATTTCCGCTACGGCAAATATACCGTCTCTGCACCATATTTGGGATTTCACAAATAGCATCATGCAATCCACAATATTTTCCGGTTCTTGGTACGATGGCGATAAAAAGCCGGGAGGGTTTGAAAACTCGGCATCAGCTTCGTATCGATTAAACGTCGCCACGTTTCAAGGAAGTGTTCTCTGTGCGAGTTTTGCCATTCTTGAAAAATACAACTTAACGGGCCGAAATGAGCTTTATGATTCGATTAAAAGCCATGAGGTGGTCCTAACGAAAATATATTACGATTGTACACTTTCACCCGAACTTACGGAACAATGCTTACGGAAAGGGTATCTAATTTATAAAATGAAGTTTGAGTTCTTCAATTTTGTCTTTTTTACCGATATTCCCAAACCGATGAGCGCATTTACGGCGTACTTCACTCCGTTCGAGGGTATCACTTGGATTCTGATAGTATCTTGTTGCACGGTTATAACAGGTTTTCTAACAATTGGTGCATATGAGAAAAAGGGTTTACAAAAAACTATTGGGTTTAATCTGTTCCTGGTTACGTGTCTTCTTTTAAATCAAACGGAGGGAGGTATTCATCGAATAATTGGTCGAAACAGGGTCAAAATCCCTGTCCTGTTGGCCTGGTTATTTGGTTGTTTCATCCTAATGTCAAACATTTATGGGGGAGAGATCTATTCCTCCCTCACAGTTCCGGGTTTGCCAAAACTTCCGGAAACTTTACTTGGAGCCATCGCATCAGGCATGACCGTATGGACATGCGCAGATTACACGGAAACTGGTAGTGCAAGCATTAGTCGTTCGGTCTTGTTGGATCAAATCATTCCAGAAGTAGTTTCTAGTAACTACAGTTCTCCATTGATTTAAAGATTAGGGGAAAAAGCGACCTTTGTAAACCTTCAAAATTTTCGGGATAACCTGGCCAAATACGTATCGGAATCTGAACCAATCCCGGTTAACAACTTCTCAGAAAGTTTATCCACATCAGAAACAAACGTTTTGTTAGGTCGTTCCGATACGGTGGAGCAAGTCGGAGAAATTGTGAAACTTTTTGGTAAACGGTATGTATCCAGGATCCGGAGAGACACCCCGTTCGTACTCATGCTCCTGGCAATCGGGCGCAGCAACTTTTTCACGCCAAAACTCCACCTCGCAATGAAACACCTCGAAGAAACTGGACTTTATGGGAAATGGATTAACTTGGAAAGCGAAATATCGCTTTTGTACAACACGCGTACAATTCAGTACAAAATGTATGAAAAGCTGCGGGCAAAGCTAATTGGAAGTGAGGATAGGAGAATTACGCTAGAAGAGTCGCCCAGTTCCATTACAGTCAGTAAAGTATGTCCTAAATATTTCTCTTCTTGTGTCTTGTAGGATTTGGGTGGGTTAGTTTTATTGGGGAATGGATTAAGTCATGTGATATGAAAATGCGGGTTTCCCGTGTGTTTAAGATGTGAATGGTTAGAAACATGTATATAAATATGATGCATAATATGTGAGGAAATTGAGACAAGGCATGTAAAAGAAAATTGCACGAGCCAACTTGTATGAAATGCATAAGTATTGTTACGTATGGTTTATGATGGATGGGACGAAGAGATATGAGAAACTTGATCATCTCACTGTTACAGTGAATGCAGCGGTCTCAAACTCTCATTCGCTCTAACTCACCAAAGCATGCAATGTAAATACATACATCAACTGTGTTTAATATTTGGATTATACGGAGTTTAGTGGAAAAGTCGAAGAAAAAGTTTTGTTTTATTTTGTCAATATTTCGAATGCAATCTGCCATTCATTATCAAGACATTTTACAAGATGGGAAATTTGTTTTTTGTTTTTTTCAACAGTGTTAATGAAAAAGCGAAGGGAAAGATGTATGCATATTAGTTTTGAAAAGGTAAATTCTCGGAAGGAACAAATAACTGCAACGCTGGTCACGTAGGTCGCGTTTCTTTCGCGTCCGACCTTACATACAGAAATGATCACGGTCCACCCTTACCATAGGTCCAAAAGTCTACTTGCTAAAGTAAATTCTGTTATGCACAAGCGAGTTTTAATTTATCTAACGTTACCCCAAATTAGAACCAACAGAGATAATAAATACACACGTATCAATTTGCTACAAAATTAAGAATGACTATGTATGAAATACATAGAAAGTTACCCCTAATAGTAATAAATATTACAGCCACTACTGCATTCATCACAGGGAGAATTAGTGAAAGTCTGGTTAAACGATTACGATCCGGAGAACGTTGTATTTTTAGATTTTAACTTTAATTAAATAGTTGGATAAATACTTATTGCAATAACTGTTATACAAAAGTTTGTTGAATTATTTAATGACATTATTAAATTATTAAATTATCAAACTTTCCGCACTTACTAACCCGATAATTTTAATTGTGCATTATTTATTTATCTTCCATAAAAAAGTTGTACAGCCAGGCCACATTTGCGAACCCGGCTGGTTTTTCTATGGCACAGGGCTCTCCTCCGAACGAAACTGCACCAGCGAGGCATCTGAAAGATCCACTCCCACAAACCAGTGGTCCCCCGGAATCTCCGTTACCTGATGAAATTTTGCGATATCATTAGGGAAATTATCATTACTACATTTTTCTGCAGCAAAGTATGCTGCTAAAAATCTGGTACAGTCGCAGAAATACATACTCCGTACTAGTATTGATTTGGTAATAATTTACTACCAGATTGGTACTAAAGTGTTCTTGAGTGGTAAATTTTTCATTACCACAACATTACTGAACGGTAATTCCTGTTCCGGTAGAGTCACATACATATGTCTTCCGGTCGGAAACGAATGCACGATTTCGTCATTTTACATAAATGAATGATTATGAATGAAGAATTTGTCAGTCCCCTCATTGTCACCTTGTGCTTAATACATGGGCCGAAGTAAGAAATGAAATGAAATGAGTTGATAGAAAAGGACTGAATGTGAATGAAAATCCTCAATACAAAAATCCGATTGACTAAATTTTTTGAACAGGTATGTCTATATCAATATACTTACAAATATCTCTCCCAAGAATTCCTCCCGCACAGATAATGTCTTGTGTCACAGGACCCCATGATGTAGCACAAACGGGGCGGGAAACTATGGTCATGCTGAGCTTTTGTGTCATTACTGGGTTCATTTTTGCACGTGTCGCCCCATCCCGTGGCCGTGCATATCGTCCCAACCGAGGGTTCAGCCCGGCATGCTGGAATCGTTCGGAAAAAGTTGTTCAGTTGAAGGGGTTCCGTTAGGTGTAATATGCAAACGTCCGTCGTTACAGTGTCGCTGTGGAGATAGGAGGAGAACTATATTTAAAATCGCGCCAGGTAAAAATTTGTCAAAATATGTATGCGTATCACTATGGGTTTTTGCAGCGTGAGGGGTAAAATGAAGTATAATTACAAGGGCGAATTGTGGTATCAAGTGTAACACCCCGATTTGGTTGAAATTTTAAAAGTATTTAGTCCAAGTCAGGGTAAGGAAAAATGCCGGGTTTTCCCATTGAAAACGCAGACAGAAAGGTTTTGTCCGGGTATTGTAGGTGCTAAAATTTTGTTCAAAAATTGGGGAAACCCGGGAAATCTTATAACAGAACTTTTGCGAGTACTAGGTATAAACCAAACAGGTAGTGTTTGTACCCTCGATTTCGACGGCTTGTGTAATTTTGAAAATTTTACTCTCGAGGTAAAGTTGAACTCACAAAAGTTCTGTTATAAGATTTCCCGGGTAAATTAAGCAGGCAAAACAATTTTTTAGAAAGTGGTACTATTTTTTATTGAAATCACCATGCAATTGTCCGTCAGAAATCATGTTTCTAAAACTTTTGTGACCCAAGGTGCCAAAGTGACAGCGTGTTGCAATTTTTCAAAAAAATTTTAGTAAACAACAAAATTCGTCATTTTTCAATTGCTCAATCAAAATCAGAACTGTTCGCTAGATGGTGGAGCGTTCCATAACATGATCCATGGACACTGGCTGTGTTCATGAGTGAAACAAGAGTTGAAGGCAATGGTCAAAAAGGTCACAAAAAATCATGAAGGTGCAGAAAACCTTAATTCGTCCAAATTCATGCCGGACCCTAAGAAAATTTCCCCCCAAATGAACGGGTTAAGTAAAACAATGTCCCGGGCCCTTCAACTAAACCTTAGACTTATGTCTTCAAGACCTGAGGAGAAACATTTCCTAGCTACACGCCAAGTAAAAACAGACCCATCAGAACCCGGCCGCTGATCATGCGGTAGGCGCTTGTAAAATGGAAATCGATATTTTAAAAAAATGAGCCCACCTTTATGGATGAGGGCAAATAAAATAGAAAAAATACCGTATTTGCACCCCACCGGTCTAGGCTATTCATAAAATTTTCAAAAATTTTGATAGGAACCACCATCCTGCTTTTATGATTTTTTTATTGGACTTAAATTGGATTGGGTCGAAAAAGTGATTTTTCTTAGTAAAGGGCCGGAATTGCGTGTTAGAAATTATTTTTTCAAGTTCTCGAGCGAAATGTGGAACCACTGAACCAGTACCTATGCAAAAATAGCGAGCTAACATTCAAGCATTCATCAGGTCCCGTTCATGAGGTCAAGATATTAATTAGGTGGTTAAAATCCTAAATTCTTGACTCCAATTCAGATCAAGAAAAAAATTCATTGTAGCCGAACCTAAACCTGCGGGACTATGACATATTTTTTAAACTTTAGCTGGATACATGTGCTAAACCCTACACAAGTTTTGAATCCATAAAAAATTGTGTCGTCAGGATATGAGACCAATCTCCCCTGAAACGGGTGCGTACTTCGATCGAGTGGTGAACACGAAGACTCCCGGCTCGTCTAGCCTTATAAGATTGACATTTTAAAAAGCTAATAGTGTTTCTTATACAGAATTGCATTGGCTTTTCAGGGATGTCATTAATTTTTCGAAATTCGATAAACTGGGTTCAATACAGTGAGTTGCTCGTATAACAGAACTTTAGCGACTACTAGGTAGCCTGAAAAATTCAACTTCGTAATTTTTGAAGCTGCGCCAAGATTCGAAAATGCGAACGGTTTTGGTCGAGAAATGTTTTTAAAATCCCGTCACGCAGCAAAATTCTCCAATTGTCACCAGTTCGAAAATATGGGGCTGGTCATTTTGATTACTGAACAAATTAAAAATGATCCGTTCAAAATTTGAGTAACTGTTTAATATTTCATATCACAAAACTGAATAAATATATTTGCTACAATTATGGACTGAGAATTAGGGGTAAAAATATCGTCTGCCGCCGATATTTCACTGCCGTGGAGCTCTGATTCCGATCCAAATACCGGCACAATAGGCCTATGCTCTCTATGTTGTTTTTAAAAAGAAATTCTACAACCCTCAAGAATGATAAATAGACAAAATCAATAGTTAAATAAGCAAGAATGGTAAAATTGTGAAGTGGGATGTTCCCGAAAACTTCGTTGTTCGTGAAACTTGTAGCCTAACAGGAATTCGCATAAAATAGCTGTGGCCAAGTGATTAAAATAAATAATAATTTTGCTACAAAAATTTTTAAATGGGCTCAAATGGCCCGGCCCCTTCGGGGCCTGACCCTAGGGAAAATACCCATCCCGTAGCTAGTCACTTAGGCTCTGCCTTTGTCTACACTATATGACCTGACTGGCTAAAATTCCGCGATCGACTTTAGATTTAAAACTAAGGGTTTTGTGAGTTTGGAAATTTATTCCTGCTTTATTTTTATAGCAATATCTATATATATCTATCCTCTATTCGGCGTAATCCACACACTACATTTGCAAGTTTGCAAATTTCTATTTACAGAAAGATGACTTTCAAAGGTCACATAGTGTATATATGTATGTAGGTCATATTAGTCTAGAAACAGATGATGTTTTTATGGTCATTAAATCCACAAATTTTCAATTTCAATTTGTTGGCAATATTTTACTTTGTTTACGGTTTACAACCGGATTTGAGTTGCCCGACGAAGATAAACGAATCCAAGGTGTAGTTTTAGATCATACAAATATCTTCTGGGACAGGTTCTGTAGATTGGAAGACAAAGTAAATTTTTAACATTAATTTAATCTACTCTTATCTGAATGAACTAGTTATAGTGTAAAACACAGCAATATTCAAGTTGGGACATCATCACTAGAATTAAAAACTACGCATATGCCATTCTACACATATGTATGCATGTGTGCCTATGCATGTACAAAAATCTTCTACAAAAGTCTTCCAATCTACAGAACCTGTCCCAGAAGATATTTGTATGTAAGCTTTCCCACTGTCTCCGTGCTATTCAATGTTATGTTAATGTCAATGTTAATTTTGTTTCGAGCTGCTTTCATGAAAAATATGACGTGAAGTGTCCAACATTAATTCGACTTAAACAATCTTTAGGCTTAATTTAAAATAACAAATTATTTTTTAAACCATATAATTTTGTCTAAAAATTTAATAAAAAAATTGGTTACTAAAATCGTATGCAGAACCTCACAGTTTTCGACCAAGACGCACCTCACTGCATATGCGTCTGCCATCGTTTCCTCTACAGCTTGCTGACGATTCCAAAGGTTCCAATCATTTATATACAAACTCATTGATCCACATATCCATTTATTACCTGTTAGTCCTGTTAACCATATTCTTATCAGAGTAACCAGCAATGACAACTTGCACAAATTCTGCTGATACAATGGTTCCGGGCACGCATAATAATCACGTGATCTAAAACTACACCTTGGATTCGTTTATCTTCGTCGGGCAACTCAAATCCGGTTGTAAACCGTAAACAAAGTAAAATATTGCTAACAAATTGAAATTGAAAATTTGTGGATTTAATGACCATAAAAACATCATCTGTTTCTAGACTAATACGACCTACATACATACATACATATATGAGCAGAACTGGACATACGTATTGTACGTTCACATTTGTTACGTCATGTAACCAATAAATATTTCAAATATACTTATATACATACGCCATTGGTGGCTACCTATTTGTGATCATACTACACAATTCAAATTTTAGCGTTTACAATTAGGACAAGGTACAAGCACAAGGGATTATATTTATTAAATCACTCAAGTTTTACAACCCTTATCCGCCCAGCGATTGATGGCTGTGTTCAAAGAGCCGAAATTATATGTCGGTTCCGATTCCATATAGTATTTATCATTAATTAAGCGGTTATTTTTCAGTGTGTCGTTCCAGAGGCCTGTGTTGTAGCTTCCATAAATTACTGGAAGCAAGTTGAAATTTTCGTTCGCCAAAATCGTAAGCACATCCTTAGCGTAGGGCGGACGATGTGAGCAATTTCCGTACCCTCCTGTTGGCCCTTCCGGATACCCATATTCCGGCCCTGCGCTACTTGGTATCTCGCTGTACGACTTCCAAAACGCGTCTGACGCTATTGCTATGATTTTCACTACGCGTTTCGCGTCGTTGGAGGACCATTTGATCTTCGGCTCGGTTGCAGTGTAGAGTAATGCTGTCAGGCTAGATTCAAGCTCGTCTTTCCCGCCGTAAGTGCTATCCACGTTCCTTACCGCAGAGAGGATGGTTTCCTTATTCGAGGTGGTGAGTTCAGATCGATAACAGTAGGAGGTATTTACGTTATGGTTTTCCACAGTGGGATAATCTCCAAATGTTGTAAGGTGTAGTTTAGCTGTGGGATCTTCTTTGAGAAGCTTGTCAACGATGAATGCAATTTTTGGCATAGCTCTATCTAAATATGATTCTTCTGGGTTCGGCCACCGGGACCAAAATTTCTCTGCAGAATTCATACATTTTTAATTTTTCTCAGGTAGAGCAAATTCATCTCTATACAATAGCCAAGAACAAATTATATACATAAGTATGAATTCGGTCTGTCTCAAAAACGGAACCATGGGAAAAACTGCCTATTTTCAACCGATTTTGCAATTTCTAGCCGAGTTAAATCCAAGCAGGACGGGAGACGGGACGGGAAAAACAACGTCTTGTCTAGGGTTGCACCGAGTACTCTGCCCAACCAGTGAGTTTTTTAAACTTCCAATGGAACTTATATGTTCAATTAAGGTAAATTGTGTACTTAAAAATTACTTTGGTACCATTTTTCTGAGTTACCTATAAGTTTAATATCCACCTTAACTGAACATATAAGCTCCATTGAAATTTAAAAAAAACTCACTGGTTGGGCCGAGTACTCGTTATGGCCGAGTACTCGGTGAAAACTTAAATCCCAAAAATTAACGTGCTGGAGAATTTAAGCAGCACTATATAGGTATTATCAACAAGGGAGCACGATGATTACTGTAAAAGAAGTAAATTAAAGTGTCATAATAGTTAGCCGAGTTCGCTTGGTACAGAAACCTGAAAACTCGGCCGAGTACTCGGTGCAACAAGACTCTTGTCTAGTCTTCTCTCGGCAAGACGGGTCGTCTTGCGACCATTTAAATTGGATACTTTCGTCTCGGAATTTATCAAAATTGAATTTAAAAGTTGGCGCAACGGTGATATTTGTTCAATAAAATATAACTTTGGTGAAATTGCAATTCCCTTAAAATGGAAATTCGAACGAAACGAATCATCAAATATTTTTCAGATAGCTTTATCTAATCCATTATCATGAAATAGAATTTAGAACTTATAATTTTGTGTACAATGCGAACAAGAAGTCAAGTCTTGAGAACATAAATTTCCAAACAAGCAGTTTCCGTCAAAACGAAGGTTTTCCGTTTTAAGGATGGCAACTATATTTTTCCACTCCCTTGCATAATGTGTTTTTACTAGCCGAAACCTTGTTTAAATTATTCTGTAGTTAGTAAAAACAACTTGTATCATGCTTCCTGAAGCGAATTAAATTTTACGAAGGGATTTAATATTTAACCTATTTAAAATATGAGCGTCTTGTGTTGTCCCGTATTGCACGGGAGGGGCAAGACGGGACGCAAGACACGACGAGACAGCTTGGCTTCCCGTCTCGTCTTGAAATTTCGACCCGTAGATGGTAAGAAAGACGAGACAAAACTTATGATCTTGTCTTGTCCCGTCTTGTGGGAAGCCCTAATTACAATAATATATTACAGCCTATAAAGCTCTATTTTTTGTAACCCGCATTAAGTCATGTGTGGACAAATTTTAATGCAAATATGTATGACGATGTATTTACATACCAGGTGAGCTTTGGCAACTGCATATTTGATTTTAAAATTTCACCCAAAATACGTCATAGGGGATGAAGTTAGTGTAACAGAAAATAATCGTTTAAAAAGCTGTTCCCGCCATCCGGTACGGCAATGATTGTGAGTTATATGGAAGATTCGTAGTAGAGAGACTGTTCGTAATTTTTGCTAGAAAGTTAGGTAGCCGAAATTTGGAATTCTACAACACTTTGAGTGGCTTTAAGCGGAATTTTTCGATGTTAAGGTTAACGCCATTTTCATCTTATTGTGGTTTTATATGTGCAACTAAAGTATGGGCCCGTTCAAGAAGTGGTTCTTGGTGTGCCCGAAGCGAAAAATCCATCATACTTTACTTTAAATACAGGGTCACAGATCCTATTTGCACAGTGAGAAAAACTGACCAAACTCACGGGCGAATAAGGGGTAAAGTTTAATGGGCCCTGAGATTATCTTAAATCGTCCGGTAAAAATGTCTTAATTTAGCTTATCTGAATTTGCCCTGAGTTTAAAATTTGTAAATGCCGAAATGTCTTAATACCCAGATAACAATTTGAGATTTCGCTGTGGATTCGCTAGCGAATTCGCAGCGAAATGTCCGCCGATTCGCTAGCGAATTCGTGGAGAAATCGTGGAGTCGCTGCGACTTCGCTGCGAAATCGTGGAGTCGCTACGAGTTCGCTTCGAATTCGCCAGCGAATCGGCGGACATTTCGCTGCGAATTCGCTAGCGAATTCACAGCGAAATCTCAAATTGTTATCTGGGTACAGCCCTGTAAAAAAATCGGTAATTTATTACTGTAAAACGTTGAAATGGATATATTTACAAATCGCAAATAACTCAATCAGCCAATAATGCCTTCTTGGCTTTTACTGATCGACCCCTTTGTCACTTCTCACCACTTAGGATCGCCGTCACTTTGTCTTTAACAATGAAATTTTCGCGTATTATGGCTATTCCCATCATGTATTTGGCATATACAGTATGTAACAAATTTAATGCTACGATGACATAATTTTTATATCGACAAGATCGCATAAATTTCAAAATTTCAAACTCCGCACAAAAATCTCAAAAGTTTATACGGACAATTTCCTCGTCGCCGATTTTTAATATCGCACAAAGGTCAAAGGTCACCATTATTTTTGTGAACAAATTTGAGGCGTCGAAAAAAAAACTTCGTGGATAATTTTTTTTGAACTTTCTAATATTTTTTATCGGATACGACATGCGTTGTGAAGAAAAATGAACTTTGGTCGGACCGTGTACGATTTTTTTGACGCCCACAGGAATTTTTCGCCAAGGACAGGTTGAAGGCCTAAAATCGCCACCGCGGCGAAAATTCGAAAACTGAAATACACATTTGCAAATTTACAGTCCCGACATGCAAGTGCGGATTATGTCGATATAAAAATTATGTCATCGTAGCATTAAGTTTGTTACATACTGTAATTATCATTGCCCCCGAGCTTCAAAAAACGAAAACATTTCTGCGAAATCTGCAATCGTTTCTCCGGTAGCGACGCCTAAACCACAGGGGTAGAATATCCTTGTCGGACGTCCCAATAACAAGAACGATAGAGCCTATCCAAACTAATTTATAGCTTTGTGCTTGATGTCATCCCAAGCAACTTTCTCTATGACATAAAGCACATGATTTTTTTCTAGAATTCGCATGTTGAGAAACGATGTGAGACTGAATCAAATCATCAGGAATCAGATCATTCTCAATGCATAACTTTGAAAATTTTCGACGAGAAACGACACGAGGTCCCTTTTTCGCTTTCGTGTAAAAAATATTTGTACCCAAATTTCTTTTCCGATTTAATTTGAATGTTTCAAACACCTGAAGTTTTTGTCATTCTTTTTTGGCCCTTTTTCGTTTTTACAAAGGAGGAGATCTGCTATCCTCAGATTCACTTGAGTTAGATGGATTATGATTTAGATTCCAAACGTTGTCCAGGGATTTGTATGAAATTAAAAAGTTTGACTCAGACTATCATTCACTTTATACTTTTCAAAGTTAACTTAATTTTACTTTAATTTAATTTTATTTATTTACCATATTTAATTAACGTAATTTTACTCTAAAAACGTAGTTGTTTGGGGTGAATTCTACGTTTATTTGACAGAAATCGGTCGACAAATGCCAAAGACATCGACAAGCGAAGTCGACCATCTCCTTCCGCATTTTTCCGAAGGAAAATTGTGAGGAAGTTTTAATTATCCGGATCTAATGTTGCTCATTCTGCAACATATCATGAACTTAATTCCGTTGGAATTAGGTCAATATCTAAATTAGCGGGACTGCCAAGCACAATAAAATTGCAGCTCCCCAAAAAGTTTTCGCGTACGTTTTTCGAAAAATCGACGCTCTGACAAGCTGCGAAAACCCTCTGACCCAAACTAAAAGTGAAAAAGTTGCTAAAATATGTCAGCTGCATGATAGTTCGCTCATCCAGGACAAACGTCAAAAAGAGGGCCAAAGTTCACGCAAAAACAAACTTCACCACGAAAATCTCTGGGAAAACGACCCAGTATGCAGCCGAGTTAAAACAAAACCTAGGGATTTCAACCATTTCTAATTCTCAGATACCTGTGACATGTCCTGATGCCACTCCTTTAGATTTTTAATGGTTTAGACTACTAAAACCATAGACCATACTTCATCTCAGACGAGCTCCAGTTTTTCCTGGTATTTCGGAAAAATATTCAAGAGGAGATGAAAAAGATTGCTCTCCAAAATATAGGAAAACTAATAAATTCGTGAAAACGGCGATATAGGCTGGCTAGCCAAATGTCTGAGGAACGCAATGAATAGACGAAACAAATTCATCGACGCCGACTGTTTTAACGTCAATTTTAAATCCTGTGCAGATATGTTCTAGAAAAGAGGACCGTGAAAAAGAATTTACGGTATTATGTAAAAAGTTTTTAAGCCGAGGATATCCCATTACAGTGATAAACGAATGTATAGAAATGGTCAGAATAAAAGACAGGCATGAAGTTTTACAACCATAAACAAAACTTGTGTTACATTCTCTTCAGAATAACTACCCAGAAGTAATATGTAAAAACCAAAACTATAAAATCACAGAAAAAAGACATACAGAGAAGACATTTCTAGTTATGCTATTTTACAATAATATGTATCAGTTTAAACATACTCTTATACTATATATTAGGACAGAGATAGAGCAAGATATGAGCACAAATAACCGTGATATTATTGACTGCCTAAACTTTGTAATCACTTATAAGCAAACTAATTCCTTAGAACAGTATTGTATGAAAAAGTAAAATGTTGTTTCAGTCTTGTACAAAACCACGAAGGAAATACATACATCCTTTTAAATTGTACACATAAATGAGACTCAATATTACCACAGTGAATAATATAAATTTATATAGCGATTTATTTCTATTCTTGATGGCTGCATATAATTTTACTCTAATGTTATTCAATTTTAATTTTAGTTTTAACGATTTTGTAATATTTTTTTTATTGAAAAAGGTCTGATGAAGCATTAAACAATTGCGAAACCGGTCACAACTGGTGACTAAATATATCCAACTTGGGTTGAAAGTGTTTTTCTTTTGATAAATGTTGAACTCTCACTGATTCAAGTTGTGGGGCAAGTTGCCAAATATTGGTATTCCAACCAAAAATTAAATTCTTCTAATAATTTGTATCCTCTTTTATAAAAAAGGGTATGTGTTACGCTGATCATTTTGGGCTAAATTTGTCCACAAGTATTTGGTTTGGATACAGTCATTTACAATTTTTTACGACTATGTACACTCCGGGTGTTGATTTGATGTAACGGATACGGTCTCACAATATGTCAAAATTCTGTAACAACACTCTCCCCTCTTCTACCTAAAAAATTTAGCAAATTCCATCGGTAGTCCAACGGCCCAATCCATGTCTAAGTTACGTATGAACCAGAGGTCGACGCCGCCGATCTCACGCCGCCGCGCCGCCATACGCAGATGCATTTTACGCGCCGCCGCCGCCGAAAAACTTGAATTCCTATTCCTTTAACATTGCGACACCGCGCCGCGCCGACGACGCCGCCGAAAAATCACCAAAAACTGGGGCCGCCGCCGCCGAAAATTTGTCAGCGTCGACCTCTGGTATGAACTATTTGATTTTATGATTTTAGCGTTTTAGTATATTATGAATGTTGCAAAAGCGAATTATACACAGGTTGACTAACGCAACTGATTACGAAACAAACTAAAGTTGAGCAAAATCGGTTCAGTAATTTTCGACACATTGTTATGTAATTGTTAGGTATGTATGTATGTATGCTACGATCACTTATAAACATCTTATAGATATTCATGGTGTTAGTACATGTGTATACATGTGTGCTTACCGGTAAATGTTTGCGTGGAGTCAAGTACAAGTGCGAACTCGTACTGGATATCACAAGTGCACACCCGTTTCCTGATAATGGGCATGATTAGTTCTGTAATTCCACCCGCCGCGGTCGCATCAGCCCCATTAATTTCTAACATATGATAGTTATCGGGGGAATTGGCAGTCTTGAAAAAATTGTTGTATACCCGATAGATGCTCGGCGTTAATATGCCAATGAGTAAAATTTTCCGCTTTTCTAAAGTGTCCAACAGCAGCTTCTTCGAAACAGGGCCTTGTTCACAGGGGTCATTGGTTGGGTTACCGTCTGGTGAAGGGAACTTGTATTCAAGCCCTCGGATAGGATTATCGTCTTCAGCATACTTCCACAAGTTGTTAGAGATAAAGACGATGACATTCGTGTCCGAACTCCAGTTGATATTTGAGTCGAGTGCGGTAAAGTAGACAGCGTTCAAGGTGGAGTCCCACCCATCGGTATCCTTCTCGGGCAGGACATTTTTGGGGACACCTTTATTGTCCGCAAATCCAGCCGAACTTGTTCTATATCAATAGCAATAAAACGATGAGCTATTCGGGTCCTTCCAGTCGGAAAATCCCGTTAGGCCAATCTCAATCCTTTTACTAAAGGGATCAGGGAACATGTGGACCTTCAGAGGGTAGTAAGGACTGCTCAGTTCCGTAAGGGAATAGTAAAATGGGGATCTGATCTTCAAAGCTAGATCAAATGACGTTAAGAATTTTGAAATTGCTGGTTATTTTTAATTTTTATAAAGAGTAAGAATTACAAGGCAAAAAGGCATGTGTTGCGTCCTGACACTCGCTAAAGCTAAGGGATTGGCAATTATCGTAAATAATTGCACTATCTAGCGCAACATTAACACTTACTAATTATAACGAAATTTACTCAACTGTCACTATTAAACCCAAGAGGAATGTTGTGAATAGTACGATATATGTATTTTACCTAGTACTCTCTCAATTGCTGTTACAATTCCCAAGTAAATTTAGCGGGCAAAACAATTTTTTAGAACGTTGTAATATTTTTTATTGAAATCTCCGTGCTAGTGTCCATCGGAAACAGTGTTTCAAAAAATTTTGTCTCCCAAGGTGCCAAAAAGATAGATCAGCAAACATGGCGTGTTGCAATTTTTAAACAACATTTTTATAAACCAAAAAATCCGACATTTTTAAATTGCTCAATAAAAATCGGAATTGATTGCAAGGTGGCCGACCGTACCATAAAATGGTGCAGTGACGGCAGCGTCGACGACCGCAAAAAAATTGGAAAGAGACGATCAGAAAGATCAGTAAAATTCATCAAGACACAAAAAAAATGAATCGTCCGAATCCATGCCGACCCCTAAGAAAATTTCCCTCACAAATGAACGGATGAAGCAAAAGTAACTTTCGAGCCCTTAAACTAAACCTTGGGCTTACGGCTACAAGACATAAGAAGAAACACTTCCTAGCTACTCGCCAAGTAAAAATAGACCCATCAGAACCCTAACGTTGATCTTGCGGTACGCGCTTGTAAAATAAAAGCGGATATTTTTAACAGATGATCCCAACTTTATGGGTGAGACCAAAATATGTAAAATAGAAAAAATAGCATTTCTACACCCCACCAGTCTAGACTATTTGCAAAAATTTCAAAAATGTTCATCTCACCCACAATATCTCTTTTACGATTTTTTGATCGGGCATAAGTTGAATTTCGCCGAAAAAGTGATTTATTCTCCTCTGGGGGTGAAATTTCCTGTCAAAAATTATTTGTTCAAGTTCTCGAGCGAATTGTGGAACCTATGAACCACTACCTATTCAAAAATGGCGACGTCACATTCAAACATGGCTCAGGTCCTGTTCATGAGGCCAAGATAGTAATTGAGTGGTTGAAATATAAATTCCTTACTCCATTTCGGATCAAGAAAAAAATTCATTGTCGCCGAACCTCAACCTGCTGGAGTATGACATATTTTTCAAACTTTTGCGGTTCTAAACCCCACACAAGTTTAGAATCAATTAAAAATTCAACTGTCTAGAAATTGGGCAACTCTCACCTGAAAGGCGTGCGCACCCCGATCGAGTGGAGTTTACCGGGCTCATGACGCATTATGAGATTGACATTTTGAAAGGTGAATACTGTTTCGTATATAAAATTTCATTGGCTTTTCAGTTCTGCGCTTATTTTATCGAAATTCTATAAACTAGTTTCGCTACAATAAGTTGTTGAAATTTTTTTGATGAAAAAATTTTTTAAATTTAATATTTTCATGCCATTTCTGAGTTTTTAGAAATGAAAAAAACGATAATTTTTTGAAAATTAAAAAATTTTTGAAAATGAAATTTTATATTTTCAGGGAAGTAATTCTGAACACAAATTGTATTCAATTTTTGAAATCGGGTTAAAATTCGAAAAGTTACAGCGTTTTTAAAAATCCGAATTTTGGCTGAAATTTTTTTTGAAAATTCCGCTAAGGGTGTCAACATGCCCATTCAGGAAAACGAAAAAATTTGGGTGGGCTTATTTTTGAGCGTGAACAATTTAAAATTAGTCCGGTGGTTATCGGCGATAACCACCTCACACCTCCTCATTGTTAGTGGGGGCAGGCTAAGTGTTAATAGCTAATAACTTTAAAACCGCTGGAGATAATGAAAATCCGATAAGCGCATTGAATTCCTTGTGCGATTTTACATAAATACCTCACATGAGTTTCTAACAACTTGCAAAGAATACTAGCAGGGAAAATACTGAAATGAAGCGGGTGGCAACAATTTTCCACTAAAAAATGGAAAAAGAAATAGCGAATTTGAGAAGTGTGACAGGAATCGACTGTGCACTTTAATTTCATCCAGCGGACTGTAAAAACGTTCATGGGGACCTGATCGACTAAGAACAGTCGAAGTAAATTTTTTTGGAAAACCTACAAGGACCACACCCATCGTGAAGCCGCTGAAGGACAGAATCCGAAGAAATTCTCGAAATTCCAACTGAAAATAGCCTCACAGCTGACATTGTTGACGCAGATTGTCCAATGAGTACTCAAACTGAACCTCAGGCTTAAGGCTTTGAAATGTGGCACTTGACACCTCTTGATGATACCAACAAACAAAACCCTACTACAGAAATGAAGGGCTCTCCTCAAGCGGTACACGAGAAAAAAATTAAGAGGATTGTGTTTACAGATGAGGATATTTTCACATCGGTAGAATCTTTTAACAAACGTATTCACCTAATCTACGCACAATCGGTCAAAGATATCCCACAATACAGACAAAAGGTCAAAAAGCCACATTATCCAGGTTTTGTGATGATTTTGGCAGGTGGGAGCTAATTGTGGTAATTCCTCTACATTTTGTTGAAAATGGGGGGAAGGTGGGGAAGACCAAATTTATTAAAATACGTTTTCGAGCCCGTGGTGCATCCACCAAGTGAGATCCAATTCATTGAAGTCGACTGGACCTTGCAGTAGAACTAAGCATCAGCTTATAGTGCAAAAAATGACCCTAGCGTGGGTAAAAAACAAAAGGGAAAGTGGTGACAACGCAGATCGAGCATAAAAGTTCAGCAGAATTTTGAGAAGTGAATCAGACAAAGTGAATCAGATTACATTTTTGCAACAAAAATTGATAAAAAATTGGGACAATTTTCCAGACGAAATGAATAAAAATGAGTTTTTTGCATATATTTTGCAGAAGTTTTGCAAATTTTGAACGAATTTTGATCAAAATTTTTCAGAAATTAAACATTAAAATTAAACATTTTTTTTTACAATATTTTTACGATTTTTTAACAATTTTGAAGTACAATTTTGCATATATTTTTTGACGTGTTTAAAACAAATAAACCGTTACAACGCATGTAACCAAGGGGTGAAAGGAGTGTCATACGTCAATGTGAATATCAAATTGTTCGAAAATTTGTTAAGATTGACACTTGTGACGTGTTTTCGACTTTTGTGTCTTATTTGTGTCAAATTTAACAGTTGATAACCCTTATGTGACCTTTACATGACCTCTGAGGTCAAAATGGAGGTCACCATTGAATTCGGGGTTAAATTTCAGTTGAAATTGAAATAGATATGTCCTATGACCTTTACATGCCCTCTGAGGTCAAAATGGAGGTCACCATTGAATTTGACATTGAAAAATAGTTAAAAATGACGTGTCACATGTCAAAACTGACACGTGACACTTTTTCGTCACTTTTCGTCACCGTGACGATGTCATCGTCACAGGTGACGTCCAAACACAAAATGACATGAATTTTCGAATTCCTCATTGAAAAATAGTTAAAAATGATGTGTCACATGTCAAAACTGACACGTGACACTTTTTCGTCACTTTTCGTCACTGTGACGACGTCATCGTCACAGGTGACGTCTAATCGCAAATTGACCTGAATTTTCGAATTCCTCGTTGAAAATTAGTTAAAAATGATGTGTCACATGCCAAAACTGACACGTGACACTTTTTCGTCACTTTTCGTCACTGGGACGACATCATCGTCACAGGTGACGATGTCACAGTGTCCATCTGCGAACTCGTCCTGTCCATTGACGTTAGGAGTTTACGTTCAAAATTTCAAGTGTCTATGTCTTTTCGTTCAAAAGTTATCGGAGCTACGGACAGACAGACGGACGGACGGACAGACAGACGGACATAACGATCTTATAAAGGGCTTTCACCCCTTAATAACGGAATTTTGAATTTTGCATATTTGCTCGAATTATGAAATGTAAATTTTGGACTGGAGATTTGGAAATTTTAAGAATGGGGGAAGATTTTCAGGGTGGTTTAGAACCAATTTACAGACCTGATAGCATCCGGGAAGATAATCCAATTTACAGACCAGATGAAAATTCACAAAAAAGACGAAAGTTTCACAGGGAAATCACACATTTTGCACAAGATCTGGATAACAGAAATTTGGGAAGTTTCCCTATCGGAAGCAAAATGACAATGCTCTAAGGGGCGGTGGTCAAGCTGCTTAGTTGTCGCCGTCGTAGCAAATTTGGTAGGTGATATGTCTGACGAAGAATTTTGAAAATTTTAAAATCCCTTTTGAGTGGGAGGAGCGAAAGAATGTACTCGACGGTCCACCAATGTTATGTATATATGATTATACATAAATAAGTGGTACACAGTGAGAAGAGACAGAGGAGAGTATTTATTAGTAGAGAGTTAAAGCTGGAGTGATGTACAGATTCATAACTAATTACATATACATATCTACGTAGGCATACATATACCTAACAATAGGGCGAGAAGGCATCGAGACAATAGAGACCGGTTTCCTGCATCATTATCCATATCAGCCTAGGGGGAGGATCCGTAGTAAAACAAAGTGACATTAAGCTTCCCCGAGTTGCACCACTCACCTTCATACCCAGTGTGAGTGGTGGGGGGGGGAAATGATAATTTTTCTGAAATTGAAGCTATAGGCGAAATAAAATGTGACATATCGTGCGACCATTAAAATTAGAGTTAATTTCTTGACTATTTGTGAATCATTATCTCTCCTCAGTGACTTCGGAGAGCGAAGGTTTTATCTAATATTCGCGATTTATTTATTGAGCTTTACCTCCAAGGTTAGCAATTGAGCGTAATTTTACGATCACCTGCGCCAGATCGAGGTCCCTGAGGAAGTATGGTGGTCGAAAAGTAGTCAAGAAGTTTCTTCTTTTAATGTTCGCACCAGGTTGCAAATAGCTAAATACCAATGGAAGAATATGAATTTTGACTGGAAAAATCAATTTCAATTTTTAAGCATAATGATACGCATATACTATAAAATTTCAGAGGCTAAGCGAGCCAGGCCCGGCCCTGGGCATAAACATTCCGATCTGAGCTCCACGCCGCCGATTTTCGCCGTTGGGATCGCCGGCCACCACCGGGAAAAATCGTTGGCGCGGCCCCGGCGCAAATTTATTGGGACGCTGCCGGGGAAAATTTATTTCATATAAACGATGCGGATTGGGTTTGTACCCTCGATTTCGACGGTTTGTATGAATCTTACCCTCGAGGCAAAGTTGAAGTAAAATATATCATTAAATATTTTTTTAAAGCCACATCGTCTTGATCAGATCAAATGGTAAAGGATAATTTTACTGCACAGAACAACGATTTCGTTTCGTTCAAAAACTATCCTCTCATGAGATGGAATTATGCGTTCGTGATTAACCTCTCAACGACGAAGTACACACATTTGTGTAGTATTTCATTTTTCTGTTGACGACGAAATACACAAATGTGTGTACTGCAGAAATTTCCTTGACACCAAAATTTCTTTAAAAAAAGAATATTTCTTCGGTATTTTCTGGAAAACTCGATGGTGAAAAGTGGATTTTTTTCGATATTTTTCTCTTAAAATTTTGGAATTTTCCCTATACCGACCAATGTTAAAAAGTGGATTTTTCGTGTTTTTCGTCAAAAACTCGAATATTGGAAACTGGTGCAAAATTTTAATTGGTTACTGTCAGGTGTACTTAACTATGAAATGAAAATCGTACCGAAGGGAAATTTTATTTAAAAATTAGTAGTCTGAAAGAAGTTAAATTCTGCCGAGACAAATTACGCTGACAAATGTCAAAAATGCTAAAATTTGAAGTTTGACGGTTTATGTATTTATTTGCGGTTGAGCACAAGAATATTTTTCGCTGTGGCGTATCCTAATCTAAACAATTTTGGTGTATACATTTGCTAAGCATACTGTTGTGAAGTAAAAGGGTAGGGGTTGTATTCCTCGCAGATTTTGATCGGAACGATTTTATATTACCACACGAAAATAAGCAAACCCGTTAATTTTCGTTAACATAACAACCGAAGTTCACCCTGCAGAGGAATTTTTAAATCATTCAAACCTTCAGACAAGCCTTCCGCTTTCCTAAATTCTTTTCGAAGCTTGATAAGATTAAAAAACAGTTTCGTACATACATCAAATTGCGTACCCGATAGTAGAAGGAATTTATATGTCGCAAGTATTTATATTTTGTAAATTAAGCTAATCCTAAGTCTTGAGATTTTTCTAAACCCAGAAACATGTGCAAACATAAAAACCATTTTGAAAGTGCACATCTGAAAAATTTAGTATGGAAATTTTAATTTAGCTTGAAAAATATAACTTCGTAACTTTTGAAGTTGCCCCAACATTCGAAAATGCGAATGGTATTGGTGGCGAAATGTTTCTAAAATTCTGTCACGCAGCAAAATTCTCCCATTGTGACCAGTTCAAAAATATGGGGCTGCTTATTTTGGTCATTGAACAAATTTAAAATGATCCGTATAATATTTGAGTAACGGCTTGATATTTCATATCGCAAAGTTAAATAAATATATTTGTTACAATTATTGACTTAGAATTAAGGGTTAAAATATCGGCTGCGGCCGATATTTCACCAACGTGGAGCTCTGATTCCGATTCATGTACCGGTGCTGTACATGTACTTTGACAAGTCTCAATAATAATAAATAAGACAATTGTTAAATAAGTAAGAATGACAAAATTATGAAGTTGGCTGTTTCCCGAAAACTTCGCTGTTCGTGGAACTTGTAGCCTAACAGGATTTCGCAAAAAATACCAAAATGTGGTCTAGCTATTAAAAGAAATTTTAATTTTTTAATGCAAATTTTTAAGTCAACCCGAACGGCCCGGCCCCTTCGTGGCCCGGCCCTGGAGAAACTACCCATCCCGCAGCTACTCACTTAGGCTCTGTAAAATTTCATGCGCAAAAATTGGATTGAGTGATAACCAGAAAAACAGTGGCTAAATTATCGCTATGAAACTAACACTTTCATTTTTTTAATTGTAAAACAAAAATTTAGATGGTCTGCTACTAACGTACCGTAAAACCTCTATTTATAGCCCTCTTCTAATTATAGCCGGTCTCCAAATATAGCCGGGTCTAGAGACCAAGATTTCAAAATTATAGCCGGGTCTCTAATTATGACCTGTCTTGTCCGCTGTGTCCCCTGTTCATAGTCCATTAAAGAAAAATGTTGCACATTATGCCAATCAACGAATAATTTGAACTACTAATTTTTTCCTATTAATGTCGGGTTAATAATGGATATAATCATGACAGAAAATTTAAAAAACCTGCTAAACTTCGTTTCAAGATGTAGATTAAAAGCGAATGGGTTACTTACGGCTTATCTTGCTAAATTAGAAAACTCAAATTGAGTCAACATGAATTATATTTGATTTTGTAACATCTAAAATTTTTGGAGCAACCAAATTTAGCCGGGTCTCTAATTATAGTTGGTCTCTAATTGTAGCCGGGTCCGTAACCCTCAGTTTTGGATTTTAGCCCCGGCTATAAATAGAGGTTTTACGGTATTCCATGGGTACAGAATTATAAAAACAATACATATATTTAATTTACAATATGATTTATTTATTTATAATCTTTGACGTCTTTTTTTAAAATACACCTGAAATTAAATAACAATGAGCGCCTTTTTAGCTTTCGTAACCCTACCCCTTTTACGCTTTTCACCCAATGGAACGGTTTTGGTTTCCTGTCGAACATCATAAAGCGTATTCTGAATTGCTAAACCAAGTATATGCTTACAAACAATACCTGTTAAACAAAAGTTTGCTGAATTATTAAATGGAAACTTTTCGTACTTTCTTACCCGATAATTTTATTTAATTGTGCATTTATTTATCCTCCATGAAAAAATTGTACAGCCAGGCCACATTGGCAAACCCGGCAGGTTTTCCAATAGCACAGGGCTCTCCTCCGAATGAAACCGCGCCAGCGAGGCATCTGAACGAGCCACTCCCACAAACCAGTGGTCCCCCGGAATCCCCGTTACCTTGTGAAATGTAGACATATCTTTATAGATATTATGTATCATTAGTAAACTGTTATACAGCAAAGTACACTGTTAAAAATCTGGTAGAGTCTACTCCGTGCTGGTATTGACTTGGTAGTCACATGTGTGTTCCGGTCGTAAATGATTGCACGATTATCCTCATTTTACATGAATGAATGACGGTAAATGAAAGAATTTTGCACTCCTCTCATTTGTCACCCTATGTTTAATACATGGGCCGAAGTACAAAATGAAGTCCGACGAAGTGAAATGAAATGACATTAGTTTGAAAGAAAATGACTGAATGTGAATGAAAATCTTCAGTCAAAAATCGAAAATCACAATTTTGAATAAAATAAGTGTTTGAACAGGTATGTCTAAATATAAATATGCTTACAAATATCTCTCCCAAGAATTCCTCCCGCGCAAATAATATCTTGTGTCACAGGACCCCATGAAGTAGCACAAACGGGGCGGGAAACTATGGTCATGCTGCGCTTTTGAAGTGGTCCATTTCCTGTTTTGGTGTCATTTTTGGGTTCATTTTCGTACGTGTCGCCCCATCCCGTTGCCGTGCATATCGTCCCAACCTAGGGTTCAGCCCGGCATGGAGGGATCGTTCGGACCAAGTTTTTCAGGTTAAGGGGTTGCGTTAGCTGCAATATGCAAGCGTCCGTCGTTACGGTGTCGCTGTGGAGAATTATACTTAAAATCGTGCCAGATTCCAATTTTTGTACCAACATGTATTATTGAAGCGTTAGGTAGGGGTAAAATGAATCATAATTACAACAGTATTTCAAATTAACTACTAGCGGTGTCATGGTGTCAACTTGAGACTGTCAAGTGCAACACCCGATTTGTTTGAAATTTTAGAAGTATTTGTATGTATAGTCCAAGTCAGGGTAAGGAAAACCCACAAAAACCCGCAAAACCCCCATTAAACATTAGGGTTTTTCGAAGGATTTGATACCCCACAACCCCACAAAAACCCGAGATGGTGTACCTGCCTGTCACCCGTGACACGAATTATGCCCATCCCAACACGGGGGTTTGCCATTGAAAACCCATACGCAGTGGTTCTACCCGGGTATTGTAGGTAGTAGGATTCGAAGGGCATCCCAGAAGTTTCTCTAGTAAATAAGTGTGACGCTGTCCGACTGACAATAGCATTGATTTCAGGTACGCAAAATACTTACGGATCATATTCATCATGAATTTGGGGACGATTGACGAATCTCCTTTGCAGGGTGGGTTCACTTGCATCTTCGGCCACGTGGGCGCCCGCCACGACGACGAGATTCTCCCAGGTGAAGTCGTCCATAAAGTCTTGGCAGCAATGGGCCTACAAATTTGGAACGGGAGCAATGTTTAGATTCCGCGAAGATCTCGCGGAATTTAGTGGTGGAAGTACTGGTGGATAAAATGTGTAAATGAATTAAATTTACCGCCGTTGCAATTTTGACATTGCTCAGAATCGAGCCACCACACATGTGTACGCCCTGCTCCTGAATGGAAACTTGATACGGGAATTCGTTCGGAAGGGCGTCACTTCCTCCAACAATTTTGGATGGATTTTTAAAATTGCTTTTGCCTTTTAATCCGGTGGATCCACCTGATAAATTTCAAATCCAGCTAATTTTTAAAGTTAAGAATGTCCATACATTTTTTTAAAACAAAAATTACCCTGGCAAATAACCGCAAATATTAATACGCATCCCGCTAGGATTTGCGTGGTGCAAGTCATGTTTGAAGAACGGGAGATTTTCTTTAAGATAATGAACAATTAATTCAAAAGTTCAAATCGTTAAACAGATCTGCGGAATAATTAGTGATGGGAAAAACGCAGGATTTTATACTCACCTCGCACACGTGCCAGTCCTGCACGAGTTTGTACTTCGCCCGGCCTTAAAAACTGATGATAAGATTGTTGAGAGTAACCACAAAATGTTTTGCAAAACAGTGAGTGGTGAGATGTGCATTGTGCATAATTTACATACATATGTCACGGGTGGGTGTAGCTTTGATACAAATTTACGTGGGAAATTTCCCAGTGCTACAATATTAAATATATATTGAGGGTATTCATTATTTCTTCGTATCCGTAGTATCGTAAAATAGTTTAGGAAGAAAAAACAAGGGGTCAGGTTTAGTAAAAATCGTAAGCGTAGTAACGTGATTTTCGATGGGAAAATCTTACGACGCTTACAAAATCACGTAAGCGTTGTAAGTTATTTTACGATACGAAGAATACTAAGGATACGAGGAAATAATGAATACCCTCATTGTAAAGTACTGCTCCTTATTACCATAGAGTCATTACTCGAGAGGGAAATAATTTAATACCAGTTTTACAACAGTGTTCAACGTGCTACGCAATTCCGTCAGCCTTATCGGCACGCGCACTCGTTTACTACAGATCCATTATACATACATATTCAGAAAGTCAAAATTTATCGCGATATAATTTTTGATAAGGAATGACTTTTTACTGCATATACAAAGGTATAGTAGAAATCATATATGTAAGTTCCCGTCCTTGCAAAAATGCAGCGAATGATGCGGTTTTGTTTTCAGCATTTTTCAGCATAGCATTAAGGGCAGGGTTTAGGAATGCCAACTTGGGGCTAAAACTTTTATTTTGTTAATTTTGAGGTTCACATACACTCTAAGAAACCGGTAACTAAGTTATTACCAGGCGGAGTATCTATGCGACTCTACCGCATGGTAATTAAGTAATTATTGAGTGGTAGAAAATTAGTCACTAACTGGTAATATTTTCAAATCTCGCGACCTGGGTTATTACCGGTTTGGTAACAAAATGTCTACCACTCAATAATAAACTATTTAATAACCATGTGGTTGAGTCACATATGTAGATCCTCCGCCTGGTAATTACTTAGTTACCGGGTTTCTTAGAGTGTATATATGCAAATTAATATCATTTTCCCATATTAAATCTTAGTATAAGGTGTATCGCAGAGTATGTGTAAAAAAAATATGTATCACAAAAAGTATCGAAAAATCTGACTACTCAGCAGTCGCACAAATAAGTCCCTAAACTTAAAAAAAAAACGCAGAAAATCGCAGAAAAAGTCCGTAAGAATGGGAGAGAGAGAGCGGACTACAAATAGTACACTTCCTCCAGTTCCTTTCCTGGAGGAAGAGTACCCAGAATCGAAGCAACGTTCCCACGTTGCGCGACGAGGGAAACCCGCTGGCGCAAAAAGTTCACGGCGTTCGCCTGCCCAGTTGTGGCGGCGATCCGCTGACCAACTTGGAGGATGAAGGCAAGTCCTTCCTGCCCCCATACTCCTGTGGTCTCCATGGCAACGGGGACAAAGATGTATCGGTCCATGAGGAAAGCGTACCTCTTCCTCTTCCGGTCCTCTGCCTTGCTGGCGGCAGCGCCCTGATGGCGCACGGTGTCGGGGAGGTAGCTGGGGGCGAATGTGTCCGCGCAGGTGAAGTCCCAGACAAGGGACCTCCCCCGAGACCAAGGGACAAGGGTCAACCCGTCGGGGCGCTTGCCGTCCGTGGTGGAGCACCCCGCGGGCTCCCTGATGCAGGGTACTTCGGCAGACCGGAGGGCTCTGGCGATGACGTCGTTGGCGGCCTCATGGCGGGACCAACGACCCTTACTTCGGCGGCAGGAGAGGCCGTGGTAGCCTCGGGAGGTGACCTGCGCCCCGCACGGGCACTTGTGGGGATCGCAGATATCGCAGCCGAGGCGGAGTGCGATGGCGACACGAAAGGTCTCATTTGGGAGAAGAGTGCCCAGTTGTGGAGAGGGGAGGGCGTTGAGCCACACCCCCGCAAATTTGTCACGGAGGGAGCGTAGGCGGGCAGTATCCTCCGGGATAACTGCCAAATCGGCGAGTTTGGACAAAGTGTTGTCCAATATGGGGCGTTCCCAAGCTGCCTGGATCCCCCTCACGGTCTCAGGTGGGAGGTCGGTGAGGCCCAGGTCGGTCCACCGCTGCACCCCCTCTGCCATGGCGATGTCGGTGCCATGGAGGTGGTCCGGAAGGAGACGTTCTACGTGGGGCAGGACGCTGTGGACCGACGCTAAAAAGCACGGTATCGCCACATCCACAGCGTGCCTGACCCCCAGGCCGCCTTCCTTCACGGGGAGGGAGGACTGCATCCATGCAGCCTCCGAGAGGGTACAGTTGAGGATCCCTTCCAGGGCGTCCTTTAGCGTGGCGTCGTAGTGGACGAGGCGTCCAGCATTTTCCCATTTATACTGCGTATCTATTTACATACTTCTTCATTTTGGGACTTCTAACCCTTTATTTTCACTCGGATTAATAAAATAGTCTAGGAAAAACAAGGATCTGATTCACAGCAGATAGAATAAAACACATGTTTGGCTATCAACAAGAATGAGTACTAATAAATTAGAATCATTTACAAAAAGATACATAATTATTTGTACATCTGTACATCTAAATACGGTCTCTCTTGTAAAATAGTTACGCTTACGACACTGTTAAAACATATTTCATGATACAAATTGGTATATCAAAGTATTTATGCAATCGCGACTGCCAAATTATAACCTGATCCTTGCTCGTTCACGTATGTACATACGTACTACACGTTATTACACATTGTACAATGTGCGCATTATTCGCAAATGTGTGCAACGCGTATCAATAATAGACTACAACCTAGAGAACTACAACTTTTAAACTACAACTTCCAGCTAGATAAAAAAAAATAAAATAAAATAATCCTTTAAAGTCAACAGATATCAGTTAAAAGCAAACTGGTTTCCAATCTATGGCTGTCCTTCTCACCATATAACTCTGGTGATGAGTCGGATCTTCTCACAGAGAACGGACTCTGCGAGGGCTCCCCTTTCTGGCATTGCCAGACCGTCTGGCCGGGCTCACCCAACCATGAGAGGAGCACCCACCCCGTACTAACACCGAGCCGAGTAGGATTAGCAAATAGCTTCCCGGACAGAGAGGAATCGAACGTGTGACTGCGTGGTGACAGTTCCGCCCCCGAACCCCTAAGCCAAGGGCTATTGCTTAGGGGTTCGGGGATAGACAGCAATATTTTTTTATGCCAGAGGTACGGGAAGCTTTGCGTATGTGGAGTGCAAAGACCGCGCCTGCTATGCTGATGTAGTTTTAACCGCGCAATATGGGACTGGTATTTATAAATTCATACCAGTCCCATATTGCGCGGTTAAAACCGCATCAGCATAGCAGGCGCGGTCTTTGCACTCCACATACGCAAAGCTTCCCGTACCTGTGGCATAAAAAAATAAAGACTTACAATGGAACCTTTTTTCAAGCTTCACCGGGAACGCGTAACGAGTTATGGCAAAAAATCAAGCTAAAAATTAGAAGTCACGTGACATTTATCTTTCCGTTGAACGGCCCCTTTGAAGCAAAATATTGGGGTCAAAGTTCGTACTTCTCCGTGGTTTTCGCCCCGTGGAGGAAATTTGCTCAAAAATGGAACTTAACCAGCAATATTTTTTTCAAAGGGGCCATTCAACGGAAAGATAAGTGTCACGTGACTTCTAATTTTTTGCTTAATTTTCTTGCTAGTCGATCCAAGTTTAGCTTGAAAAAAGATTCGATTGTTAGTGATTTCAAAATGATAAATACACAAAATGATCTTTTACCATCCGGAGAAGGAGCACAGTGCCCAAATATAGCAGCAGCCGCCGTTGTGCTGTCAACCAAGATTATCTAGTTAACATTAATAAATTCCTTAACGAGTTCAAGCTTATTCGCATGATGAGGATAGAAATAATTCGTGTCTTTTCAAAATCATGCACAAAAATTATTATTCTGAATTATAAATAAATATTTGTGAAGTTAGGTAAGATCAAGATTAATGTGCAGGCATTGCCAAATTTTCGAGTGGAGATACATAAGTAAATTCCGTATGTCATTGACGTACGTAATTTAGTAATCTCACTCCATTCATTCGCATCATGAGAAAAGAAATCCGTGACTTTTCTTAATCATGCCCAAAATTGATGTTATTATTATTCGCAATTATTATGAAGTTAGGTAAGATCAAGATTAATATGCGGTTAATCTGTGACTGAAATTTGTACATATACTGCATAATGTTCAAACTAAATATTGACATATGTATGATTTAAAAATTTTGTGCTTGGGATGCTCAGAAAGTGTTTGCTATTTGGTTGGGTCGATTGTTTCGGTGTGCATAAAATTATGGACCTTATTAAATTTTTTTATTCAACAATGGAGAGGTGTGACGTGGTCAGTACTGATTTTAAATTGTTCACGCTCAGAAATAAACCGACCCATACTTTTGCGTTTTCCAGAAAAAAAACAATGTTTTATCATGTGGCGGTTTTTCACAGAAAAAAAACAACTCATCCAAAATTTTGATTTTTCAACACGCCGTGACTTTTCGAATTATAACAAGATTAAAAAAAACTAAATACAATTTTTGTTCACAATTACAGACTAACTGTACATATGTACCTCCCAATAATAATAAACATTCATATTTTTATTTTTTTTAAATTGATATTTTATGCTATTTCAGAACTTTTAAAACGCAATTTTTTTACAATTTAAAACTTCTTAAAAATGAATTGATACATGCATTCGGAAAATCCGGAAATAAATACGATTTTTGATAAACGCGGAAAAGTAATTATATTGTTATTGGTCCACCCTCGTATGTACGTATTTATATGGACGATCCCAAATTTGGAATGCTAATATAGTCAAAAAATAATCTGGGTGGATCTTGGTTTGTGTACCCCTCGTTAATAAGGCCATTAAATAAATCATCTAAAACCGAAAGAGTTTATTGTTCCGCAATCATTTCCTGTTTCTGGACCATTTACAAATATGTATATATGTTTACGTGAAATATATATTGTATAAGTTCGCCTCCCACAGAGAGTTATGGCAATGCTGAAATAAAATTGGAATGAATTATTAGTACCGAATTGATTGCGGTTTTGTTTGAGAGTTTAACTAGTTATAATTTTATATTTCCGTTCTATGAGAGCAAGTAATTAATTATTCAATTACTAGTAACTAGCTACCGTAAATGAGCTAATATGCGTACGTTAAGCACCACCTTTTTTTAACCTAACCGAAAAGTCAATAATCTTCTCCTTTTCAAAATATGTTCAATCTTAGAAAACTGTCTCATACATACGTCAAAATATGACCTTCTAGGCCATTCACTTCATTTAGAGGTCAAAATCGACGTCACCATTGATCTCTGAGTCAAATTTCCTATCAAGTAGATTATACCATGTAAATATGTATGTAATTTAATATTTTGTGACCATCTTTGACCGTGAAGAGTGTGCTCTTGGCAAATTCTAACTTAGTCTCTTACTTAACGGAAGGATCTTAGGTTAAAACTTTCAATGCCATATGTCCTTCCGTTCATTAGCTATCGGAGGTACAGACAGACGGACGGACGGACAGGCGGACAGACATGATGATCTTAGGAAATGCTTTCCCCCTTAATAAATATGTATTGCCATATGTACCTTGACCAAGCTTGCCCCTACGATTCCACGAAGTGCGTAATAATAGCGGCAATATATCTGCACACTTTTGTTGAAAGGGGTATCCGCAGATTTGTACTCCTTCTCTGCCAGGGATAGAAAAGAAAAACACAGATGCAAAATTTCATTGTTTAAGTAACTTCCACCGTCCATTAAGTAGTGCTTATTTCTACCAAAAAGGTAGACAAGTTTACAATTTGAGTAATTGGCCCCTTTCAAGAAAAATGTGGGGGGGCAAAGCTAACTTTACCTGTTCAAAGGGGCAATTCAACAGAAATATTAGTATCATATGGTTCTAAATTTTTGGCTTAATTTTTTGGTATAAATACTAAATGCCGGTGTTCAGGTTCCATTTTCAGAATTATGTTTTTCCCCGTTGGAGAAATCCCTTTTAATTAGACAAACGTTAAGCCTAATCAAATCAAAACTCAAAGTTCTCACCGAAGTTGGCAACTCCTTCTTTACGTTTTGGAACCTCTCCAAATTATCACTGACAAATTTTGCTGATCCACATTTCTAAATAAAAAATGCACTGCATTTAGTCTCCTTTCAAAGAACTTAATAAACCTTGCCTCGATACCTTTTCCACGTTCGAATAATAGCAATGATCCAAGAGTTTAAATTTTTCATGGAATTCAGACTCCTTTCGTATTTCTGAAAATATAAATGGCTATGTTGCTCTTCGAATTTTGTAAATAAAATGTTAAGGTGAAAATATGAATAAGTTAGATACAAATAATAAGTAGAAATTAAGTGGTTGCAAAACTCATGCAAAATAAAAATCGAGATTCTAACCTATCGACCTTGTAAAAGTAAAAATTATTGATTCAGATGCAATAAAATCTTCATTTTACAAAAAATCGTGCTTCAAAATAGCTATTTGAATTCATATATGGAAAAAGGGAAAGGTAAGACAAACAAATTTTTCAAAGTAAAAACCCATATTCAGTGAGACATTAATTAATTTGGACTTTGATTAATTTAAGAATTATCAATGTAATAATTCTTAAATCAATTAGTATGAAATAAGTAAGTCCGAATTTTAAGGATTCTTTTACCCAAACCTACCTGGGCATAGCACAATGGGCAAGGGGCCTAAAAATGTGGCCATTAAGGCGGTATCTTGAATTGGCTATTCATATATTTCAACGTGTAGTACATAACCAACCTGTCCTCCATGCAAAATATTAAACCAAATGTTACCCCCACTCAGGCGTACCCGTGAGGTAAACTTTTTATAACACATTACGAAGATAGGGCGGATACATTTTCTAAAAACTTCACAAAACTTCACGCATGGCGGACTCAAAACGTATGTCATTATAGAGCCCATGGTGTGCTGAGTATACCCTGCTGCGACCATCTGCGACCGTCAAGCTTTGTTGCAACCACACCCACTTTTAGGCATTTAAGTTAAAAAAAATCAAATTTACGTTGAATTACTTTTACTCAAGTATGCTTTAAGTATACTCACTCATTGGACTTTCTCAGCAACCTGAGGTGGTAGCAGGAACTTATTTTGGGTGCAAAAACCCCACCCACTGGCAGGGGAATCAAAATTAAAGACATTTCTTGCTGAAAGGCTTGATACCCGATCTTGTCATACAACATTGACAGTTGAAATTCGGATTACTTTTGAACTTGTTGACCGATTTTAAAATTTGTGACTGTTTTGGAAACCTCAGGTAAATGGACGAAATATATATTTCCAAATTTTTTTGATTCGACCACACCCCCTCCTATGAGTTGAGGAGGAGCAAAACCGCCTCGTGGAGAAGGTTCTGTGAGAGTGTCGAGGAGGCACCTGTTGCTGCCCGACTTTCACGCATCCTTCGAAACGATGGTACCATTAAATTAGGATCACTGGATAAGGGTGGCGGTGCTTACACCAGGACCCTATCAGAGACCTATGATTTATTACTGGATCAATCGTTCCCAAGGGACCCTCAACGGGTCCCATGGGAACCTGACAATAGCAAAATGGATGATGAATCCATAAATCTGATGATCACATCTTCAAAAATCAGCAATATAATTAACTCGTTTGGCCCACTAAAAGCGGCCGGAAAGGATGGTATCTTTCCCTTCTACAGCGTGGGCTAGCAGAATTAACTCCGTATTTGGTTCCTCTAATGAGGGGGTGCCTGACCTTTGGTTACACACCTCTTAAATGGAGAGAGTCCAGAGTGGTATTCTTACCGAAGCCAGGAAAGGAGAGTTACGAAAGGGCGTCCGCTTGGAGGCCCATCTGCTTAACATCCTTTCTGCTAAAAATACTCGAGAAATTGGTAGATGGCTGGGTCCGCACGCCTGCTCTCGTAGACAGACTGCAGAGACACAGTCAGTACGCTTATATGAAGGGCGTCTCCACAGAGGCTGCCCTTCATCAGATTGTTAGCCTTGTTGAGGGGGCCCTTGACTCTGGCGAGTACTGCATTGCAGTGATGCTGGATGTGAAGGGCGCTTTTAATGAGGTTAGATCAGATTCTATTATGCGCAGCCTTAGGAGGTTTGGCGTCAATGAGGTATGTATTCGATTTATTGAGCACATGCTTCGGACACGAAACACTTGGGTAACTGACTCTACTCATGAGATTGGGAGGGTGGTGGAGAGAGGGTGCCCTCAAGGGGGAGTCCTTTCACCACTTCTCTGGGATCTTGTCGTGAGTGAAATTCTGGAAAAACTGCATCTTCGTTTCCCTCAACTGTACTCACAGGGCTATGCCGACGATCTCACAACTGTGGGGCGGGGCATTGACCTTGGTACGGTGGGGAGTCATGTGCAGAAAGCAGTAAATCTTGTTAGTGACTGGTGCAAAGAGGTGAGCCTGTCAGTCAATGATAAGCTTGCCCTAGTACTATTCACTAGGAGGTACAAATTCACTGCTCCTGTGATCAAGTTGGATGGTATTCCCATCCCTTATCAAAAGCAGGTAAGATATCTTGGGGTCTTATTGGATCACAAGTTGAATTGGGGCCCACTATGCAGGGCTAGGGCACAAAAAGGTTTGCGTGCCCTGGCCCAGTGCAGGAGGGCCATTGGTAAAACCTGGGGTCTTTCCCCAAAAATCACAAATTGGATCTACAAATCCATAATTCGCCCGGCCATGGAATATGGGTCACTATTGTGGGCTCCGGCTACACAGGTGAAGTCCCACATGGCCCAGCTGCAAAGAGTACAAAGGTTTGCCATGCTTGGTACAACCGGTGTAATGTCTAGCACTCCTACTGCAGCCCTGGAGTGTCTACTGGGGCTTGCCCCAGTGGATATTCGGGTACAGCAAGTTGCACTACGTACCTACCATCGCCTCGCTCACCACGGCCAATGGAGAAAATGGTCTGGGGGTGATCGGACGATGGTGCTAAAACATAACAAGTTTGTAGAAATCATGGCATCTGGCATTCCAGAATTCCAGATGCCATGTGAGAAACTTGTTAATCCACCAGCAGAGAGGAACTTCTCAACCTCCATCTGTTCGGCGCAAGATTGGGAGGATGGTAGCGTGCCCACGGATGCCGCTGATGTGAGCTGTTTTACAGACGGCTCACGGATGGGCGAGAGCTCGGGTGCGGCTTACTACTTCACATACAACAACCTTGTCCAGGAAGCTGTGAGGTGCTCTATTCCTCTGGGATGGGCACCCACGGTTTTTCAGGCAGAAATTATGGGTGTTATCAGGGCCTCTGAAATGCTGACCGACAATTCTCAGAACTATGGCTTGAACGTTGACTTCTTCATTGATAGTCAGGGTGCCATTAAAGCACTCACTAGCCCACGGCCAGTTTCATCACTGACTGCTGAGGCTATTGAGATGCTAAATCATATTGGGAAGACTAAGAAGGTAACACTTCATTGGATCCCCTCTCACCATGGATTTGAAGGGAATGAAGTGGCTGATTTGTTGGCCAAGGAAGGTACTCTTACTGAGTATCTTGGCCCACAGCCCTCTATTCCTCTTTCCAGAAGCACTGTAATCTCCAGCATTGTTAACTGGGCAAGATTGCAGCATACCAAATCGTGGAAAAGCAGCAAGGGTTGTTTAACTTCCAAAGCTTTTCTCTTTGCCCCTTCATCAGGGCTTAGCAGAAAGCTTCTAACCCTAAATCGAAATAATCTGCGATCAGTAATACAAACCTTAACCGGGCATTGTACTTTAAATGGGCACCTTAGGACAATGGGATTAGTTGATGAGGCCACGTGCCTATGCGGCCGTGGCCCTGAGACTGTATTTCATTTTCTTGGATCCTGCGACAAGTACTGTGCCCTAAGGTTAGAACTCTTTGGGAGGCACGATTTGCCACCAGAGCAAATAGTTACTATGCCTCTGCCCGATCTGATTCAATTTATAATCAGATCAGGGCGGTTTGTTGATCAAGCTAGATCGGTAAATCGTGAGAGTCATAACTCTGCACAGTAAGCGGTGTATACGGGGAGACTGCAATAAGCCCTAGTGCTTGCGCAGCTGACGGTCCAGTCCAACAATGGCAGGATCGTCACCCCACCAATACATACATACATACACCCCCTCGAAATTAAGGTCACAAGATGAAAGAAATTATAAAACATAATTAACAAATACGGATAAATTTCAAAGACTAAAAATCTAACTTCATGTCCAAAACATACCTCAACACAGTGGGCACTATAAGCAATATTCAAATGGTCACATGCTACACCCCTAGTGGGCGTGGCCCACGGCGACTTTTAGATTTTAACGGAACCATGTCATGTGACGTATCATTTTTCTCAGCTCGACGAGGTGATTTCAACGGAATACCTAAACTCGGGAAACCGCACCCCCAGTGGGTGTGGTTCTAAGCAAGTTGTCGATTTTAACGAAACCATATCATGTGATATATCATTTTCTTCGGCTCGACAAGGGAAACTCGACGGAATACCTAAAATTGGGAAACGGCTCCCCCAGTGGGTGTGGTTCCCACAAGTGAAGGGCCCCGACTGCTACTCGTGTCCAGGGTACCCACTATGTTTTTTAGAATCTACTAGGAACCCAGATGAAAGATTCATTCATATTTCCGTGTAAAACTCAAATTTGGCATCGTGCTGTGGCGCCAAATTCGCCAAATTTGGATGTTTTTATACTTGAAACTGCCATAACTTTTGAAATTCTGGACGGATTTTCAAAATTTTGGGGAAAAAATCATGACAAGGAGTTCAACTTTCTTATCCCATGATATTTTTTCTAAAATTGTCGGTTTTAACTTTTCGCAAAATTCCGTAATTTTCTTAGAATTGGGGGTTCGTCGAAAAATAGCTAAGGATATTGCAAAAATTAGAAATATTTTTTTTTGACTTTTTCTAAAAGATTTCGACCTTTGTGATAATTTTAAGCATAAAATTTTGAAAATCCGACATACGCTGCAAAAGTTATGGTGGTTTGAAATTAGTCGAAAATTCAAGTTTTTAAGTTTGGCGCCACACAGTTGAGTAAAATTTACTCCGGATTGAGTAAAATTTACTCACGGCTGAGTAAATAGAAGAGGATGACACAACCAAACGTTAAAAATTATGCAACTTTGTGCACAATTTAAGCACCGGCACAAATCTTGATAAGCCCAGCGCAGCCCAGAATTTAAAATTTTTACGCTTTAAGTTTTCCCTCTAGCTGCGGGAATAATTTGATGACTGAAATATGTTCTACGTAACTTTTTAATACTTTCCTTAAAAGTTTAACCAACTCCCACATGGGGAACTTTTAAAAATTTCATAAAGGTCTACATATTTTTATGTGTATCGTCATATTACATATCAGATTTTGGAGAATTTTAAAAATTTCAAATTACAATGCGGCAGTGTTGTAATTACTTAAATATGTATGATCAGGAATGCATTATTTTTATTTCAAGTTAAAAAAATTCATGGATAACTTTCGAAAACTACACAAGCGTCTATGTTTACCCCGTCAGCCTCAGTTTTATTGATTGTGGGAAATTTTGACAATTTATAATTTCAAGCCACAATTTTGGATAAATTTTACCTTTTGGTTGTGTCACCCTCTTTTTTACCAACACACAGTAAATTTTACTTATTTTTATTTAAAGTGTACCAAAATTATGGCCAAGATGGACCAAAGTCGAACTTTCTGAAAAAAAGATGAAAAGGTGATGCCAAAATCCATGTCAAATATGGAATTGGATTTACTGCGAGGTTTTGCTACGTCTATTTTTTTTAATTTGTACATGCTGATTACCAATTTTAAGTTAAAATCCTCTTGATGTCTGATTGCGTGTTTGTGTGACGAACTATTTACGAATGGCACGCAAAGCTACATACAGAAATAGTTTTTTTATAATGCAGGTTATTAAATAATGACAGAAAACATAAAAGGTTTTCCGTGATCTGAATGCAATTTTAACATGAGGATCGACTTGCAGTACATATTGGTGAATAGACATTAGATAAGCTGCAATAGATAAGCGTGCAACTTTGGTCAAAACTTTGGCAGTGTGCGAAATTAATTTTCGTAAAATTCTTTTGATTATTCTCTTAAAAGTAGTGTTGCGCTTTTACTGTAAATGCACTTTAAAAATTGTTTCAATTTTTTTCAAAATTCTGAGATTTTATTCATGGAGAATCTCCATTGGAGATTCAGGATATATATTCAGGATATAAAAATATCTCAAAAATTAAAAATTTGTATTGGTTTTATTTACTCCTTAAAGTTTTGATCATTTTAAGCACACAATTTTAAAAACATGCAAAATGCAAATATTTAAGTTTAGCACCACGACAAGATTCTTTATTTGGGATACTAGTATGTGGATTCTAAAAAACATAGCCTGGACAAGCACGACACAACAAGCATGTTGAAACCTTCCCCTGTAAGCCTATTATGTTCCATGTGATTATGTGATCCCATGCGATCTATTAAATATGTAAATATGTATGTATTGGTTCTAATTATTATTCGTTTTCTTTTGTTAGTCGGACTTGCACGATTACGGTTGCACGCAAATGTTAGTTTTGATGTCAAGCAAAATTTGAAACTTTGAAATTTGAAACTAAATCACAAAATTTACTTTAGTATTGTTACATTTAAGCGTAACATTATGGGAAAAACAAATACAAGTACATAATTAATGACTTATTTATCAATATCGTAACTAATTTATTCGAGTGAATGCTTAACGCCAAACATATCACAGTTTTGCCAAAGTTTTCAATAAGTTTTTCTGACTGCCTTTTTCAAAGCTTGAAAGAAATTTATTTTTCGAAATTTTAAAACCCCTCCTCAAGTATAATTAGAGTGATGCATACATGTATTTATTTGGCAACATTTATCTGGGTATTGAATTGTTGAACCAGGGAAAACATCGACACCTTAAGGAAACGGAATGATTGGCTCGGTTTCTTTTAGCAGCCATTCGTACACCTGTATCCCTAAATCATTTTCAATAATGAAACGTCCCACGATTTGTCTGCATTTTTCTTGATATGCGTTCAAATATTCAATCTGCAAGTACAAAAATTAATTATGTACAAAAATATTAAAGTATCATTTTTCTTTTAGCGGTTAGCTTACTTCTATTTCGGTGAGAAGATCGATTTTAATTAGTTTATGTTGATAAGGAACAAAAACCATATCTTCCATTTCTAAAAAGCCTGAGTTGACAGAGGAAGTTACAACCCGAATCATATTTTCTAATCGGATCCCGAAATTTCCTTCTTCATAATACCCGGGTTCTGTAGCAGAGGTACAAATCATTAAACTTAATTCTAAAATTAGATTAGACTTACAATGCAGTGGTGTTAGATGGTTATTGCCGATATCGACCGGACTAATTTTTCAAAAATAAGTGGACCCGTGTTTTTTCGTTTCTCTGAACGGCCATGTTTACGCCCGTGGCGGAATTTTCAAAAAAAAATTTCAGCCAAAATCTGGATTTTTAAAAACGCTATAAGTTTTCGAATTTTAACCCGATTTCAAAAGTTATACCCAATTTTTGCTCAAAATTACTTTCCTGAGGTTATAAAAATTAATTTTAGAAAATTAAAGAATTTGATGGTTTAATGCCATTTCTGAATTTTTTTAAATACTAAAATCGATAAGTTTTTTAAAATTATTTGTTTTTAAATTAGTCCTGTCGATATCAGCGAGAACTATCTTACACCATCACGTTGTTAGGTTAGATTAACTTCTCACCATTTGAAATTACCATATTCTCCGTCAACCCGGGATCATCAGGATTATAGTTTGAATTTATTGACTGCGGACCTTCCCCCACATTTAAATACGCACCCACCCCATGTCCCGTCCCGTGTCCGTAATCATACCCCGCTTCCCATAAGTATTGTCTGGCCAGCGCGTCAATTGCATGTCCTGGCGTCTTATTTGGAAAGGATACCATTGCGATGGCAATTTGTCCCTTGAGGACGCGTGTATAACAGTCTCTCTGATGGTCGGAGGGCGTGCCAAAATGAAACGTTCGGGTAATATCGGTCGTACCATCGCTTCAAAAAGAAATAGATCATGTAACTATATTCGTTCGTATGGCTTGCACAATTATTAAGCAGCCGTAGCTGCCTATTGCGATCGTTTTGTCCGTCCGTCTGTCAGTCCGTCTGTGAGCAGGATATCTCCAGAACGAGTCAACATAATAAAACACGGTTTTCACCATTGTTTTTCCAACTTTTAGTTCTCGGCCGATCTCGAAAATTGGGTAAGTCGGACCACACCCCACTGCGCCAGGGGGTGTGGTCAAGATTAAATTTAACTTTAATTTTCATGTGGGGTTTAAATTTAAAGGAAATTTGACCGTGCTTTCAAGGACGTTAATATTTTTGAGCACATGGCTGACTAGGTCAGAGGTCAAGGGATATAATGGTCATATATGTCGTCATTTTAAAGATCGTTCTGATGCTACTTTTTTTATATTCGTTTGTAAGGTTTTATTTTATTTGATTAAGTCTTACAAATAGTGCGAGCCAGAGTCAATCAGATACATTTCCTCCGTCAATAAGCGTCTATTTGTTTCATTGGTGGGAAAGTAGTGGACAATAGCGCCATTCGGACCAGAAGCAGAGATCGTTTTGAAACTTAAGCTCACAAAATTCTCCTTTGTCCTATAGAACAAATATTTTAGCATTAAAGATTTAACAATAAATCATTCAAGAACATAAGCTTGAGGACACCTTTTGAAATCCAGTAATTTGCTTGCAGCCGACACTTCAGACACATTTTCTCCATCCTCCATTGCAACCTCCAACCAGTAGTAAAATTGACATAAAGTGGCAGCCTCTCTAATTAATGCTTTCTTCATCCCATCAATTTCCACCCAATTTTTGATCGCTTTCCGTAACGCGATTGGGCTTACTGCTATTATGTGTCGGGATTCGTCTACTACACTTGTAAGAGCAAAATTACAGTTTTTGCTAAAGTAGAATTTTCCATTTCTTGTGGTTGCCTGGATTATAAGGAACAAAAATGCATTAAATTCCTTAATTGTTTAGTAAACATACATACATATTCATTTTCATTCATTAGACTGATTATGATAGAGTTAAAATGAATTTCCTCTGATTTGAATGAATATGAGTGAAAGATTCCGTCATCTCAGATGAGTGACTGTGAATGAAAGGATTTCTCACTCCTTTCATTTTTCACCCTAAGCTTAATATATGGGACGGAGTAAGAAATGAAGTCTGATGATGTGAAATGAAATGAGTTTGAAATGAGTGAAAATCTTCAGTCAGAAATCGGAATGACTGAAGTTTGAATGAAAAAAGTTTTTTTAAGAGAATCATATTTCATATAGAATCGTATTTACCTGTCGCTGCAGTTCGGCAGAGATATTCTCGTACGGGTGAAATTCAATACTCCCATTTGTCACTGCTACGAGATCTTCAACTATGACGTCTGATAACTTCGAACGTTCAATAAAAAGTTGGATTTCCTCTTCGGAAAGTATCGCAAACGCAAAAAAGGTGGGAGCTTCTGGTAAATCAGTTCCTCTCAAATTCAGCAACCCTAAAAAAATGTGATAAATTCCCGAATAAATTTCCTAATAATCATCAATCAGTCCAATTTGTTTTTAGTTTTTAGCTAACATGCAATTTCATCGAGTTCAGTAATGACTAAGACTTCACCGCCTGCATTTACAACATCTTCCCGGATCTGAATCAATTTTTCTTCCACTGGTTTCCCAGTAAATTGAGTCGGTAGCTGAATTACTGCATTTGTTGGTCGAAGAGGGCGATCATCACCCCACGAAATATCCACCAAGTTAATACTTGTGGGGGTAAGGATGATATTTCCAAAGTTTAAAGAGGTCAGCATGGATGACCACTCCCCTCTTGAGTACAGCGTGGGGTCAACTCCAACGTTAGATTGAAAAGGTAAATTATCTCGTAACCATTCGGCTTGTGAGGGTGTTCCATCCAGTCCTGCATACATATATACAATTATTACAAACAATGTTACAATTATTAGTCGCAAAAAATTCTGAAAGGTTACCTGGCCGGTAAAATAAATTTTTGTGAAAACAAAATTTATGCATCATTCTCGCACCTTTATTTTACACCAGTTTCGCTATTGTCGGCAATGACGAAATTATCAGAGTTACTATGGCCAAATAACTTCTCAGAAAATGTTCCGACTTTTGCGACTAATAATAATAGACGTAGGGTGACCATCCGTCCCGGTTTAGCCGGGACATGTCCCGCTTTTTAAACCCTGTCCCGGCGTCCCGAAAATGTCCCGGTTTTGACAAAGTGTCCCGGTTTTTTAAATCGTCGAGAAAAATTAAACTATTTCACTTTTTCGCCAAAATATTGATGAAAAAGTACATTTTAGTACATAAATACTAGTAACATGCATGTAATATTTACTTAATTTCCTTTCCTGACTCATTCTCAAAATTCGGTGATATCTGAATCGCAAAGCACTAGATATTATGGAAAAATTCTTCGTCAAGCACTAGATATTATGGCAAATTTTTTCGCCAAGCGCTAGATATTATCGAAAAAAATTTTTTGGCCAAAGAATGTCCCGGTTTTAGTCAGGACAAATATGGTCACCCTAAATAGACGAACAGTATATAGTAGTTAATGTGCTTTTTTTCGAAAATCGAGATCCTCCACAAAAAAAAGCGTCAATGCTGTTTTTAGATATTTAATTGTATATAATGGTGACGTAAAGAAACACGGTTTTCTGCTCTGAATAAATGACACCAAATTTTATTAAGCCACCACCACCAACCATCTTTCATTAGGGTCCAGTTGTCATCAATTTGCTTTTCAGCTTGGGTGTAGTACCGGGCATCAGTCCACAGTAGGGCAGAATCCGCCGTTATAATTGCAGTTCCTGAGGATCCATCAAATCCAGAAACGTATGCCAGCCGTTGATCACAGTCAGCCCTTCGAATGTTCTAATACGGTAAAAACATAACTATTGTTATAAAATCATTTATTTAATAAAAAAACATCCCGGGTGAAAAATTGAATGGATTTTATGTCGAAATTTGGCTGCGTTTTATGCAGAGAATTAGCTGGATTTTATGCAGAAAAATTTATGCCGAACGAGTTTGTGCACAAAATTTGCAGAATTGTGCTAAACCTTCTTGCATAATATACCTATCAGAAGTTTTATGCAGAACCGTTCATACTTTTTCTGCACAAACCATTGTTCCGGCCACTTTCATATGTCTAATTCAACATAAATACGAATTTCACCCGGGATGCTATAATCTTAAAATTTAAACGCTACGTCACTTACGTGATGTGCATCTGATGAGGGTACGATATAAGCAGAGAGATACTCTGGTCCAACAATTGACGCATTTAACATGAGCAATCGTAGCTGTTGTAATATTAATGTCGTATTCTTCATTGTTGATGGAAATGCATAAATTTATGAATAATAACCAAGAGTACCAGAGGCCAGGGACCACGATTGAAGAATGGCATGAAGTAAAATTCTCAACTGAACTTCGTGATTTATCTTATCTCAAGATAATCACGACATTGGTAAATTAATTGATACTGCTCAATTACAAATGGTATAAACATACATTCCATATGCATTTGAGTTACGATTGGTGGCTTAAGGATATCATGATTTGTACCCGTGTCATTTAATCAGTATAATAATGATAACCTTGACAACGTATTTTGCACCGTTTTTGTACGAGAATAGTATAAAAGAGATATTCACCAAAAGAGTTGATTATATTCTTAATCCAGCCTGAGAATGACTGTAATATAAAAGGCAAGAGTTTCACTAAATTAAATGCAAGTGACAGAAGGCTAACAAGGGAATATTCCGAGCTGCCCAACGAATTGAGGGTTCACACACTATAGTAAAATCACCAGAATACACCTCTTCCCCACCTCTCCCACTGGCAACCGGATGGTCGTGGATTTGACTTGACGGATAGTGTGTTTTATATCGGAATTCCTCCAGTTTGTTGAATAAGTCAGGTGCAAATCTTGATAATTTTTAATGGGTGTCAACCCATCTCGTTGGACACCTCGGAATGTTCCCTTGTAAACCACATGAACGGATCAATGAATAGAATTTGAGTTTTTATTTCATATTCGCTCCCATATTCGCATAGCCATATTTCGTGGAAACGTCTCATTTCCTGTATTTTGAACTCGTATCCCTTGATACTTGACGTATGGATATAAACCATATCCGGTCCTGACGAACTCGGACCATCCTTTACTCGGGACCGTAATTGACGTTGAATCTCCTATCGATGACGAAGAGGACTCCAAGTTACCTAGCCGATTACTACTTTCGGACTGGATTACTCCAAAAGCAGACGCGGTGCCACCTTCCGCCCGAAAAAACAAGCCAGCGTAACTGCTCGATACGTTCCGCCAGTGAAGGTTTGGCCACAGCGTTTGTGGTGACGGATGCAGGGGCAGCTGAACATAGATGAATCCCAGAGGAACTAAAACCATAGAGATGGATATTAAGGAAAAGGAATTTACTGGTGAAGAGTACGAGTACCTTATTGTAAAGTGGGACATAGATAGTTTGAAAGACATTGAGACACAATTTAATTGCGCAAACCCCAACTTCAAAAAGAAGAATGGAAAAGTTATCTAGCAGCATCTAAAGCCCGTGGTTGTTTTTTTTTGCTTTAGACTTTTTAGTGTTTTTGAATAAAACAAAAACAATTAATCATTTTTTTTATTAATTTGAAGCATTGAAATTCTAACTTTAATTTTCATAAAGTTTGCCATAACCAAAAATTTGTAACGCCTTATCGATTATCCATAATTATCCTTATTTCATCGATCAAATCTGGCCATTTTTCTCGGAACTCATTCGACCTATGTAAATATCAAACTATTTGACTAAAACCCACAAAAATGTATAATACATTCATGGATTTACGCATATTTACGTATGTGTGCATGCATATTTCAAAATTATATTCTGTTCAAAGTATAGACTTCAGTGCATTATGGAGTTAGATAAAGTGCATTTAGAAATGAAAATGAAGCCATGTTTGTAAAGTCGTAAAGCTTCATTTCTAATTAGCCATGCACAACTACATATGATCGCTACGAGCTTATTTAGATATAAGTATGCTACTAAAATTGTCTTCAATTTGGCACGGTCAGTGATTAATTGACCTTGATTGTGGTCGAGGGGTTATAATTATGTATGAGAGTCCCACAAAGAAACGAGTTTAATTTATTTTACTTGATCAACCATACTCTTACCCGGGTTATCTCGTAGTTGAACTACCATATTTTGAAGCTCGGGTGCCGTCAGCGTTGGTTTCTTTTCGCAAACGATCAAATTGCTTTTCGAGCACGGAACATCTTTCCATTTTCCGTCCTCGGAAGCCCCAACTTCCACTACGGTCGCATTAGGTGACATTTCCATGCAGCCATTGTCACCAGTTTGATTGGTGGGATATCCGACGTCCCAGTTGGTGAAGGACATCGCGTCCCCATCCGCCCAGACGAAATTAGTACTGCTGGATCGGTTTCCGTCCAACCAAATGCTGTTCTGTACCACCATATCCTGGAAAATCCAGGTTTTCAGGAAGTCCTGTTCCTGTCGTGATTTTATGGATAGAAGGCGGGCCGAATTTTCAGAACATATCTGAACAGCTGCATCCCTTTCTTCGAAGGAATCATAGAATTTGAAACATTTTGAGTCTTCGAAGGAAGTCCAACCTTCGCCACAAGAAACAGCGTCTAAATAACGAAAGGAAAATTAGATTTATTGGCCAGGGATTAGTGAAAGTGAGATTAATGATTAGGATTTGGAATTAATTTCGAAAATTAAGTAATTGAGGATTGAGATTAGGGTTTAACTTGGCTGGGGATTAAAATTAATTTGGGATTAAATCTCCAACGTCATTGTATGGATTTCTTTAGTCCGATTTTAACTGGTATTTTTGACTCAACGTTTTTGCTGCTGGAGCTAATTTAATCCCGCTTTAATCCCAACTTATTTTTAGATTAAAATTAACTTTGACTAATGACCTCCGAGATTAGGATTTGATTATTTGTTCTTAACTACAAGGGATTGAGGATTAGGGATAAACAGCCTAAAATTACACATGGAAGATTGCGATTAAGGACTAATTAGTTCCTAACATCAATCCTCAATCCCGGATTAAATAGGCTCTGTGATTGACAAACGTACCAACCTGCTCGAAAAAATTGATGACAAACGACTAAAACGGCGACAAAACAAATGGTTTGGCTATAAAAAGACATGTTTAATGGGCTGACGACGATGCGCTATTGACCTGAGTTCGATTAATGGCACTCATTTTGTGAAGTTTGATGAGCAACTAAAGGTGTGAAGTAACCTAAAAATGCCGAATAGGGAGGGTCCATATATCACGTCATGATTTTATTGGTGGGGGGTCGTTTAGGTCTTCCTATCTTTCCCATGTTAAAAATCCCTTATCCCTGAATGTATTCACACATACTTTGAGTGGGTGGGTGGATGGAAAAATCCAGAATTTTTGATGACGTAAAATATGGATGGCCCAATGTGTGTATTATCATGATTTATTGTTTTATTGTCCATTAGGTCCACTTATCCATGCTGTGACCCACTAATTTAATTTCCTAATAAATGTCAATCGCGTGAAAACAATTTGAGCCCATCATTGCAACGAATTTGGTGCAAAGCTCGGGCCATTCAGAAATATATTCCTCCCAACTTATTCTATCAATCAGTCTGCTTAATCTGATTCTAATTAAACTGTTGCACCTGTCGGATATAAATTACATTTATTTATTAGTAATTACCTATAATTGACCATTGTTCCAACGAAGGCAGACAGTCAAACGAATTTCGATTAAATTATGTTTGCCAAAAAGCTCTTGTAGGTGAGGTGATGTAAAAGTGAAGGAAATGTGAATAATGCAAGGACCATAATTATTATTGTACATGTAAATTATGCACATGTCATCCAAATTTTGACATTCTAAGGAACTGTTTTATTCTTGTTTTGTTATTTTATTCGCGATGCATCGCCTCACCTAAGATTGATTTTTTTTGTTGAAAATAATTTATTTTGTAGTTTTCAAATATTAATATTAGCTTAGTTAAATCATTCATTAATAAATTTTCGTTGCTTCAAAATTAGCCTGCTTAACAAAATTTGTTAACTTATTGTCCATTATTCAGAATTAAAGAAATTAAGTTTGTGTACCGTCATAGTTTCTAAATTATTTATGTCCAAAACTTGCCTATTTCTATTTGCGCGTTTCTATTTATATGAAAAAATTGAACTGACGAAAGCATTATTGCAAACTCAAATGTCATATGGTAAACTCATTCAAAGAAGGAAGATTTACATAAAATAAGTATTAGAGCTAAATATGTTTTACCGAAGGTTCGATAATTAAAAAACTAATATTATTCAACGATGGAATTTTATAGTAAAAAGTTTTATTTTGCATTTGTACATAAAAATGTAATAGGATAAAAGCGAGATTAGGCATTTCATTCGCTATCATTGGTGAAATTGGACAAATTAACTATCATCATGAACTCAAATATTTATCAAAAAGTAATTATCCCACTCTACTACACGTTTCATAATATGCTTTTTTATTGCGAATCTTATTCACCCATTGTTCCATGCATTCCATGCATATGTACGTACGTATGTACGTGTGCATCTACACTTACATATTCGATAATCTGTGTATATTAGTTATCTTACATTAGTTAAATCTTAAATTAGTTATTGCCTTGTGCATTTAAATGCACACAGTTGAGCCTGTTTGTCTGTCTTTATAAGTACTCGGGATAGTTTTCATCAAATAGGTAAATCTGTATGTGTGTTACTGCCTGAAACTGCAAAAGGGGAAAATTGAGATGCGTGTTTCTGACATTGATTGATGGATTGTGATTATGTTGCAGGAAATAGATGTAATTGTCAATTTATTCAAAAACATACGCGACTGGATAGGTTGGTAGTTTCCTCCAAAGGTGGCGCTTGGGTGTGATGCATTATTTTGTGGTGCTCCTACCTTCTTCTTTACTACTGTCCACTACTAATTAATTAATTTGCATAAAACTGTTTAAATGCGATTTCCTGCATATGTACTTGTTCCGTCGAAAAATGCCTTCGTGAATAGTATATATTTTATAAAATCCACACAATATTATCCACAGGCCGTCGATCACAGCAGGTGCAACAATTGTACATAATGAAAAAATTGGAATATGCATTAAGTGCAAAAGCTGAGTGGAAATTAATTTGACTGACAATGGAACCTTTTTTCAAGCTACACGAGATAAGCTTAGTGACCTATGCTAAAAAATCAAGCTAAAAATTAGAAATGACGTGGAACTTATCTTCCCGTTGAATGGGCACTTGGAGGTCAAATACTTGAGGGCAAAGTTCACAGTAGCGGCCTGTTTTTTTCTCAAGCGGGCGAGCGGAGGAGTGAAAATTTTCTCCTTCGAGGTCACTCCGCTCCCTTCACTCTCGCACGCTCGCACTTCATTCAATGCATATTATTTTTGACAAAACTTCACAATCTCGTAAATTGCTTCATACATTCATATAATTTTATATTTGGTTTTAAAAATCCTACTATCCACCGATCCGTAATAAAAAAAGTGATGATGGATGATGATGATGATGAAATATAAAATTATATGAATGTACGTAGGTGTTTTATTATTAATTTTCAAAAGGTATGTTCCGCACTGTTTCTGACCAAAATTGTGATGAAATAACAAACTTCAAATACATTTAGGAGGCTGTGATTTTTTTCAGTTCTTAAGGTTAGCGTCAACACTAGCAATAAATCGGCAAACTTTACCTCGACGGAAAAAATGCTAGATTTGCAAATTAAATATCGTAGTGTGATTTAATTTTTAATGCTGGATAGGCAATACGTGTCGCAGATTTATGGTTGAATGCTTAAAATGTACAATGAAAACTGCCCAACACGAAACACGAATTCAATTGGGTCAATAATTTTTAATTATGGCGAAAGGAGGTCTCGGGCAAAAAGTCGCCAGGACGCTCAAAATCCGTTTCTTCCACAGAAAGGCTCCGGAAACTAGAGGAACAAATAATGAGAGATCTGCGATTGAAACTGTCCTATTTAGAAGATGAGATGGGTGTTCCAAAACCAGCAATTTGTTCCATGTTAACTGAAGACTTAGGTATGAAAATGGTTTTCTCCCGTTGGGTACCAAAATTGCTTCCGGCATTTCAAAAACAGGATCGAGTCGACTTTTGCAATGCAAATTTTAACCTATTAAATGAAAACTGGAACCTGCTCAATATTTTATTGGCTGCATATGGTACTTGGGTTTACTATTATGACCCGTTGACCAAATAATAATTCCCTCATTGGAAGCACGAGGGGTTGCCACCGCCCGTGAATTGAAAAGTGCAAAAATCTGACAAAAAAATTGATGATGACCATTTTCAAGGATACCAAAGGTCCCCTCCTTATAAAATTTATTGCTGGAAATACTGCAATAAATGGGGCCGTGTATGCAGGAACCCTGAAGGAGCTGCGTCCTCCGGTTGAAAAGAAACGTGGGGTCAAAATAAAGAGTTGGCCTTTTTTTAGACGACAACGCGCCACCTAATACCTGGCTTTTTGCGAGGGTTAGTGCAGACGAAAATCGCTTTACCTGCACAAACCACGCCCCGTGCAGTCCAGACTTGTCCCTTAGTGATTATTATTCGTTTCGAAACTTAAAGAAAAACATCAGGGGAAAACGGTTTTCGGATGATAATGAAATCAAGTCGTAAATTTTGGCATATTTTCGAGGTAAATTTTAATGAATTATTGCTAGTGTTAATGTTAACCTACAGAACTGAAAAAAATCACAGCATCCTAAAAGTATTTGAAGTTTGTTATTTCATCAAAAGTTTGGTCAGAAACAGTGCGGAACATACCTTTTGAAAATTAATAATAAAACACCCACGTATGCACCAATTTACGCGATTGTGAAATTTTGTCAAAACTAATATGCATTGAATGAAGTGCGAGCGTGCGAGAGTGAAGGGAGCGGAGTGACCTCGAAGGAGAAAATTTTCACTCCTTCGCTCGCCCGCTTGAAAAAAAAACAGGCCGCTACTGTGAACTTTGCCCTCAAGTATTTGACCTCCAAGTGCCCATTCAACGGAAAGATAAGTACCACGTCATTTCTAATTTTTAGCTTGATTTTTTAGCATAAGTCACTAAGCTTATCTCGTGTAGCTTGAAAAAAGGTTCCATTGTGAGAACCACGGATGTTCAGTCAAACAGATGTCTAATTTGGGTTCTTCTGGAGACTTGTAGAATTTCAACCCAAGTACGCTCGATTAAGTAATTGATCAAAGTAATTGAGTAGTCAATTACTAACGACATTACTTTCAGGTACAAAAATAAACCGTAATTTTAGTTTTTATTTATTTGAAAAAATTTAATTGAGGAAAACGAGATTGTAAACTTAAATTTCATCTGGTAAACTCATTCCGCGAAGGGTTTTGGAACAATTTATTTTTACCGAAAGTGCACTAATGTTTTTAAAAACTAATTTTGTACAAGGCTACAATTCTGTTGTAAAGAATGGACCGTAGTTTAATCTCGAACTTGTAAAAATTTAACTGAAAAAAACGAGATCCGGAATTCCAGGAAAAATTTGTTCTCATAATGAAGTCAAATACGCATAAAAAATATAAGTATATTGATTCATCTTCGTTCATATATACATGTGCATAAGTATTTAAATTTAATCGATGGTCTTGGTATGTTTTTGTTTTCCATTTCAATGCATCTGTTGGAGATCATTTTTACCAAATCGGTTGAAATATGGGGCAGGAAAGGCTTGAAATGGCAAAAGGGGCGAGTTGAGATGCGTGATTCTGACATTGATTTATGGGTTGTAAATATCTGTATGTTGCAGGGAATAGGTGTACATATATAATTACAAATTGAATTGTTCAAGTAAAATAGTTGGAGGATTCGGTAGAATAACTTGCCCCATAGGAGGCAGTGGGGCAGGATTCATTCTTATAGGGCGTTTTCTTCTTTATTTCTCGGGTTTAATCAATTCCATTACTTTCCAATTACACTCTAAACAAAATCATTACCAAATCATTACCAAAATGCACACTTATATGACTCTGCAGAAACGGTAATAATAACCACCAGCTGGTAAAGAAATTGATTGAACCCGAAGTGGTAATAAAGAACACTTTTTGGGATAAGATTGATACCGTGATGTATGACAGATGTACTACAATATGTAGTAAAATGTCTACCGCCTGGTAATAAATCATACCACTTTGTACACGGTATGCTATTCATACTGGTATTAATGCTTTGTTTTAGTATACCCCATTATTACCAAATGTTGTGCAGATTTCCACCAAAAAGAATAGATTTTTTGCTTTTCTTTACAATAATCTTTCAATCAATTATATTTATTGTAAAATCATTTTCAAACATACTTACATAATTATAACAGTTGAGTATAATGCAAACTATTGAGTTACATACATGCACATGTATACATACATATTTACATGAAATTTAAATCTGCTCCGATTTCCAACTTAAATTTTTGTTTCACTGAAAAAATAAACAAAAGATTAGTATTAGCTCTTTCCTATGTATAGTGGTGGTGCTCGAGCACCATCTTGATAAGGCGCCTGCATATGATAATTTGATACTTACCTGTTTTCACAAATTTCCAGAAGTTTTAATCAGTTTTTTCACTGATAAAAACTTCTGGACAGAATGTATTAGTTTCGCCATGTTGACTTGAGTTGAGCTGAGCGAAAACTAAAACTGACAAAAGCGCCACTGTGTAGCGTCTCCGAATTCATACCAAATGTATTAAAATTCTTACCACTATGGTAATAAACTACACCAAAATGTAGATCTCAGTTGCACCACGACCGAAAAAATTTGTACTACACTTAATTAAAATTATGGTAAAGAATGATATCTAAATTTGAAGGATATAATTACCGGCTCGTATGAATTTATTACCAAAATTATAAAGATCACTTAAAATATTGCGGTGGAAGGCTAGTTACCCGTTTGGTATTGATACGGTAATAATCCCGTATAATTTTTGTAGCACGCGTAATTACCAAGAGCTCGGTAAAGACGCTTATTAAGAATTCTTTACCAAGTTGCTAAGAGTGTATGAAAATATAAAAGAGCAGACTAATTTCGTGTAAACAAAAATTTCTATTGTGTAAAGAGTGTTGATTTAATTCGTTCCAATTTTTCCTAAATATTTGAGAAATTGTGACTCAAATTGGTAAAAACTTGGGTTCTCTTCGTGAATATTGTGGTGCGCATGATTATATCTTATCTTATAGCATTGAAATATTTACAAGGTAAATAGTAAATATTACCTTGTTTGAAAGTAATGCTTACGTAAATATGGTTTAATACCAAAAAGCCATCATTGGGACGAGTAAATCAATACACTTTATAAAGATTAACAAATCTAGTATTTACATAGAATCAAATATGTATAAACTCGGTACTGTTATTGACTTGGTATTAGGTTACTACCCGGTTGGTAAAATTTTGTTTCCGACTGGTAATTATAAGTAAATACACATCCGTTCCCCGTTGTTACATTGCCGGTAGAGTCGTCAATATATTCCACCCAGTGATGATTAAAATATGAAATATCTAAGAGTTCAAATGTAGTGGCGAGTTTAGAGTCGAAGTCGAGTCGATTACTGGAATACAATTGTAACAAGCTGTTAAAATGTATGCAATCACGTTAAGCTAGTGCAATACAAAGAGCTGACTAAAATATGAAAATTACGATGATCTTATCAATTTCAATAAATGAAAAATACTCGTGTGACTTTAAAGTGGGAAAAGAAGAAGAAACTAAAAACGGTACTGAATAATAAATATGCAATTGTCACCTTTGATCTTGGACAATGCGAAATAGAATTAAGCGCATTCCCTGCAATATATATTCAGAATCCATCAATCAATGTCAGAATTACGCATCGCAATTTACCCCATTTGCAATTTTGTGCCTTTCCTGTAGCATGTGTGGACGAATATATTTAGTAAATTTCTACTGAATATCACCATTGGTCATGTAACCTTTTAAAGATACGTGTCTCGTTTTATTCATGCTGTCATAATCTTCGCATATTTATGTCCTCGCATCTTCACTCGATACTTTGATTAGTTAATAGATTAAATTTTCATAAATGAATTAGTGAAATTATTTTTGTATTAAAAATCTTAATTTGCATATAAATATAAATAGGTATGCAAATTTCCAAAAAATGAAACAATAAAAGGTTTGGAGAAATTAATACCCTAAGGAGAACGTCACCTTCTCTCCTAAGGAAGAGTATGCATGGGAAAAAATCCTGAAACATATTTGTCAGACAAATTTGCAAAAAGCTTTTTTCTACACTTTTTAAAAATTATATCGTGGCAAGCAATTTAGGAAAGAGTCATATTTGTATAAATACACGGAGAGAACCCAACTTTATTAAATTTTAACTCTTAAATTTGTCTGACAATTTCTTAGAAAGCCATTTAAATAATCCAGGTGCTCTGTGACAAAAAGATTTTTTAATTGCTATTAAAATCTTGCCATCAGACAAACCATCTGCAGATTGTAAAGAAGGGTCTGCATTTTAAGCCAACTCATTCATAAATTGGTCAGTGTTCGAAAGATGCTTAGAGAAGTGAAAATTTCTCCCAAAAACTGCATGTACTCCATAAATTTTATAGTTTGAGAATAAATTATCGGACAAGTTATGTCAACACGTGTGATTACCACTTTTACATCTAAAAATGTTGCCGAGAACCATGTTCAACCCAGATAATTTTTCGATCATGTTAGTTTGAAGGAAAAACTCATCAGAAACAAGATCAAAATGCAGCACTGGCGCAGATGCACAAAATTCTAAAGCGCAAAGCCACAAAGCAGAGATTCCGCTGGAGAATCGATCGTTACGTTGTCATTACTGATTTTTAATCCATTAATCTATACATTTTCCAATTATTACGAATGCCGAACGTGTAATTTATTCCAACGAGTTAATGGATTTATGTAATCAGGGAAGACAGGAGAAGTACTAAAAGTAAAAAAAAATATGACAAGAATACAAAAATTAAGATGCTTGTAACAATTTCAATAAATGGTAACTAAACGGCTCGGATTGAACATTAGTAATGAAAAGGAAAGTACAGACAGCACTCAATAACATGCAAGTGTAAACATCTTTGAAGTTGAACAATGCAATTTATAATTACACGCATTCCCTGCAACATATTTACAATCCATCAATCAATGTGAGAATCACGCATCTCAATTTACCCCATTTGAAATTTCCTGCTTTTGTCATAGCATATATAAAGTGATTAGGGAATTTTCTAATAAGTTATTTTCATCATCGGAAGCACAGGTCATGTAACCTTATCAAGTAATCTCTCGTTTTAAATATCTGTGCTGCAAAAAAGCCAAAATCTTCAATCCCAAATTTTTAGACGATCAATTTTTAACAAAAAAATTGTGACGTTACATATGTAGGTTTGCCCAGAAATATTTTGATTTTGTTTACTAATACAAAATTTAACATTTTACAGACTTATTTCGTGAACAGTGATTAAAAAACATCATGTTTGCATACATGTATGTACATATCATTTATAAATAGATATTTAGCTTACAAAATAAATATATAAAATACGCTACAAATCTGATCGAGTATTTATTTAATCTAATTATTCTAATAGAAGGCAACTCGTTTCAAATAGTGTTATTTATCTCATTTATATGTCTAAACTAGAGCTAGTATTTGCCATGCCACCTAATAAATTTGAAAAATTTGATAGTAAATACTATACATGCATACTTTGCATGAACTGTTTTTAAATGCATTACGAAAAAACGTACAAATATTTTGGTGTAATAAGAATGTAACTTTAAACTGGCTCAAATGATTCATTTCTCGTGCCCCCCCCCCTCCCCAATTCCGGCATCCGTACTTAACGGGCTCCCTTTCTACACCACACAGCAAATAATTTGGTGTAAATCCAGTCCGGTGTAGCCACATATGCACACCGCCGGTGTTAATTTGCCTGGATTGCTACCGCGCGGTGTGCATATGTGGCTACACCGGACTGGATTTACACCAAATTATTTGCAGTGTATGTTCTGTCTCCATGACAACCAGAGTCATCTCCTCCTCCATGTACCACCCCCCGAACATAAATTTCGGCTCGAAATACGGTCGTGCGAAGCTAGCCTTTATATTTATGCGCAGGGGGAAACAATCCCTTGCAGTGTGGCAATTTCCGTATTTCCAGGCCTCCATTACACGGTCAGATAACAAGGACAAATTGTAACATTCCTAAAATACCAAATCCTCATTTATTCTTTAAGGGTTGGGACAGAAATTTTGGTCAATAAATGAAAAATTTCTCGTCTTGTTTTTTATAGTACAATTTAATTCAAAAGTGTTTCATATGCATATAGGTTTAGAGTCATTCACATGTTAAAAAATTTGGTCAGTTAAGAGCACAAAGTTATAACAATTAGCATGGCAGGGTAGGCATCGATAAAATTTACAACCGACAATTTCTCCTATTGTTGAATGAATCCGAATATATTGTTAATTAAATTGTTTACAGTGACCCTGCTCGATGTGTTAAATTGTTTATGTATAAGCAGTATTGTTATAAATACTTACACAACCTAGGAAATGAGTACGTGACACGTATATTGTATTGTTCGTTATACTCAAGGGGGCGTTATTTAGTTGCTAAAAAAGTTACAAGCCAATTTTTTAATCAAATTTTTGTGTAATCTTATAAAAAAATTTGCCAAACGAGGGATATATTTTTATTGATTTGCTGCCAAACGTAATTTAAAAAAATTAAAATCAAACCATGTACAAAAATTAATTAAACAATTTGACTTAAGTAAGGAAATGTTATTTTTATTCAAATTTACTTAGCACAGAACTTCCTGGATTTAGGGGAATTAAGTGGCCCCCGTCCCCAGTGGGTTCGTGATATACACGTCACGCCAGGTAACTTACTCCGATTTTTTCAGAAATCTACTCCAGTTTTATACTTCTTCCGAACACCCCATAATTTAATTTGCAGAATATTTTTAAGTACAAGTTTCTAATCTATTTTCTAATGCTGAGTAACAATAATCGGATTAAACCGTAAGTTCGAGAGGCATGCTCAAAAGGATTTGATTTTTTTAGACTTGTAAAGCCGATTAATGTGCAACGAGGCAAATAATTTGATTGTACTCTTCCCTAATCAATTGATTTTTTTATATAATTAAATTCGTGGTTACGTAAGGCGAGTGAAATTTTAGTATTTTAACATTTATTTTGTTTGATTTTCAGCCACAGTGTGATTATCACCACATTTTTTGTCGTCGGATACTTTTATCCCTCAAAAGTCAGACTCGGAGATTTAATTCCCCCTCAAACGTCCTGAGGACAGGATTTGTCACCTGCGCAAGGTCACAGTCGACCTGTCCAGGAAGTAAGACATTGTCAAAAATTTAGATATAGATTTGTATTAATATTCGAATCTAAAATTGATTTTAGTATCCGTATTTTATTTTGGTCGTTCCGAGGTGATTTCATTAGCGAGCTACTAATTAAAACTACGGTAATGTGAATCTATTAAGAAACCATTTATGTGGTTTACTTCCAGAACTTTACTAATAAAAGATACCCACTTACAATTTTAGAGATCCAACGTCCGACAACTGAAAAAACAGGAAGTACTCAAACTTATCGTAGCAAGCATAAGGCAAGAATAATTTAATGAAAATTAATAAATTTTGTAAGACAACAGTTGATTTTTATTTTATTTTAGTAGGGAAAACTATCAAACTTGACTGGTCAAGAAGGGACAAATAATATCACTAGATAAGCAGATAAAATTTGAAAATCACAGGAAACGTAAGAAATTTGAGTTAATTTTTAGGGCTGTGATAGGCAGCTTCACACGGCGTCGGCCAAATTGGCCGCGGCACTTAAAAAAATGGTGGCGTGCGACCTAATATGGGCGCGGCCTAGGTCAGACATTTACATAAAGGCTTCATTGTCGGTCTCAGAATTTTGGCCTACAAATATATGTAGGCTTCAGATTAAGAGCTTGCAGCCTTACCGAGGTTGGCCTTGTCCACCCCAGTTTTCTACAATATGCCGCAGACTTAACTCGCCACGGTCAAAAATCCAGAAAGAGGTCGAGGTATAAAATGTCAGAAAGAAAGCGAATCCGCCCATCAGTGCACTCTAAATACAGAAATCCGGGCGTTCCTCTCATATGCATAAACATTTTGATGTAGACTTTACTTTCGGGAATATTATTATGTTCTATTTTACGTTAAAAACATGAAACTACGTTCAATACGTTACCAATTTATACAAAATGATGTATTTTTTAACAAATTTAGATAAGAACTACCTGCAATTGGTTGGGATTAAGTGGGTTACGTCCACATTGAATCTGGGTGGTAGGTAAAATTCAAGCGAGGTAGGTTAAATTTGCTCTGATTTTTCCTTAGATGTAGCTCCCTTTTGTTGCCCCGTAATTTAACTGGAAGGATATTTTAAGGGCATGTTAATCTTTCTCTTGATTTTTAGTCTTGTTGTTAATGATTTAGTCCATAGTTAAAATTGGCAGTTCAAATTTTAGTGTTTTCCTATTTAATTTGTTATCCTTTTTCTTTTAGATCGCCCCCCTTTATACGAGAAAGTTTTATCCTTCAGATAGAAGTTTACACTCTATCTCAAACGCCTTGTGGAAACGACTTTTTACCCGCACGAGGCCACAAGACCTGCCGCCTGTTAGGGCAGTGAGTCCATGCCAAAAATTCTTATATTTGAATTTATAATCAAGTGTAATTAATGAATTCATAATTAATTCTAGTATGTTCATTTGACGTTGATCCGTTTGAGGTGATTTCATTTCGGAGCTACATAGTTAATACCAGCGCAGGGTAAATTATTAACTTCATGGAAAAAATTGACATCTACAAATTTTATAAAAGATTTTTTAAATTTTATAGATCAATATCAAGCTCAAAGCTTTCTGGGATTGGAAACGGGTACGTGGTTCACGTCTAACAAGAATCGGTGAAAGAAAATTCACTCGAGGTAGACTAAATTTACGATGATTTAGTTAAATACCTCCATCTGGCTATCCCAAAATTTATTTTCAATATTTTGCAGGACAATAGTGTATTCCTTAATGAAATTAATCAATAGTTTATTGCAGCAAATAGAAATTTAGTCTTTCAGCATTTTAATTTTAATTTTTTGTTGATCCCCAGCCCTTTCGTCGGATACTTTTGTCCTTCTAAATTAAGGATCTTAAGCATCCTGAGGACTGGATTTATACCTTAACACAGCCTGATAGGATTTGCCCCTTTCAAGTAAATCTATGCTAAAAATTCTCATCTGTATTTATGAAGTCATAATCATTTTTATAATTAATCAGTGTCCGCATCTCACCTTGGTCGGTCAATTTGTGGTGCTTTTATTAGCAAGGTACTTTACGAAAGGGAAAGGTGAATTATTAATGAACTGTTTACCGAAATTTAGGTCGCAGGATTAATTATGACTCCTGTGATTTTACAGATTATAGACGAACCCCTGACCACAGTATTCCAACCTGTTCATCTAATAATTGGGTTAGAATATTTATAGTTTAATCAAAGATTTTGTAGACAAAAGTTAATGATTAATTTTATTTTAGAACGGAAACCACATAGGCTTGACTGCAGTGGCTACGACATTTGGAGATTTGTAGAAAAAAAAATCCAAGCCTTTCGACAAAAGTAGGCGTTCAGCTAATGTTTAGACCTAATTTCGCTGCGATAAATATTATTATGTAGCAAAATGATAGAAATTTGTGCATGTGTATGGTTAAAACTGAAACTCTGGTAAAAACAGGTTCCAACCATGTTCATAAATATTTTGGAGGTGATTTTGAACTCCGGAACGTTGCTATAGCGCAATACATAAGAAAATCAGGCAGGATTATGCATGAAACAATGGCAAAAATATACATTCCAGCCCTTTTCACAATTATTGTGGCATGGGGTTAAAGCTTTTAAATGCCATTATGGCTAAAAATTATACTAATTCGTAAAGTAGGACGTTCAACACTGGAACTTGGTCAAAACTATACGTTCCAAACATTTTCACACTTAGGAGGAAAGACCCTCTACATGCCCCTCTCAGATCTCGATGCCCTTTGGATATTTTGTAGTGTCCCATGAATGTACAACAACACTGAAGTGGTTTCATGCCATGGCCACATTTGCGCCCGCCACACCCACTCAAAGGTGCCCAAAAATTGCTTTCACTCTAGCTTTCAACCATTCAAAACCACGCCAAAAATCCAATTTTACTCCGATTTTGAAATTTCTTTCACCATTATACTCCTAGATAGTTGCTCTCTTATGTCCAACATCAAACTCAACTTGTTCGATGGTTATTGCGCAGAAATAATTTGCTTTGTTGATTACTACAACAATGCTCATTCAGAATTTTAAATTTTAAAAATACTAAACATTTCATAAAGTTGAGTTTGATGTTGGACATAAGAACACAACTATCTGGGAGTATAATGGTGAAAGAAATTTCAAAATCGGAGTAAAATTGGATTTTTGGCGTGGTTTTGAATGGTTGAAAGCTAGAGTGAAAGCGATTTTTGGGCACCTTTGAGTGGGTGTGGCGGGTCTTTCCTCCTTAGAGTAGCATTGGGTTTAGGATTTTAAATGCCATTATGGCTCAAAAATTAAACAAAATCGTCTAGAGAGACGTACACAACTGGAAACTGGGCAAAAATATACGTTCCAATCCTTTTCACACTTAATCTGGCATTAGGTTTAGGATTTTAAATGCCATTATGGCTAAAAAATTATATAAATCCGTGCCTTGCGACGTACGAAAATGGAACCTTGGCAAAAATATACGTTCCAACACTTTTCACACTTATCGTGGCATAAGGTTTAGGATTTTACATGCCATGATGGCTGAAATATTTTACAAAGTCGCCTAGAATGACATCCAAAACTGGAAACTGGGCAAAAATATATGTTCCAATCCTTTTCACACTCATTGCGGCATTAGGCTTAGGCTTTAAAACGCCATTATGGCTCAAAATTATATAAATCCGTGCCTTGCGACGTACAAAACTGGATCCTAGGCAAAAATATACGTTCCAATCCTTTTCACACTTATTGTGGCATTGGGTTTTGGCTTACTGCGGGTTTCCTTGATCATAAATTTTACAAATTCGTGCAGAGGGACTTATGAAGCTGCAACTTGGACAAAAATACACGTTTATACAAGTTTTTGACGATTTTCACAAAATTTTTTCTGCCAAACGGGGCGTGAACTCATGAAGCCTCTAGCTGGAGGTGACACTTCAGGGTGGATAGCTTAATTTGTGACAGCTACGAACCCCTGATTGAGGTCGCTCACTGCGCGACAAGGTCTCAAAGTGGGCGCAAAACACAAAATTTCGATGTTTGAACACCGATAACTAGGCTCTGAAGCGTCATACGTTGTAAATTTATATGATTTTCGGTCAACTTTCAAAGATCTAAATCTTCCATCTAATGCAATAGTTTTCAAACCTACATCCCCTCACATGGAGATAAATCCTCCCCCAGGAGGTGTGGTCGCACTACAGTCATATAATTTACGTCATCAGTCCCCAAACTACCTAATATGCACAAACAGCTCAAAAAAGTCCTTCATTAATTTCTGACATTTCCAACCATAAGGCGGCCGCGGTGTAGCAACTTGAGGGTATATTGTTACCCTAGGGTAACAATATACGCTCCATTCCGTTTCAGACATATTTGGCATTGTGTTTAAGCTGAGGAATTCCGTTATGGCTCAAAAATCTTACAAATTCCTGCAGAACGACGTATAAATCAGGAACTTGGGCAAAAATATACGTTCCATTACTTTTTTGACTTATTGTGGGATTGGGATTGGGCTTGTAAATGCCATTATGGCTCAAAAGTTACAAGTTCGTGCAGCTCGACATACAAAACTGGAACTCGAGCAAGAATACACATTCCATTCCTTTTCAGACTTACTGTGGCATAGGGTTTAGGCTGAGAAATGCTATCCAGAATGGTTATATAATCTCATCCTTGAATACAAACGAATTGGGTGAACAGTAAATGCAAAATCATAATTTATGAAACCGATTACATACTACAAAACATTTGCGAATAAGCTTTGGGTTTGTAAGTAGTAGTGTATGTGTATGATAAAAAATGATAAGACCAGAGTTTAAAAATTTCATGCCAAGCAACAAAAATGTTTAATAAACATTACTTAAGCATTAAACATTTAAACATTAAACATAAAATTTTTTATACTAACAAAAAATTCGGGTATGAACAATCTTTGAGGGAATACTTGTTTCTTTACAGGTTTGGCGTAAGGGGTCAAAATAACAAACCGGCTGCACGTTCGGTATTGGTGAATAGCGACACAAACTGGTAAGCGGCCTTACACTCCATTTATATAATACTTATTATTAAAATTTCCTCATGGTTAAGTAAAATTTCGAATGACACTAGTGTTTGTGCAAAACATGCCCAATTATGTTTACTTAAAATTTATTTAAGATGGTAGGATTCAACATGGTAGGTTGTATATTCAACATGGTAGGGTAGGATCGCCCCACATTGGGTAAATTGTACACAACCAATTGTGTCATTGAACAATTTACTTAACTAGGTTTATATAGAATCAAAGATTAATTTGTAGAAATCGATAAACTGAATTTGAAGAACTTATTAATAGAATTATGAAAAAATGCAGGGCTACTATTTTATTAGCGGCTACTATTTGAGTTTTTACGATATGTTCATGGACTAGATAAGTACGTTGTGTACAATTGTGTCTTGGAAATTAAAACCAAGAATATTTGACCCGCATATTTATAAAAAATATATATGTATGTAACACTATCGTTTTTAATTTGTCCGGCCGCAGGACAATTTGGATTGGGATAGAATTATAAATTCCGCCCTCGTCTTAGCTGGTTAATAATTTCTCTTTTTAGGTTATAGTGAGAAACATGTATCTACGTTGGGATTCAAGTTGCTACAAACATTAAGTTTCAATTTGTTGTATTTTTTTTAGCTCAATTTATGTTTTTAATTATACTCAAGTGTCAGTTGTGTGACTATGGGGTGCCCCATACACCCGGGTGTATGAAACATTCAAAACAAGACATAATTAGTTTCAGCCCTTGTCTTATTTCCTTCCAAAATTTCGTTTAAATAAGTTCGTTACTTTATTTTATATGCGCGAATTTAAAAATTTCGGATACTTCTTAACCACCCCATAATGCCTTTTCCTTTAACGAGGTTATGCTATTATGCTTACACATGTACATATGTTTTGGTTGGAATTTTTCCATCTAAATTTGTTCTTACTTAGGGATTGAGCATTCTAAATCCTAAAACTAAATAAGGTAGATGTAATTATACCTGCACCACTGTTCATCTTATTTATAACGAACGGGATTTGATGATTAAACAAATGTCTTCGGTTTGTTAGATAACGCGGCAACTGTTGCGACTGAGATTAAGGGCAAATTGGGACGAATTGAAGCGGCAAATTCGTCTAGAAACGACCAAAGGAAACGAGATTTAATAGATGTGGCTCTTACGAAATCAAAAATCATTGTCGTCAAAGCGAAATATGAAACAAAACTTGAAGATCAAAATCTCCCCAGGATGGTGAAGAAGCTAGAGTTCGGAAACATAGCAGGAAAAAGTTTCAGACACTCATTGTCCCCCGGAACGATGCAGAAAATGAAGGCTCTATATAGAAATGAGTCAGAAAAGTTTATAGCCATTGCGAACTCTACAATGAATTCGGTTATACAAGAAGTTTCTCGCGTTGCAAAAAACCCTACTTATGGGAAGGGATTTAGGAAAGTGGTAAACAAATTTAAGAAACTTGCAGCTTCTTTTAACGGACTTGATAAATCCATCACGCATGATTCGACGGCTCAGAAATTCATCAGAGAAGTTAAAAAGCAAAGGGTGCGCAAGATTTCGAAGGTCGCAGAATATAATGTTCACTTATTGGGGAAGAGGATGGAGAGGATTAAATTTTATGAGACAATTTTTTCCAAGGAGACTACAAAATCACTGCATAAATCGCTTACTCCGTTGAAGAAACCGATCGCTAAACTTCTCCGGGTTGTGGCCAAGAATCAGGAATGGTACACATTTCTCAAACAAAAGTACGCTTCTTTTCCATATCCGACAATTCAACCGAAGAAATCAAACAAGAAGGGGAAGAAAGTCGATCAAAGAAGGGTACATAGGGCAACATTGTTCAACGCCGTTGTTAAGGCATATAATACGAGTCAACTTGCAAGGTATGGAAGAATTGCTGCCAACGGTATGACAAAACAGCAGACAAAAGAAGTGGAGTATCTTGTTATGGAGAAGGACAATGAAATTTCGTACGATTGTAAATCCGTTCCGGACACTTTAATAATTAAGGGAAACAACATCAGTATGGATGATGCAAATTTTGAGTTCTGCAAAATGAATAATACTTTCATACTTGCGATGGATACCGTAACCGTTACAAAGAAGAGATTGGACTTTAATTCAAACATCTTTATTCATGCGGTTCGAGTGGTGGGACCAGAAGATTCATCTAGCACGATACACACTGGACATACGTATTACGACTATAAAAAAGACCCAGCCCCAGGCGGTCATATTGTTGTTGTTGCTGGTAGCCTAACCGGAAATTTGGTTTTTTCAAGTAAAGGAGGATCGAAGACCCTACGAAAGGGGATACCTGAATGTGAAGCTAATTATGGTGCTCCACCTGGAGCGGTGATTGTCATACAACTGTTTACGAACAAAACCGTTGGAATAAAGCAAATTGTCGCCCGCAAGTTCCCTTTTCCAACAAGTGCAGATTCAAGTGTGAAACATATATTGGTGAAAAAACTTGCATTAAGTTTGCAGAACTTCGCCAACCCTTGTCCCATAGCAAACCTCGCCCAGTATACATGTACACAAGTTTGCAACGTTTTCTTGATCTTTACGCAGCAGAAACAACATCTTTAAATTTTGAGGAACGCCATTTATTCCTGATGAAGATATATCTACACCCCCTTATTTCAAAAATGAGCGGAACATTGATGCACCTCGATTTCGTCAGGCATTACAGCGACTTCGAGGTCAGAATGACCGTTTCAGATGGAGATAAGGGAGATAATATGTGGCTTAACCTGTACAAAGGATTTCTATCCAACGTCACGGGAAACCTCACGAATTTTTTCAAGGGAACAGAAGTTCGGGTACATTGCCCCCTCTCATGTGGAAATGACAGTCGGGATATGAATGACGAAATTGGATATCAATGTATGCACACAATTCTTTTAATGTGATAACCCCATTCCGATGCTAAAAGGCCAGCACCGCCATTAGTATAAGGTTCTGTACCAATTTACATACATATGTGCGACTGCACAACAGTAGCATTGCCAAAATTTTATTTGATGGAATCATTGTACATGGCAAGCCCTTTCACATAATTTCTGACATATTCCATGATTAATTGGTACTTCAAATTCACAGTACCCATGGACACAAGAACAAACAAGGTATACGTAATTAATATTTGGTATCTACCTTAAATGCAATCGCTTATTGGTCGTAGTTGCACTCTTAAAAAACTGGTATTTAATTACTACCGACCTGAGTAAATATATGACTCCACGCAGGGTTTCTTCGCGTCTCGGGACCGCCTATGCTTTGCAATACATGCAAAAGCCACTACTGAAATTAGCCTGCTGGTGATGTTTTTCTTATAGAAAATCGAAAAATACGACATTTTTACTCTTTGCAATTTTTCGAAAAAGTGACCGTGTCGCCCGCTATGTCGAAATTTCGACAAAATTTCGACATGGTCGAAAAAATTTTTATTTTATATTTTGAAACCATACCCAAATATAAGAATCTTTGTCGAAGAAATTTTGGCCTAGGTGCAATTTTTCGATTTCAAAAAAATCACTCAAAATGCCCCAGGAAAATTTACTTTCTCCAAACCGGTAGATATATCGACGTTACAATTTTTTTTTGATAACTAGATACCTAACGACTTTGGTCTTGATGGATAAACCCAGCAAAAGTTTCATACCAGGATCACCAGGATTTTTTTAAAATTTGAGTTGCAAATTTTGAAAATTTGCCAAAAATCGGGTTTTCATCCCACAGCGGGTGACTTGGTGTTATTTCCGGTGTTTTGGTATAGGGAAACGATTTATAGGCTAAAACCAAGTAATTGTGTACAAATGAATGTTTTTGTTATTTTTCGATCTTAGCGAAATTCGACGTGGCGGGCAACACGATCACTTTATCGAAAAATCGTAAAGAACAAAAACGTCTTATTTTTCGATTTTTTATAAGGAAATGACAAACCACAAACCAAAACCCTGACTTTATATGATGCATATTACAAATGGCCAATGTAAGATTTTGCATTATGCGTATATATATATATATGCGCACATGCATACATAACATATGCCTATACATGTATGTTTCTGTTTCTTGTTTCATGGCCCGTGGCGTCTCCACGGGCCATGGGAACAACGGGCATTACTGTTTGGTAATGTGTAGACTGTGTCGTAATGAAAAATTTACCACTAAGTAGCAAACTATTACTAATCCGATAAGAAGAAGCCATTACCAAATCAAAACCAGTAAGATGTACACACATACATGACATACATATTACGTAACGATGAGGGGAGATGAATTTATAACCAATGGACACCGAGCGGGGAGGGGGTCAAAATTGTTAGAAAATCACCACGTGACTTATGTATGCATTCTCCTCTATTGTATTCTCTTCTTTGTTAATTGGATATGATACAAAACCCGATGAGCGTACCAGAGTCACAACGTGATTTGTAGAGGTGAGTCGGTCTCGGCTTTTTTCGGGCTAGCCCGAGCCAGCCCAAGCCCTACGGGCTTTGGGCGGGCCGGGCATGGCGGGCTTTACTTGAGTAGGGCTTGGGCGGGCTTTACTTGAGTAGGGCTTGGGCGGGCCGGGCTTTTGAGTTGAGTCAATGAACCGGGTCGGACTTTGGCGGGCTTTACTTGAGTAGGGCTCGGGCTTTACTCTCGACCCTAAAAAAGCCCTACTGATTTTTTTCCTGGAGTCAGGAGTGATATGAGAGTCGTAAAGTTTGGTAAAAAGCGCACCATTGTATTTTATATTTGAAATTCACAATTTATTATTTATTCTCATAGAATTTTCACTAAAAATAATTCCAATATCAAAAATTTTCAAAAATGAAACCGACTGTTGTATCGGTGTGGAAAAATTGGCCACCTCGTCAGGGTTGCACAGCTTAAAAGTGTCAAAGGACGATGAATAACAGATAAGCCGACTGTGCAAGAAGATATTAAAAGAAGGTCAGAATGTTGGATTAAGCGAGGTCAGCATCTATCTTTTGGTGTGGCGCCACACAATTTCCACTGATGCGGAAAATTTCTCAAAGTATATTATACATCCCCGCATCACAAGCTAGAAAGTGTTTTCAAGCACCGGTTTGACGTTGACCGCGCGTTGCACTAAAGTACTTTATACAATCTGACATTCGTTCATAAAAACGGCTTGTTTTTATTGCTGAACATTATTGGCATTAACAGTTTTGGGTTTGTCTATTTTTCTACCGTGTAAAAATAATTTGGTGAATACTAAACCTATTGAATTTGTTTGTTAAATATTTTGGACTAATTCATTTATCAATTCATGTGTCATCATACATACCTATAGGTTAGAGCGCTCTACAAGTTTTATTTTTGAATTGTATAACTTTTCTATCGACAACTAAAAAAGCCCGACTAGGCCCGGGCTCAAAGCCCTACGGGATCGGGCCTGGGCGGGCCTTCTCAACGCCCAAGCCAATAGGGCTTGGGCGGGCTCGGGCTTTAGAAATCTGGACTTGGGCGGGCCCGGGCTTTGAGTTTGACTTTGAGTCGGGCTTGGGCGGGTTGGGCTTTGGAAATCTTAAGCCCGACTCACCTCTAGTGATTTGTATGGCAAAATTAAAGGTCGCAACTCCCGCTTAAACGAGCCAATAACACGCATAAAGCTGTTAACAATAACACTTTTAAACCCTTACCACAAATCAAACTTACTGACAATGCAAGCCTGTTACGTGTAAAACTTAGGTCTCAATATGACCAATTTTATTTTGTTCACCACAAAAAAATAAGCATACCCGTATTTTCGCATTTTTCCTAATGCGATAATTTGAGCGCGAGGCGGAATTTTAAACTGTTTCCCAGCAGAAACCTCGGTTTTTAAAAATTCTGTAAATTTTCGAACTTTAGCGCGAATCTAAAAATTCGAAAACAAGGCTCTTCAGAATGATTTACCTGACTTATAAAAAATCCAATTGTATTGAAATTTGAATTTCAGAAATTTTGGCCAGTTTTTGAAATTTATTTAAATTACAAAATCTTTGGAATATTGAAATTTTCAAAAAATATTTTTTATTAGTCAGGTAAATCATTCTGAAAAAATATGTTTTCGAATTTTTTGATTTGCGCTCAAATTCGAAAATTTACAAAATTGTTTAAAACCGAGGTTTTGGCTGGAAAACTGTTTCGAGATTCGTGCCTCGCGCTTAAATTAGCGCATTAGGAAAAATGCAAAAATACTGGTATGCTTATTTTTTGTGGTGAACAAAATGAAATTAGTCCTATTGAGTTCTGAGTTGTACACGAAAAAGACTTGCATTATAAGAGGAGCAAATACCATTTCACTGTGCTTCCTATCTGAGGGTAAAGCCGGGAAGCATGGCCCAAACAAATAATAAAAATTAATAAGCCTACACAGTTGGGAACCCCTGAGTCCTATACATATATTCATCCAGAAATTTCGGACGGAATTTTTCGGCCGAACTCGATAGTTTGAAAAATAGTTATTCGATGTATTACACTAACAACTAGCGCGGTGCTGTCCTTTTACCTTAACTACAATGTGTAATGGCATAACATATTTATACATTTGTAATTTCAAAATTTTGTAGGGAATTCATTGCAAAACTATAGTCACGCGCTCACTCTAACCAAAAATGACAAGATTGAAGAATACACGTATAATATGAAACGATTGGAATTAGAAGATTGTGTTAGCCAAGGAAAGTTCCCTTATTTTGAATCATTTCGTAAATCAACTTATCTTCAGCGTTGCCGCCTAGAATCATCATCATGGTGCCACGGGTTGGAAAACTGTAGACGAAACTTAACATCGTACTTGGGAAACGATTCGATCACCGAGTACGCTCTAATTGGTGCAAATTGTGGATATTGGAATATGACTTCCGATTCGACGCAGAAGTGGTTTGACCTTAACTGGACAAACGTCTGTCATTCTGATGATGTGGAAACCCAAAAGACTTTCAGCGACTGCATTCTGAAGTTTAAGAACATTTATCAACATCAATGTCACAATTCTTACCATACGATTGAGGAAGGTTTAGCCGCCAAGAGGGCAGGTGCGTTTTTAATATCTGCACTAAGCAAAGGAATCTATCAACATGGATATCATGGTCGATATTGGGACATATCTCGATAGTTCGGTGGAAGTTGTGAATGAATTTAAAAAGCTTGATGAACAGAAAAATAGAAAAGAACAGTATAAGAAGAGGCAAGAACACAGACAAAATGTCCTCAATGAATATCAAGCTGGAATCGAGAGAAAAAAACAAGAAGCCACTGACATTATAAAAAATCAGCTCCAGCCAATACTTTCGCAAACACAGAAACAAATTGATGCCGGGCTTTTGGATCTGGTAAAGATGGTTCATGAGAAAGTAAAGGAAGCACAAAACAAGGAAGAAGAACTTCAAAAGCATCAACAAACCATGGCTGACACCTTACTACGTAAGACATATTTTGACGCGGTAGATGTTGGGGCATCGTTACTTAAGCTTGTCCCAGAGATCGGGGAAGGTCTGAGTATCGGCACCAGTACTAGGAATGCTATTGATAGAGCAATTTTTTTACCTGCTGAAGACCCGGCGAAGAGAGTAAAAGAAATAGGAGAAGAGATGAAAAGCAACACCAAAGCACTTGAAGCTTTTAAAAAAGGACATCACCAGCAACAATACGCCGAGTGTGAAAGGCAACTCGCTAATTTGAGTGCAGCATTACAAGAAATTCCAGAAGAAAAACTGGGAGATAAAGGCAAATCACTCAAGGCTGACATAAAATCATTTACGTTTGATATCAATATTAATATACTGGATCATGGGGGAATCCAGGCAAGATCAAATAGCATAATAAATGCTTCTATCGAACTCTTAACCCCATTGCTTGATGACACAGACGTTCATGACCTTGTGAAGACTGCATTCGGAAAGGTGAGAACATTTGGAACGTCCTCTAACGCCTTTAGTACTTTTGCTGGCAAATTTGTATCTAACATAGACGAAATTGAACTCGCCGGTAAATATATTACCGAGGCCCAGGCTCAGATTGTAGGCTACCGGAAGATGGAAAATGAGATTTACGAGTACCTAGCACCGATGATATCTTCAATGAACGGCGCCATTAACGAATTTTCCAGCGGGCAGGTCCACGACAAATCACTGGCGGCCTTAACAGGTTTCCAGTTTAAAATGCAACAAAATATAAAAGAAGCTCGACTAGACATTCAGAGATTTACTAAAGCAGTAGACCCAAATGGTACTTTGAATTTGGATAACCTCATTCTAAAACTGGATGGAGCGATGGGGGCTGTGTTTGAAATTTATAAAATCATAGAGCGGAACAACGAGCAGCAGAGCCAAGCTAATCTTCTTGCTGTACTAACAGACGAGAAATTTCCGTCTGATCCACATGATAATTCCCCGCTCCAAGTCGCAACTAAAGAATTAGAACTCTCTCTGGTTAAACTTAACGTGATTTCATTTTATAACCGTGCATTTAAGGCCGTAATGCAATATGGGTTTCCCTTTGGCGGGGATTACGTTAAAGAATTTTCTCTCCCTATCGATCTAGAATTAAGAAATGACACCCACGTGATCGATGCAACGGCAGAAAAAATTGTTAAACTCAAGCAAAAACTGATACAAGCCAAAACTTTTATTCGTACCGGGACGGACTCAAATATCATCCGTTTCACCAAAAAAAATGACGATCTAATGTACACATGGCATGGCGAATACCACCAACAGGATATAAATGACCTATTCACCGGCAAATCTATACTTCTCACCACCAATATATTTGATATACGAGTGCCAGATGGCCTTAAGTTTTCGACTTTGGAGCTACAGTTCAATATGGAGGATGAAGCACAACATGTTTTATTGAATGCGCAATTGGATCTATACAACATAGAAATCACGCATACCGGAAATTCATATTATAAGTTCCAAAATCGCTTCTATGTAATGACCACACCATCACTGGAATTGATGTATGGGCACAAGAAAGATGCCAACGGAGACTCGGACATTTACAATGAATCTTTCAACAAATTGAGTAAAGGCGATGTAATTCTTAGTCCGCTAACGACGTGGATTGTAAAACTTATCCCGCGACGAAAAGCAAAAAAATTTAAGAATTTGGCCCCGTTTTTAAATAAATCAATTGACATTCACCTCGCCGGAGATGGTTTATTTATTAATAAAAAACTTAATGCAATAGATATTTCACCGTATTACCAGGAAGACTTGACGTTAAAAAAAATTGAAGAAATCGAGAACGGCGACGAAGGTGATGGTGATGGTGATAGTGATGAAGAGGAAGGGGAGGGGGAAGATGAAGATGAATAAATTGACGCAATTCTTACACATTGTGTCTACTTTTGCTAGCTAAACAGTTTCCACACAAATTCGACGGCATGGGTACTGTGTGTGGACAAGTCTGTTTCATGGCAACAAGGAGATGGGCGATCGATGAAAAGGTCACCCAGACACCACGTACAAAAAAATGAGTATCCCACTCCAGTGAGAGAGCGGGTTTATTGCGCTGGGAATTTAAAGTTGACAACGTGTACCATATGTCTGTCATTTTTTAAGACTCCAAAACCACAAACCTTGCAGAAAATAAGGGATTTCGGTGGAACTAGATTTCGGGCTGGCGGAGGAAAAGAGGAGATTGGGTTGAGATCGCGGAGGCCTACACTAAATATTATTTAATACCACTTTATTTTTATTTTGACTTACAACCTATACGAAATTGAACAACGTTATCTTCAATATAGAAATAAACTGTTTTAAATAATATTTTATTATTGTAGCCCTGCGCAGCACGATCGGCAAATCACGCCTCTTCTACTCCGCCAGCCCGAAATCTAGTTCCACTGAAATCCCTTTCTGCATTTCATTTTTGATTTCTGCATTGTTCGTGGTGTTAAAATTTTTAAAATATTGTCAGAAATATTGTACAAATTGTCAACTTTCAATTCCCAGCTCAATAAACCCGATCTCACTAAATTTGACTAAAATCGTTGTCAACTTAGCGTGCACACAGACAAACAAACATATTTCCATTAATTTCTCGCTTAATAACAGGTCACAGAGGTGAAATATCGAAAAATTTTATAGGAAAAATAATTTTCCATTAATTTTTTCTAAATTCTGGCAACGTTTGAATTTTTTTGTTACGTGGTATCTTGGTGACCTTTTCATGGATCGTCCATCTCCGTTTTGCCATCACACAGACTTGTCCACACACAGTATCTGTGAAAACTAGAAGTTATAAATGATTGATTTAGTATAAAATCCACTGTCCACCACTTATTATTCAAGTGTAATATAACTAAACCTATCGTACAACAATTCTTATGCAAATTTTAATTTAGTTCGTCTACAACTTTCCACGCCATGTATAACGAGAATTATATTAATACAGAACTCTATAAAAATTTATTAATCACCTTTGTAATCATTTTTAAACTCTTCGACCTATGTAATTATTTTAGCGAAATACCTTAAATCTTAAATATAATGAAATATTTTTCTATGTATGATGAGGGCCAAAGGCCATGTGTCATTTAATAAATTGATTGATTGATTGATTGATTTAGTATAAAAAGATTGATAGAAGAAGGATTAAGTATAAAAGCGGAAATCAACGAAATTACATAGGAATGGTGAGTAGGTCATTAGAATTGTAGTGACTTCAAATTATATTACAATTGGTTTTACTAATAAACTAGTAAGAACTTTAAAATTGTAAAAAGTTTTCCAAATTAGTAGGAGGTAAAAAGTTTAATAATTGCTCGACATTTTACATGTATGCAAGTACGTATTTTGCATATGCGTAATGTTTCATGTTTCTTAGTTTACCAACCACTTACTAAATTTAATTCAATCTAAAACTACTCTTTTCGAAAAGTCTGACTTTTTTGGAAATTAGAAGTGAAAAAGCTATGAAAATCAACTACATAGTTAACTACATAGTCAACTGATAAAGTAGCTGCAATAATATTACTTACAATTGATAGATGGAGGTCTCCCAATGCATGCTCACGGACTTACAAGGGAAGGTTCTCGACATCTACCCGTGCTCAGGGTACCCACTAGGTTTTTTAAGATCTTTTAGGACCCCAGTTGAGGGATTCATTCACGTGTTCACCGAGCGGCGCCAAATATGAGTTTTACACGCAAATCAGAACCAAGAATTGTGCAGTGGTGTGTGTGTGTGTGTGTGTGTTACCAGTTGAACTTGGCCCTTGATTACACACATGTCTCACATTGTCCAAGCTAATGTCACCTAGCGGCAGTTTGGGCACTATGTTGCATTTTTCGTTTCTAGAGGGCGTTTTTCGCTAAATTATCAAAACGTTCCAAAAACGTTGACGAACACGAGAACAACGAAACAAGCCCTTTAGATCCGCCGAGACTTAATCACATGAACGGGCTCACCCTCTAGATTTGACATTTGCCCTGTGACCTGGGCACACCCACTACATCTGACCTGTGACCTGGGCACACCCACTAGACTTGACATTTGACCTGTGACCTAGGCACACCCACTAGACTTGACATTTGACCTGTGACCTGGGCACACCCACTACATTTGACCTGTTACCTGGGCACACCCACTAGACTTGACATTTGACCTGTGACCTTGGCACACACCCCTGGACTTGACCTTGCACACCCCCTGGACTTGACCTGTGCACACCCCCTGGACTTGATATTTGACCTGCGATGTGCGTACAACCCCTAAAGTTGACACTTAACGGAGTTGACACTTCACCTGTGACCTGAGCACACCCACTATACTTGACATGTGACCTCTGTGCCCCACGGTATCTTTAACACTTTGCCTGTGCCTTACTAATTCTAATTACCTACCTGCGCCACCTATTGGATGTTTGCTGTTTGTCAGCGCTAGAGGGCGGTCTTTGCTCTAAGTGCCTAAAGGTTCTTAAAACGTTAGAACAATGCCATACTTTAGAGTTATGACCGAACGTTTTCGTGGTCACAACCTTTAGAGTCGTGACTGAACGTTTTTCGTGGTCACACCCTTTAGAGTCGTGACTGAACGTTTTTCGTGGTCACACCCTTTAAAGTCGTGGTCGTGACTGAACGTTTTTCGTGGTGACACCCTTTAGAGTCGCGACTAAACGTTTTTCGTGGTCACACCCTTTAGAGTCGTGACTGAACGTTTTTCGTGGTCACACCCTTTAAAGTCGTGGTCGTGACTGAACGTTTTTCGTGGTTACACAAGTTAGAATCCGGACGTTATGAACTCTATTATTAAAAATCTTGATATACAACGTGACAATCAAGTCCACGCTCCTTTGCTTTGTGTGAATGTAAATGTGTAACAATTATTCAGCAGACATTTGTATCGCTGAACTAAATAAAATCGTTTTGCTTAGAGCCCGCAATGCGGGCTTAAGAGACTAGTATGGTATAAATGAATCTTTCATCTGGGGTCCTAGTAGATGCTAAAAAATATAGTGTACCTTGATCACGCGTAGCCGTCAGGAACCTAACCGTGTTAGACCAACCAAGTATAAATCACAAATTTAACTGCTATAAATGTTTCAAACGAAACGACGTACTAATGCGCAGATTTGACAGGTTGGAGAGTGTAAAATTAGTCAGCCTTGATGTGCATAGTTTCATCTTTGAATGCAAATATACATATATCTCCGGGAAACCTGACCATTGGCAAATAGTGCCACTGGCAAATTTCATACTAATTTAGTTAGTGATGAATTAAGACTAGTTCGTCCAAATCTATGAGCACATTGTGGACGACCTCCATTGCATTATTCGTATCCGGAGGTCCGAAGATTGTTGTTTTAGTTAATGTAATTCAACGTAAAACTACTTTTAAAAAGAAAACTACCCAAATTATTGTCATGTAATTAATTAGAATGCTTTCAATTAGTATCTAAGACTTTACTCGATTTCAAAAAGTAACCCGATTAAAATATGAAATAAATATAATCGCCAGTTGAAACAAATAAAATGTGCGAAAAGCATTGAGTCAGACTACTAAATTATAAATAAATAAATTATTTTACAAATCTGTAAATTTGTTAAATTGTTATTACACAGATGACAGTTGAATTTGTTGGTTTTCCTTTGAAATTTGACTCCGGTATCCAACGCGTTATCTTGTCATGTTCGTGGCATAATGCCACGAATTTTACTAAATCTATAGAAATTTATTACTAATTTTCGAAAAAAAATAACGTGACGAACTTTTCATCTTTTTCTACAAACGTCTTGATAATGAATGGCAGATAGAATTCGTAATATTACAAATAAACATATTTGTAAAGCTTTTCTTTGTTTTATTCACCAAAACTGCGTGTTATCCAGTTATTAATCAATTGTAATGATAATAAACCGTAGTAACGTTAGAAGTAGCTCACCCTGCAATTTTTAGACACTAATGGTGCTATTCATTTATAATAAAATGGACCTGGTACATTTTAATTAGCATCAATTGATGCAAAAAGGTCGTTAACAGACGGACGGACGGACACGAGGAATTCAATAGCTCTCGTGGTACGCAGGGTGAGCTAATAATGATTCAAAATATGAGAAGTTATGAAATTCGCTTACAATTTGATAACCTTGCAAATTTGTGTGGGTAAATTATCTGGAGATTCACTTGTACGTACATCCTGTTTTTGAGCGTACAGTCAAAATTAACACAAAAAAGTAATTTTATACATTAACAGCGGATATAAAATTTGGTAAATTTTAAAATTCATCCATAATTACATAGGTTTTCATAGAAATTTTGTTGCGATCCCCTACCGACTTACAAAGTATTGTCCACATAGCACCTTGTTCTTGAGCGAATAGTCAAAAATAGCAACAAATACGAATTTTATACTTAATGCGTGTTGTAAACTTTGGTAACTTTTGAAACGTATTCATCAAAAGTAATTACTTTTGTTGATTTGATTACTATCATTAGCAGATTTACAGAGCCTGGTCGTGGTCGTGGTCGAACTTGTTCTTTAGCAGGTATGCAGAAATAGATGAACATATTAATTTGTTTTAATTATGATTGGCTTAGTGAATAAGAACCTATGAACCTGTATTATGTACATAATACAGATTTTTTTAATTATTGTCCATCTTCTCCTTAGATTCACAAAGTTTGTTCGTCGAGGTACTTCGTTCTATTGCAGAAAATCGGAATTTGGTATGCTACAAGTGGCTATAAGTTTTGATAAAGTTTATAACTTTTCCACAATTACGTAAATTTCTAACGTTCCTCATATTTTCCCCAGATTTGAAAAGTTTATTCGTCGGGGCACCTTGTTCTCGTTCTCTAGGACTGCAGAAGAACAGGAACAACTTATTCCCATCTTCCCCGGACTGGGAGCGTGCACCCCTTTCTCGACCAGAACTCGAGCAGAACTTAATTATTATATATAGCCTATCAAGAAGTATTTTTTTCAGCAAAAAGTATTTACAAATTTTGCTTATCGATTAATAATCTTATAATCTTCTCAGTCAGATGGTGGATCCATTGAGCAAAAAAATAGTTCCTCTTCAGGAAACAATAGAAATACAGTAATTTAAGGTTCACTTGTAATTTTTACAATGAAAAGCGAATTAACAAATTACCATGAATAATATCATTTTAAGGTGCGTGTACGGGTGGGATAAATGTACCGCATAAATGCCTGTAATCGTATGGTAAGTTGCAAATTAGTTACTTTCATACGTGTAATTTTTTTATGCAGATCTTATAATAAAATGAATATTTAAAAATTACGAATTTATAATTTACCATCCGATTACAGAAACTTATCCGGTACACCTGTACACTTTTGCACCTTTAACAGTGAACACAGAGGCGATACAATGACCAGGACTGGTTTTTTAATCACTCATAGATATTGATGGATACAGCAAATAAACATAGGTTCCGGATTGATGGTAGACAAACTAGTCGTCGAAACCTCATTGGTCGACAAACAACAGGTCGCCAAACTAACTAATCCCCAATCTTGTCGACAAAGACTGGTCGATGTTTCATTACCGTCAAGTTTTTAATAATCTCTGATAATCGTATAGGGTGAATAGTACGGCCGGACATTATGCTAATGGATTTCGAAAAAGGATTTGTTAAATCAGCACTGCAGGTATTTCCTGATGTGGTGTTGCAAGTTGCAAGGCTTCCAGCAAGAAAACTGCGTCGTCCAAAAAAACAGTCACAATCTTAAGTGAATGTTCGTTTGCGTAATCTTATAAACTATTTAATTCTCAAGGATTGAACTTTCCGATTTGTTAACTGGAGTAGCCAATAACATAATAGGGACGATTTCCAAACTCGAATGAATAAAAATCATTGAATTTGAAAATTCTATTTCTTTAGTACTGTTTTATTTTTATTGAAATCTATTTAATTGATTCTATTGATTTATTTATCTGCTACCATTCATTTCGATGCGAGTAATTATAAACATGACAACTCGAGGTATGATCAGAAGAAGGGAAAGAGTTCTGTCGTAGCAGAGAGTTATCATAGGTACACTCCGGTTGCGCAACTATATTTTGGGGGCTACCTAGGCAAATGATCAAAAATTGAGCAAAAAGTATTACTTATATTGTCTATATTATATTGTCTGCATGTGTGTTTGCTAGATTTTAGCATTTGAAATATTTTTTACGTCCATAAGGAATGGATTTTACAAGTATTTCGCTGCTATTCAATGAAATGATGTACTTTATTGTGCCACAACGCTGTTAAAGTTTTGAAACTGTTGTTTATATGTTATATACTTAATTTCCTTTCATTTCCTTACAGCGCGTCTTTAATTATTCCCCAATAATACAACCCGATAGTACATACCTCTCCGTGACGGTTCGTTTTTTATGCATGGCCCGTCTACATAAAAATATTACCCGGTAAAGCACGGAGATTCTGGAATTACGGGATATTTTTAACGTTGCTAGGGAATTTTTTAACTCGGTGCTAAGGATTTTTTGGAATCACATTCATAAGTACAATCATAATCATAATCATAATTCGTGTCCGTCTTTAATTGGTGGAGCTAGAATGCGAGCAGCCAAACAGAATGCAGGAATGTCACACAAAATTTAACGGGGCAGCTTTTCGAAATTATGATATAGATTGCCCCGAAGCTTTAAAAAAATTATTAAATAATTGGCTTGATTACTAACACCTTGGGTGACCTGCATTTGGTTTTGTTTATTACTACAAATTCAAAAACAATATACATTGGTATAAAGTGTAAACACATTGTTGATGTTCACTAGCATACTCAAAGTTCAGGAAGTCAGAGAAAGACCATCACCAAAGTTGGGAGCAGACTTGTTGAATATAATGCAACCATATTTCTGTATATTAATCTTTTTCCTCACGGAGCATCGGAAATACTCACGGTCAAGTAGTATCGAACTACTATCAAGCAGACAGGGTGGATTTGGGGGAGCCGAAATGTAAGGAAAATTATTAAAAGGAACTACATAAAATTGATTTACATACATATGTATTTGTGTATTTTATATTACTGGAGTCATTTACTTAAAAACGTACGTAGTAAGGCAAATTGTTATGTCCTTTACATAAATTAATGTAGCCAGCCCACTTTACTGAATTTTGAAAAAAATTGACGATGTCGCAAAAAAGCCCAGAAGATCTTTACCCACCAACTTTCAAAATTGTCTACGTTAGAAGTGAGATAAGCCCTTTTTCTGAAAGTAACTTTAAATTCGCTTCCATCCGTTATCCTTCACGGTAATGATCAGTGAACTGAATGAAAACGAACAGGTTCTACAGGCACTCATTTTTTTGGAGGAGGGCGTTGGACATAACAATTAGCTTTACTAAAGTAAACAAACTAAACTAAAAGTTTGTACCACAAAACCATTCACACATAAAATTTGTAATTTTGCTACGATCATCGGATTTAAGAATTTCTATGATAAATAAGCACATGTCCGTAAATATTATCATGTTAAAACTAAATTTGTTGAGCGTAATATTATTTACAATTGATAGCAAACTCAGAATTGTAAAATCAACATCCGCTCAAGCTCTTATAGTACCAGAGTAATTGTGAAAGTGCCTGATTACTGATCAACAAAAAATTGCGTCTATAAAAAAGTCTCTATTTGAAGATTATTTTAGTCAGAATGAACAATGTACTAGTAAATATTCTATCTGTTTTTGCCTCACATTCAGCAATTCAAGCCCGTCAAAGGGAGGTGATGTCGTTAAATACGAGGGCCGTAGAATGACAAACCTACCCGTCAACTTGCAACCGGAAATCAAAATGAAAGGAACCGTAAGTGAGCAGCTTGAAAATATCAGAATTGCAGTGGAAACGAAGTCATCCAAATACAAGCCAGTTGACGGTACTACTCATACAAGATAATATTAACATATATAGTTATTACTTAAAATTTCTGATAATATGTGCGAGGGTGTTCCAAAAAATAGCTTAGGATGGAAACGTATTTGAAACATAATTTTTGCATGACAACAAACCGCATGCACATTTTGGAAGTTGCCCATACTTAAAGTCTCGGGACAGTTGGTTTGTATAGACTTCGAAATTTTATTGCCATGTGGTATACATGTTTGACTCTATCGTGCTGGTAGCCGCACTATTACCGCATGGCAGGATTCCAATCTTTACTACATAATGCTGGCACGAGACGAAATCCTGGCTTACCCCGGTGGTGGAGGAATTGAGACAATCCGCTACCGCTGATAGTAATATTACCACACCAGCGGTAACACACGATATTAAGGTGTTATTAGATTATTAAGGATGTATAATATTTATATCCACCGCGAAAATTATATTCCCCAGTGGGACAAGTGTTTTAATTCTTTGGAGGAAATATACAGGTGTCATAAATTCATGATATTAGGCTCAAAATGCACAATGAGGAGTAGCCATTGCAGGAAACGATGTACACTTTGGTCAACTAAATTTTAATTGGAAGAAAATAGGTCCCAGAGTAAGAATTATACCATTCGACAAAGACATCCAACAACTATTTCAGAAGTGGAATTTAACTATTTTATTATGTCATCATACTTAATATTAGTGTTGCAACGAGTACTCGTTTCCACTCGGTACTCGGCAGACTCGGCGTATTTTTGGTGAGCTCGAACTCTGCAGAGTTTTTTGCACTCCGCCGAGTTTTATTATTATCACTTTTACAGCAAGACAATTTAAATAACATTTGCCAGTTTAGTGGATTAACTCAGATTTAGCTGAAATTTGTTTTTGTGAGTAACTTATAGTCCCTTGAGCAAAAAAACTATTTTTGTGGCAGTTTCGAAAAATGAAATTTCCAGAAATTTCAGAAAATTTGAACAATAATTATTTCATGCACACTTTTTCAATAAAAAATTCGCTGGATTCTTGTTAAGCATAGTTTAATTATTCTAAACAATCATGTTCATTGAAATCTGAGACAAAAAATTTTTTATGCAAAAATTTCCTAAATTTCTAGAAATTTTATTTGTCAAGACCGGAAAAAAGTTTTTTCTTGCTGAGCCGACCCTAGGGTATTCACAACAAAATTCAGCTAAATCCGAGTTAGTTCACTAAACTGCAATTCTACCAAATGTAGAAATTTGAAATTTAGACTTCTGCTGAGTCAGCAAAATTAATTATTTTGTTATTATGTACTTTTTAGTAAAAATTTTAGGAGTAACAGCTTGGTTTTGGTTATGTATGTTGTTGATGAGTCAAATTGAACTTTTCGATTGCCTTATTTTCGAGTGAAAATAGGAAAGCAGTCGAGCGCACTTGAAAAGCCGAGTGCACTCGGCTTTTCGAGTACTCGGTTGCAGAGTTTCACCGAGTACTCGAACTCGTTCGAGTTCGAACACTCGGCACCGAGCTTTGCAGAGTACTCGAACTCGGCTCGAGCTCAAAATGAAGGACTCGTCGCATCACTACTTAATATGATGCTTATTAGTTAAAAATATACACAACGAAGAAAATGTATTTATTATGTACGTAAGTCTGCAGCTCCATTATTTTTGAGTAACAATTCGTTTTCAATTTCGCTTAAAACTGTTAACAGAGGACGGGAATCCAGTTTGCAGACCCTACAGGAACCTGACCGTGGTATTCGTTGCCGACGGGAAGCATCCATTTTACATAAAGAAGGATACGAAACCCAGTATTATTGGTGAGCTAATCGTATTATGTATTTACAGTTTAGCCAATACACTTATATTGCTTTTGTCAGATCTCAAGAACCACTTTTTAGTTTTGATAAATTCATGTCATTTGATATGTCATTTTTCTCAGGAGGGGAGCTTAACCACCTGCCCCTCTCAGATCTTGATGTGGTTTGGATATGTGGTAGTGTCCTATGAGCGTACCAAAACCCTGAAGTGGTTTGACTCCATGGCCACAGTTACGCCCGCCACACCCACTCAAAGGCGCTAAAAACACGAAAAAAGCCCTGTTTTCACTTGTTCAAACCCTCGCCAAAAATCCAATTTTGCTCGAATTTTGGTAAAATTTACATTTTTGTAATCCCAGATACTTGCTTAATCATATCCAGCAGCAATCTCAACTTTTTTGAAATTTTGAATTTTTTCGAATAATTCATCAGCCCGAAAAAGCTCGAAAATTTCTAAAATTTCAAAAAAGGGAGATTGCTACTGGATATGATCAAACAAGTATCTGGGATTACAAAAATGTAAATTTGATCAAAATTCGATCAAAATTGGATTTTTGGTTAATTTTTGAAGTTGGTAACTTTTGTGGTTTTCATCCCTTTGAGTGGGTGTAGCGGGGGCAAATGTGGCCATGAAGTCAAACCACTTCAGGGTTATACTACACTCATAGGACCCTACCACATATGCAAAGCATATCAAGATCTGAAAGGGGCAGGTGGTGAAGCTCTCCTCCTCAGTTGCGTGAGATCGTCCCGTCGAGTTGTGAAGCATGATGTATGATATCTCACAAGAAATGGCATTCTTGAATTGAAAAGGCGCTAGGAACCACACCCATTTTGGGTATGCAGCATACCCAAAATGGGTGTGGTTCCTAGCATACCGTATGCTTACAGGATAAATTTTAATTACTCAAGCGAAATTACTTTCTCGAGTTCAGTAGTTTCACTGCTCACCTACAATGGTCTCGCTAACATTGAAAATTAAACTCACACGCACAGGGACATGTTTTCTAAATTTTAAGCATTCGATTAGTATTTTCGAAGTACTCGTTATTTAAGTATTCACTGGTCGAGCTGAAAGAAATGACAGATCATATATATGTGACATGAAACCATTTTACCGTGGTATCCTCAAAACTGAAAAGTCGCCGACGACCACACCCCCTGGGGGCGTGGTCTCAAAATTCAAAGTATTCAGCCAAAATCCTCTCGTCGTGCTGAGAAAAATGACATATCGCATGACATGATTTGGGAGCGTCCATAAATCACGTGATCGATTAGAGGGGGGGAGGGGGTCTGAAATTTGTCACCAATTATCACGGGGGGGGGAGAGGGGAGGGTAGATGGTCACATGTCACGTGACATGAGTAAAGTTTTTAACGTTTGTATATGCCAATAAATGTCAGAGAGTTTTATAAATTCTCCTGGCATACCACACGCACGTTATATAGATTTGATTTTCATTTTGCATATTTAGACACTTGCTTCGACTTAAGATTCTTATGTCTGACTGGCGTATTAAATGGTTATTTAAACATTCGTGTAGCTCAAATTTGATTAATGATTTAAAAAACAGTGTCGGAATAATATTGTTATTCCGGGCAACATGATTTAATTTGAGCATCATCATCTCCTGTCACGTGACCGGTGGGGGGGGGGTAGCGAAATTATCACCAACGGTCACCAAGGAGGAGGGGAGGGGTCAAAATTGTCCAAAAATCGATCACGTGATTTATGGACGCTCCCTTTCGTTACAATCTAAAAGTTGCCGAGCACCACACCCACTGTGGGTGTGGTTCGTAAATTTTAAGTTTTCAGTCGTAATGTCCTTATCATCCTGAGAAGAACGATATATCACACGACCTGGTTTCATTTAAATCGAAAAGGCGGCTAAGGCCACACCCACTGGGGGTGGGGCATATGACCCCTTGAACATTGCTCAGAGTGTCCAGAGGGTCGAGGTATATTTTCTATATGCAACTCGATTTTTGTGCTTTCAAATTCGTTTGTATGTATTAATTGTATTTTTTGTATTTTTTGAACTTGTGACCTTAATTTCGAGGGGGTGTGATCGAATTTCAAAAATATATATTTCGCCAATGGATCTAAGGTTTCTGAAAAAGTGTGAATTTTGGAAATCGGTCCACAATTTGTACAGTGATCCGAATTAGGTTAATGTTGCTAAGCATTGGCAAATAATCCTCTCAGAAAAATGTCTCTAATTTTAATTCCTCGACCAGAATTGCACACTCTAAACAAAATTGAGTAAAAAAGAGGATGACACAACAGTCGAGGTAAAATTTGTCCAAAATTGAGTAAAATTTGCCCAACGTTGTGCGAACAAGGTGCATCATCATCATAATTTTACTCAATGTTGGACAAATTTTACCTCGACTGTTGTGTCATCCTCTTTTTTACTCAAGGTTCGGCAAATTTAGTACAACTTTTTTTTAGAGTGCATGGTTTTCGTTCGTGATGGTAGGGAGCTATGTGCTGAAACTAATTTATCACTCTAATAGTGCATGGAGAATAAAATAGAGGACTAACAGACAGGAAAATATGAAATTTCCATAAAGTTCAAAGTTTAGGTCAAAGAGGTCACGTATCGACTTCTTATTCAAATTCTTGTTATGGTTCATCTATTAAAACTAGGGCTTCCCACAAGACGGGACAAGACAAGATTATACGTCTTGTCTCGTCTTGTTACAATCTGCGGGACGAAATATCAAGACAAGACGGGACGACAAGCCGTCCCGTCTTGCCCGTCCCGTGCAAGACGGGACAACACGGGACGCACACGTTTTAAATGGGTTGAATTTTAAATCCTTTCGCAAAATTTAAATTCGATACAGGAAGCATGATACAAATTGTTTATACTAACTACAGAATAATCTAACCAAGGTTTCGGCTGGTAAAAATCACATTACACTGGGAAATTGAAAAAGACCTTTGCCATCCCTAAAACGGAAAACCTCTGTCTTAATTTGATCGGAAACTGCTTGTTTTGAAATTCATTTTCTCAAAACTTGACCTCATGTTCGCATTGTACATAAAATTCTAAGTTATAAATTCTATTTCATAATAAAGAATTGGATAAAGCTATCCGAAAAATATTCGATGATTCGTTTCGATCGAATTTCCAGTCTAAGGGAATTACAATTTCACTCAAGTTATAGTTTCTTGAACAAATATTGCCGTTGCACCAGCTTTTAAATTCAATTTTGATAAATTCCGAGACGAAAGTATCATATTTAAATCATAGCAAGACGTCCCGTCTTGCCGAGACAAGACGGGACAAGACGTTGTTTGTCCCGTCCCGTGTCCCGTCTTGCTTGCCAACACGCGGGACGTAAATTTCCGTCTTGTCCCGTCTTGTTATCCCGTCTTGTCAAGACAAGACCATCTCGTCTTGTGGGAAGCCCTAATTAAAACCGCAGCATTTTCCTATTCAATTTTGCTGAAACGAGTTGGCCGATCGAGCCCATGCTTATAAGCATTGCAACTTTGATTGTGAGCCATTTTTGCAATTCTCCATGGATTTTCAAAATTAAGCATGTTTTGGAAACATTGGACATATGACTACAATATATAATTTCAAATTTTTAAAATTTGACCTAGTTGACCCAAAATTAAGGTCACAAGGTCAAAAAATGACAATATTTGCAAAGTCCTTAAAAATGCGTATTCGCTAATTATATTCGAAATTTTTAAGTCAGACAACTCAGGAGGGGAGCTTGCGAGGTTGATAATAACAGATCTTGGTGCCCTTTGGATATGTGGTAGGGACCCATGAGTGTACTAAAACCCTGAAGTAGTTTGACTCCATGGCCACATTTGCGCCCGCCACACCCACTCAAAAATGCCCAAAAAACGCTTTCACTCGAGTTTTCACTCACTCAAATCCACGTCAAAAATCCAATTTTACTCGGATTCTGAAATTTCTTTCACCATTATACTCCCAGATAGTTGCTTTCTTCAATCCAATATCAAACTCAATTTTATTGATGATTATTTCGCAAACATAATTTGTTTTGTTGATGACTACAACAATGCTCATTCAGAATTTTAAATTTTAAAAATACTAAAAATTTCGAAAAAATAAATTAGGTTTAAATTACTACGTTTTAACACCTGGGAGCGCTAGAAATATCAGTATCAAATCAGGGTCACAACCCTCGCCAATGGTTACACTACCACATTAAAATCTTCAATCCCCACCCACAGGGGGTGTGCCCATCAGCATTTTTGTGGTTAATCATTTAAAGTACATTGTGCGACACAAATAATTTATTGTAACGGAATGGGAACCCCAATGGTCACCTCATATCACAAAAAACACACTAATGTTAAAATCTTGAATCCCCACCCACAGGGGGTGTGGTTTTCAGTGGTTTCGCTATCTTTTAGAGAAAGCATGTCGTGTGACATATCATTTTGAACAGAAACATAAGGGCAACTGAAAAATCGTATCGATTTTACCAAAACCACACCCCCAGTGGGTGTGGCTTTCAGCGCTTTCAGCAGAAATCTTATACAGTGTCTTGTGTCGTTTGATGCTAATATCATGCCGAGTTATTATGGAGATTGATTTTTACTTCCGTATATCAATTGCCACATCCCCGTAGCTCTATGCAACCGAAAATACAGTTCCGCTGAAATGTGTTAATTAGCCCTTGAAAATTCAGTTGTGATTAAAAAGCTGCACCGTTGCGGTAGTGCAAAAAACGATGAGCGCGTGGCAAAAAACCAAATTCCGGACTTTATCTTCACTTCGGAATTTACATCCTCCTTGGTGCATTTGAAATCCCGAATTATGAAATATTGTAAAAATTATGGGCAAATGTGTGTTCTAAGCTTCACAGAAGTATGGAAGCATTAAAAAAATTCGAATTCAGTGCGCACTTTAATCAATGACAGGCTGCCGCGTCTTCAGCGCTGGATTTATGCGGGGCGAGGACATTTCGAAAACTACTTAAAATTGTTTTCTACTCGAAACTTAACTGGCTTTCCATTAAAATTAATAAGAAATTTGTAACACGAAAACTGTTGTGGCTACAGCGTTTCATTTCACTACCAGTTTGCCTGGGCCAACTAGTATTCGGTTGAGTTCAATTTTTTTTGTAAATATATACAGTAAGCAAAAATTTAAATCGTACCCTTTTCTGGGATATAATAAACTGATGGTTCTCAGCTTTATGGAAATCAATTCTTACTATGCAATACTATCTATTCTGTACTAAATTTAATGTAGATTCCGAATATCATATGCATTTTTAGGTTCTCCTCACCGATAATGAACTATTAATTTAAAAGTTGAGGAAAATCGAAAATTCATGCAAAAAATTAAATCGTACCCTTTTGAGTTTTTAATGAAAATTGTGTCTAGTAATTACTTCTAACTACTTAACGTAACTACTTCACGAATTCTACTAATTTTTTGGTCACTTCCGGTCAGATATTTTCCCAAACTTCGCTTATAATGATTTCAAGTCAAGTATCGACTTCGGTTTTCGACTGGAAATCCTCCTCTCCAATTATGCCTGTAAATTATCGATGGGATTGAGGTCCGTTGATCAGGCAACCCATTAGAGAGCATTAACTGGTTCTTGCTTGAGGTACCGATTAATAACCTTCGCGTATCTTTGGGGTCCCCGTCAAAGCACAAAATTATTTTCATTATGAGTCGCAATTTCCTGGCTGGACGTACTTGGATTGCCTCTAAAATTGTCTGCTCCACTTCCTTGGTGATGATTGACCCAATAAGGTTAAAGTTCAAACACAATTCCCAAAATTTTAAGCCCCAAACCATCACAATTCCTTCACTATTGAATATGGTTTTTTAATACATTGGGGTTTACGGGTTTCTCCGCGTTTCCTCGTCATCCCCACTAGTGCATTTGACCTCAATATGTTGCACATGCTTCTGTCATTCTGATTGACACGTTAACAGTCATTCAGAATCTTTCCGCTGTAGTCCTGGGCCCATTTACGGCGATGCGCCGTATTTCACATTCAAATGAATGGCTTATTGGTCGTATTTCGATCCTTAAACTTCTTTTCTGAAATCTGGCTAATGATGTTTGAGTGGAAACGGATCTATCGAATTGTTGTTGCACTTCGGATGCAATTTTCGTGGTCAAAAGTCCTCAGCTGGTCAAGATCTTGCTGATTATATTTCGATGCTAGTCCATCGTCATTGCCATTTTTTGTCCGCTTCAATGGAAATTACCCAATTATCCTATTTTCTTGCATGTTTGGACAATGAATTGGATAGCAGCCTCCAATAACTTCGTCCCCAATGCAATTTTATAATAGCGTTGTCCTTTCCTATGCAGATAAATAACCCTCTTTCTTTCCACAGCATAAAGGTGTTTTCTGCTCATTTTGCAGGCAGTCTGACAGGAACGAAGTCAAAAAATTTGAAATCTTTTACATACAAATATTAAAAACTGTAAATCAATCGAATTTTAGTCAAGAATTATTGTTTTCGAGTGTGTGGAAGAATGAGACGATCAAAAACCCAACAGGGTACAATTTAATTTTTTGCGTCGATTTTCAATTATCCTCCAATTTGTAATTAATGGTTCATTATCAGTAAGGAAAATCGAAAAATGCATATTATATTCGGAATCTACATTAAATTTCCTACAAAATACACGTGTTACATAGTAAGAATTGACTTACATAAAGCAGAGAACCATTAATTTATGATATCCCAGAAAAGGGTACGATTTAAATTTTTGCTTACTGTATGTCATTTATAATTTTCTGATTTGTGATTGTATCAAATAAATAACGTTAAAATCAATACCAAGCAGTACTAAACCGTTATTTTTCTTAATGTATGGTATCAATCGTTAATACCACATTTACTCATTTAACACCGCGTCGTCTTACATTCCTACCACTCGGTATTAATAAACAATACCATCCTGCCAAAAAATCAATAATGCGAGTCACATTTTTATACCACGAGGGTATAAATGCAAAATAATGCCGTTCAGTATTAAATTAATACCAAAACGGTAGAGTCATATATGAATATCGCCTGGTAACAATTTTTCCAAGAGTGTGCTCCCAGATATTTGGTTGCTTTCTTAAATCCAACATAAAATTCAACTTTTTTGATTATTATTTCGCAGGTATAATTTGCGTTGTCGATTACTGTACAGTATTTTTTTCTGCTATCGCCCCCTCCAAACATTTGTATTTTTAATTTGATACTTTTTGATTTCAGTAAGTGTACTAGGGTATTTTAATGCAAAAAATGCGTCTTAAAAAAATACACATATCCAGGGTACGTCTGCAGGACCAAAAAGGACCTTTTGGGACGGTTACACATATCCCTGCATTGTGAACCAACCAAAGGTGGTACTGACATGGGGTTTCGATATTTTTTATCCTCATAATATTGTCTATGGTTAATCTAACAAAACCGCAGCATTTTCTTGGTTCGAGGTTATGTGGCGCATGCCGCAATGCTTATAAGCATTAGAAATTTGATTGTGCACCATTCGTTCAATTCTCCATGGATTTTCAAAATTAAACATGTTTTGGAAACATTGGACATATGGCTACAATATATAATTTCAAATTTTGAAAATTTGACCTAGTTGACCTGAAATCAAGGTCACAAGGTCAAAAATGACAATATTTGCAAAGTCCTTAAAAATGCGTCTTCGCTAATTATATTCGAAATTTTTAAGTCAGACAACTCAGTAGAGTGGTAAAATATTACCCGCATGTAATTCAAAAACTTGTGGGTGTGGCAGGGGGTGTGGAAAAATTAAATTAGGTTTAAATTACTAAGTTTTAACACCTGGGAGCGTTAGAAATATCAGGATCCAATCAGGGTCACACCCCTCGCCAATGGTTACATTATCACATTAAAATCTTCAATCCCCACCCACAGGGGGTGTGCCCATCAGCGTTTTTGTGGTTAATCATCTTGTGTACATTGTGCGACATAAATAATTTATTGTAACGGAATGGGAACATCAATGGTCACCTCATATCACAAAAAAACACCCCTAGGTTAAAATTTTGAATCCCCACCCACAGGGGGTGTGGCTTTCAGCGGTTTTGCTATCTTTTAGAGAAAGCATGTCGTGTGACATATCGTTTTGACCAGAAACATAAGGGCAACTTAAGAATAGCATCGAAGTTACCAAACCACACCCCCAGGTGGGTGTAGCCTTCAGCGCTTTTTCCATCTTTTAGAGGAAGCATGTCGTGTGACATATCATTTTGACCAGAAACATAAGGGCAACCTAAAAATAGCATCGAAGTTACCAAACCACACCCCCAGGTGGGTGTGGCTTTCAGCGATTCTGCCATCTTTTCGACAAAAAGCATGTCGTGTGACTAGGGATGTGCCGTCATGACATGTCATTGACAAATTGACATATTGACATGTCATAAATGTCCAATTTGTCAGACATTTAAAATTTGTGACAAATATGACAAATATGACACATATGACAAATTCAAAATGTCATAAATGTCCAATTTGTCCGACATTTAAATCTCAGACAAATTGGACATTTATGACAAATTGAATTTCACAAATGAACAGTTGTCAGTGTAATCGACATTTATTTTAAGCAGTAAACTAAACTTTTTTGAATTTTTTCAAATAAATCTGGAATGTCCCAAAATTTCGAAAATTTCAAAAAAGTTGAGTCTACTGGATATGGTCACACAAATATCTGGGATCGCAAAAATGTAAATTTTATCAATATTCGAAGAAAATTGGATTTTGGTGGATATTTGAAGTTTGTAACTTCTGCAGCTTTTATCACTTTGAGGGGGTGTGGCGGACGCAAATGTGGCCGTCCTACATTAGATTAGAGGTATCAAATATTCAAAGGGCATCAAGATCTAAAGAGGGGCATGTAGAGGGTCTCTCCTATTGAGTCCACATAGGAATTTTTGTATTCAAACATTTGTCTGTAAACAATGGCTTATGTATATCCAGCATTAATACCATTGATAAAATGGTAATTGGTAAAGTTAGAAACAATTGATAAGTAGTATCATAGGTAAATTAATTAAATCAATTACTTAAGTGCACTTGTCTCGTTTACTTTTGCTGTTGTACCCTTATTTGAAGATTTAAACAACTCCTGCCTTAAAATCTGCAATATCTTCCTCTACGAAGTCCATCGTAGGATTTTAAAATTTTCCGTAGCTTAATTAATCGAATTAAATCAATGTATATACCAGTGTGTGCAAAAAGGCAGCCTTTTTGCTTTTTCTGCATGCCTTTTTGCCTTTTTCAATGCCCTTTTGCCTTTTTGCCTGTTTGATGCCTTTTTGCTCGATTTTTGGCGATTGAACCCGATTTATTGTCGTCTATAACGTATTAAAGAAATTGCAGAATCTGCAATATGTTCTTAAAATTGTATTGGAGGGTTCTGACTTTCATCAATACTTCAATCTAGTTGAATACTTTTCCTCAAATATCTTCAGCGTTGTTTCTACATCGCCATCAGCTTAATTAATCAAATTTTGACACTAGAGCTCATATTTGCGAAAAGTATTAAAAACGAAAAGTATTAAAAGTATGAATAACTTTCACTTTAATTTTATCACGGGACTCTGGTCTCATCTCGCCCCAAATTAGCAAAAGGGCAAAACGGCAAAAAGGCACAGATTTTTGTGGGGCAAAAAGGCAAAGAGGCAGGCAAAAAGGCACTGCCTGCCTTTTTGCTCTGCACACACTTGTATATACCAACGTTTATTTTCTTGATAAGGAGGCATTCCAAAAGACTCAATTACAAATTCTAAAATAAGTGGGGAATATTGACACAAAATGTCATATTTGTCCAATTTGTCCAATTTGTCCGTCATATTTGTCATAAATGTCGGACATATTGAAATCGCGACAAATTGGACGGACAAATTGACAAATATAACATTTATGACAAATATGACAAATATGACATATATTCGCTTGACACGGACAAGCTCCATCCTTACGTGTGACATATCATTTTGACCAGAAACATAAGGGCAACCTAAAAATAGCATCGAAGTTACCAAACCACACCCCCAGGTGGGTGTGGCTTTCAGCGCTTCTGCTATCTTTTCGACAAAAAGCATGTCGTGTGACATATCATTTTGACCAGAAACATAAGGGCAACCTAAAAATAGTATCGAAGTTACCAAAACCAGACCCCCAGGTGGGTGTGGATTTTAGCGCTTTTGCCATCTTTTAGAGAAAGCATGTCGTGTGACATCATTTTGACCAGAAACATAAGGGCAACTTAAAAATTGTATCGATTTTACCAAAGCCACACCCCCAGTGGGTGTGGCTTTCAGCGCTTTCAGCGGAAATCTTGTACAGTGTCTTGCGTGATGCTAATCTCATGCCATGTTATTAGGGGACATTGATTTTTACTCCCGTTTAAAAATTCAGATTTTCGTGGTATTCGGGGTTCTAAAACGTGTGTAACGTTAATTTTTTGAAAATTAAAAGGTTTCTTAGAATGAAACGTTATTCAGTGGCTTTGTGATCCAAAAGGAATTACACCAAATAAACCGTAGTAACGTTAGAAGTAGCTCACCCTGCATTAATGATTTTATATAATTTTGCACCAAATGTGCAGAATAAGCCGACAAAATAAGTGCATACGTGTTCTATAATTTTGCACCATTAGTGCAGAATAATCAGTGAACTTAGATATATTGTAATTATATAATTTTGCACCAATAGTGTAGGATAACGCAAGAAAAAAAAATATTTCCTTTTGACATAATTTCGACTTTTGACACGAACGAATTAAATCGTGATGCCACATTTTTGTGCTTATTTCTTCCAGTTATTCTTCAATGTTGGTGCATTTTGCATCGATTCTCCCAATTGTTTCGCATCATTTTGGGCAACCAATTGTTCGATACTAACGGTGCTAATTATCCCAAAATTGTAGTCCTTCGTCGATAAATCTTCCAAAATGTGTTGCACCTTTTGCATACTGATCGATCAAAATTGTGTAATTATTTCTTCCAGTTCTTCTGCACATTTGGTGCATTTTGCATAGATTATACCAATTGTTTCGCATCATTTTCGATAACCGATTATTCGACCCCAAAGGTGCTAGTAATTCCAAAATTGTTGTCTTTTCCCTATCGATTTTCCGAATTGATTCGCACCAATTAGGTCATGGATTCTTCGATACCAATGGTGCGATTAAGATGCTCAATAATGATCAAGGGGATTTTTAAATAGCATCAATTGATGCAAAAAACTCGTTAACAGACGGACAGACAGACAGACAGACGGACAAGAGGAATTCAATAGCTCTCATGCTACGCAGGGTGAGCTGTAATTTTGTACTTTGACGGGGACCCCAAAGATACGCGAAGGTTATTAATCGGTACCTCAAGCAAGAACCAGTTAATGCTCTCTCATGGGTTGCCTGATCTACGGACCTCAATCCCATCGATAATTTACAGGCATAATTGGAGAGGAGGATTTCCAGTCGAAAACCGAAGTCGATACTTGACTTGAAATCATTAGAGGGTGTTCCGGATGTAATGCAACTTTGGTCAAATGCATATATCATCGTGATATCAATGTGCCCCAAACTCGAAATGGCGGGATTATTGTAGTACAGGCATCCATCAAGTCGAATCCGAAAACCAGAAGTCGGTATCTCCAACCGTTCCAAAATGAGGTCAAAAACCAGCGAGCAACTAGGAAGGGACGTCTGCCACTACTACGAAAATGTGGTATCGCGCTCAAAGAAATTGACCTGCAGTCACTTCATAGATCAACAAATTCCAAAATCGACAATTTGTCGTATACTACAGAGGTATGAGCAGAGGGGAACTGCTGATTACAAAAAAAAATCTGGCCGTTCAGTCCGTGTGGCTACCCCCAAAGCGATAAAAGCCGTTGACAAGGAGTACAAAAAGGATCCTGGAATGTCGGTGCGAAATTTAGCTCATAAATTGAAGTTATCGCCTACTACCGTACATAATATTAAAGTTAAGAAGTTGGGCATCAAATCTTATAAGGCTATATCAGCTCCTAAATTCACCGAAGAGCAAAAGAAAAGGTCAAAGACCAACTGCTGGAAGATTGCAGAGAAACGACTCGACCCGAATTTATCCAAGATTCTTGTCATGGATGACGAGACTTACTGCCCAATTGATCCAAATGACGTTCCTGGCACCAAGTACTACTCTTCAACTGACAAAAAAAACCGTACCAGAAAAATATAAGTATAAATCTAAGTCAAAATTTCCTAAGCGGTACCTAGTATGGCAAGCGATTGACCCTTTGGGAAACGTTTCAAAACCTTATGTGACCACCGCCACAATGAACACGGAGAGGTATTTGAATGAGTGCATAAAGAAGAGGTTGGTCACCTTCATTAAAAACAGGGATGTTCTTTTCTGGCCGGACATGGCAAGTTGTCATTACTCTCGTCCAGTTGTGGAGTACTTTGCGTCGAAAAATATCGATTTTGTGGAAAAAAAAATAATGCACCAAACGTACCCCAGGCAAGACCTATTGAAAAATTTTGGGCTTTATGTAAGAAGGAATATCGTAAACGAAAAACTCCAGCCAAAAATTTGAACTCATTTCGCCAGATTTGGTCAAGAATCTCAAAAAAGGTAGCCCAGAACAGTGGCCGAGCACTAATGGGTGGCGTCCGACAAAAAATTCTCCAGAATGGACGGAAGGGGGTGTATGGACCATTCGAAGCAAAAAATAATTAGTTTCAACCTTTGTCTTTTGTTGACCAAAATTTTGTTGAAATAAATTTATTAACTTATGGTATATACGCATTTGACCAAAGTTGCATTACATCCGGAACACCCTCTATAAGCGAAGTTTGGGAAAATATCTGACCGGAAGTGACCAAAAAATTAGTAGAATTCGTGAAGTAGTTACGTTAAGTAGTTAGAAGTAATTACTAGACACAATTTTCATTAAAAACTCAAAAGGGTACGATTTAATTTTTTGCATGAATTTTCGATTTTCCTCAACTTTTAAATTAATAGTTCATTATCGGTGAGGAGAACCTAAAAATGCATATGATATTCGGAATCTACATTAAATTTAGTACAGAATAGATAGTATTGCATAGTAAGAATTGATTTCCATAAAGCTGAGAACCATCAGTTTATTATATCCCAGAAAAGGGTACGATTTAAATTTTTGCTTACTGTATATATTTACAAAAAAAATTGAACTCAACCGAATACTAGTTGGCCCAGGCAAACTGGTAGTGAAATGAAACGCTGTAGCCACAACAGTTTTCGTGTTACAAATTTCTTATTAATTTTAATGGAAAGCCAGTTAAGTTTCGAGTAGAAAACAATTTTAAGTAGTTTTCGAAATGTCCTCGCCCCGCATAAATCCAGCGCTGAAGACGCGGCAGCCTGTCATTGATTAAAGTGCGCACTGAATTCGAATTTTTTTAATGCTTCCATACTTCTGTGAAGCTTAGAACACACATTTGCCCATAATTTTTACAATATTTCATAATTCGGGATTTCAAATGCACCAAGGAGGATGTAAATTCCGAAGTGAAGATAAAGTCCGGAATTTGGTTTTTTGCCACGCGTTCATCGTTTTTTGCACTATGAGCTGGTGCTGAGTCCTGTTGACAGGTCTAGTCGACTCCATTGAATCGGATCTCACTTAGGGGATGTACCACGGACTTGAAAACATATTTTAAGAAATTTGATCCCCCCACCTCTCCCCGATTTTAAACGAAATTATGAGAAATTACCCCCAATCAGCTCGCATCCGCCAAAACCACCACAAAACCTGGATATTGTCGACTTTTGACCCTCTTCTTTATTGGGAAATCTCTTTGATAGATTTTGCGTCACAAAATTTGTTTGGTTTGTTAAAAAATTGCTCCACGGCCAAAATATCCTCATCTGTAAACAACATCCTCTTTACTTTTCTTGGAGCTCACCACTTCAGGGGGCCCTGCATTTCTTAAATATAACTTCTCTTTAGAGAACATCAGCATTATGGCAAGGTCCACGTTTCGAAGCCTGAAGTCCAAGGTTCCGTTTGAGCACTCGTTGGATAATCTGCATCGACACTGTCAGCTTTAATGCTAGTTTCCGGTGAAAAATCGTGAATTTTTTCGGATTCTAGCCTTCAGCGCCTTGGCAATGGGTGTGGTCGAATGAAGTTTTGAAAAAATACTTCTTCGACTGTCCTTATTCGACCCAACCCTAATGAACGTTTTTGTAGTCCTCTGGACTAAATTACAGTTCACCTACGATTTCTGTAGTAGTATTCAAATTGACAATTTCTGCTCCGAATTTTTTGGTGCAAAATTATTGTCGCCTGCGTCCTTTCACGATTTTCCCTACCGATATGCGTTGCAAGTAGTTAAAAGTGAAATTATGTTTCTTATAGAAAATCGCATGACGAATCCAATGCGGTTTTGAAGTTATGAGCTACTTTCAGCTTGCCTGGGCCCAGTAGGTACAATATAAGTGGACTAACTTACATATTTATAAAAGTAGCTTACACATACACAAAATAATGTGGAAGAGTTAATAATGAAGATGAATAATGAAAAAGAGGCCCCGTGACCTTGCTGTGACCGTACGGTCCATGGCCTTATTCGTGATGTCGCACATGAATTTGAATGCATTTTTGATGCTAAATCTGAATCCGTGAATAGCTTGGTTGATTGTGGAAATTAAAGGGGTTTGTGGAACTTAATGGAAGCGTGGAATTTAGGTACTTTGCTATGCAGTCACTCACACGGGATGGGAATTTAAGTAATTAGCTATTCAACTACCCTCACAGGGGGAAATCAAATTGTACCGTGACCACGGTAATTGAAATTCAGTATAACTTGGGCAAACCCTCATTCTGATGTATGTATGCAGTATGACAAAGTCTCCACTGGGAATTATTTGAAGTATAGTATGACGGATTTTTCGCGTTTGGGAGACCCCCCACTGGAAGTCTTGAACCCCGCCTTGGCCGCGTTACACTATAGTCTTGAATAAATGTCTTTCGAATACTTACGTCACCTTTCTTGAACATTGGATGTTTATGTAGGTACTAGACTGGCCATTCACTACAAACACAGATGCAAATTGTTCATTGTTTCCGGGGCTGATACAAGGACAGTTCAGCTAGTGTAAAAATGGTTCTAAATAAGAAGATGGGGTGCTGTCAATCTCGTTACACCCGAATTAAAAGTGAACGACAATTACTAACTTCTACATTGCCCCTGTTTTATCTACCCTTGAATAAAACTTCCCCATTTTATTCCTCAATTATTCAAGAACATGGTCCCCATCATGCTTTGCTCTTCAAAACGTACCCGAAACCTTTTGATGAGAAAATCCAAATTGGCCTAGCAGGATTTACCGACTGGGCTGAACCCAACAGCTCATTATTTTACTGCTACAAGTTGGTAGACACTACCTTTGGACTTGGCTATTATGGTAACGTCCCGAAAAATATATTGCCAGACAAGGATACGGATGGTTGGGACTCCAGCCTGAATGCTGTCTACTTCACCGCCATAGATAAAGATCAGAAGTGGAATTCTGCCTAAATGTTATCGTGTTGATCTCCAACAAGAAGTGGAAGTACGCTGAAGACGATAATCCTAACCGAGGAGCCGAATACAGATTCCCTGTACCCGACGGCAAACCCGTCAAGAGTCCATGCGAACAAGGCCCCGTATCAAAGAAGGTGCTGTTCGACGCTTTGGAGAAACAAAAAGTTTTGCTCATTGGTCTTTTAACTCCGACAATCTATGGTGAATATAAAAACTTTTTCAAAACTGCCGACACCCCTAATAACTATCATATGGTGGAAATTGGTGGCACTGATGCAGCAACTGCAGCTGGAATTGCAGATCTGATCATGCCAATAATTAGGGAGCGGGCGTGCACCTGTGAAACCCAGTACGAGTTTGCACTTATAATTGACTCCACGCAGACATTTATTGGTAAGTAAAGAACGTCCGGGAATGAATGGGAATGCGCGCTCTAGCGAGTGTATTGACAAATCAATAAACCCGCGAACTATAATAATTTAAATTTCTGAAAGCCCACTTCATTAGGGTCAATTTGGTATATCACTCTTAAATTTCAAAAATGGATAAGGGTAGAAGAATCTTGTTTGAAAGGGAGCTGTTAGCAAAACGAGTGATGGAGTTCTACAACACGACAGCCAACCGAGACTCCAAGGTGACCTGGAACTTTTTTAAGCAGGAAGGAATTCCAAGTTCAAATGTGTATTCCTACATAAAAAAGTTCAAGGATTCCGAAAATGTGCAATTCAAGAAGCCAGCTGGTCGTCCGGCGAAGCTAGCGACCACTCGAGTGAAAAATAGAATTGAAAAAATTTTCAAAACCAAGCCATCAACGTCAGTAGCTGTAGCTGCCAGGAAAGTCAAAATTTCCAAAAGCTACCTGGGGGAAATTAAGGTCCATAAATTAGGAATCAAAGCAAGGACCAAAAAACCTGCACCAAATTACAAGCCCGTACAAGAAAGTCGGATCAAGGATTGCTGTCAAAAATTGTTGAAGAAAATGCGTGGAAAAGTAGTGATCCTGGATGACGAAACGTATGTTCCGGTTGACCCTTCAAATCTTCCAGGGCGTCATTTTTTTCATAGCTCGGATCCCTCTGAAGTGGCTTATGAAGAAAAAGTACGAAAAAAAGACAAATTTCCAAAGAAATATTGCATTTGGCAATGCATCTCCAGTCACGGACATGTATCAGACCCGGTAGTTCTCGAAGGGAATATCAATCAAGATATTTATCTGAAAAATTGCGTCAAGGCTGGATTGGAAGCATTTATTAATAGGTTTCTCAAAAATGATAAAGTTTTGTTTTGGCCTGACCTCGCCACTTGTCACTATGCAAAGAAAGTGACCGAGTACCTCAGAAAGAAAAATATTGATTTCGTACCAAAAGATATCAACCCACCTAATGTACCCCAACTGTGCCCAATCGAAAAATTCTGGGCACGTTCTAAGTCAGTATACTCCCGGCTTCAAGATGTGCCTGACACCTTTCGAAAATTCAAAGGACGATGGAAGAAAATCACCTCGGAAGTGGCAAAAACTTCGGGAAAAAATTTAATGAAAAATCTTCGCAAGAAAATCGAACTAGTCGCCAACGGGGGTGTGGCGGCCTTAGCTATTAATTAAATTATGTAGGTACGTATTTGGTATTATACATATGCAAAAAGTTTAAAATTCCGATAACTCATTGTGATTTTATGACCACATTTTCAGACCATTCCCATTCATTCCCGGACGTTCTTTATACAAAATTATAACAACAGTTAAAGAAGAGACTGATTCTAGGCTACTTGTCAAACATGATCCCACCTCACCCTCCTCATCGACCAGGTTCGGGCGCATATGATCGTAAAATTACGATAAAGTTCTTTCCGTATTGATAAGACTCAGTTAATTGAGAATTTTGCGTCACGTAATTGCTGTGGGAATATATGAAGGTCGGAATTGAGACAAGTGTGCAAAAATATAGAGAGAGCCAGTCAGGGAATCGAACCCTGAACTTCTCGACTTCCGGTCGACTGCCTTAACTACTGAGATACCACCCCTCTCCATATCTATGCCAATATTTTCTCCAACCTACACATCCCCCTGTATATGAAATTCTCTCACATTGCCCACCGTGAGCACAGTGCGAAAGCTTTGGCCAAAATTCTACGGATACTTCTCTGAATATGTTTTCCCATATTCTGATGTCGCAAGTGAAATTTACCCATGTCGTAAGGGAACGATGTCGACGTGTCGAAATTTCGACATGGGGCTAGAGAGCTGAGATTGAGAACTAATATTCCCCTATGCATTTAAATATGTTTTCGAACACTTTCGACCAAGTTGGCAACCAAGTTCGATAGGCATAGACCTTGGAATCTGGAAATTTGCAATTTGACAGGTCGAACGTTCGACACGTCGACATCGTTCCATTACGACATGGGTAAATTTCACTTGCGACACACTTGTTAGACCTGGCTGAATGTAGATATCGATTTTTACTGCTCAACGTCATGTTGAACTTCGCCAGTTTTGGACAATTTCGACATGATTTTTTCCAATGTTCCCGGGCTTATATCTTTGAAAGCCGCAGATATAGAACCTCCGTTCTTTTTGGAAATGTAAATCTGGAGGGCGTCCACTGTTTTCAATTATTTGCAGCCTTCTATCGTTGCGCCATTCGCCATTCGAGAACCACGCCCCCATACTAGGCATTTTTTGCCTTTCGCCAAAGTTAGATCCTAAATAAATTATTTGTTTATGGAGCTAGTTATTTGAAATTTTTACTGTATATGCACAATCGTATGGGCTATACTTTGGCATATGGCGATTGACTCTAAACACACTACAAAAATACCCCACCCAAAGTGGGTGTGGCTCGTCGAAAGTTTTATGAGCCTGCATTCGACCCAAAAGACATCAGAATATGGGAAAACATATTCTTCATATCGCATAATAAGTTACGACAGCGGCGTAAGATTTTATCACAAAATTTACTGGTCGACTTCGACTTTGAGTCAAAATCGAATAAAATTTTTTTGACCAAACTAGTTTGTTGACCAACAGAAGAAAGCTGGTCAATATTTTTTGCATTTTCTGGAAGGAGCATGTTTTCGACTTAACGTGAAACAACGCAACGTTAAAAAAATTCCTAGCACCCTTGAAAAAATCCTTATCTTCGTTAAAAACTGCTTGGCCAAGATTAAAAATTACTTAGCAACGTTAAGCAATTCCTTAGCAATGTTAATAAATTAATTACAGTGAGGTGGTGTGAGGTGGTGATTATCGCCGATATCGACCGGACTAATTTTAAATTATTTACACTCAGAAATAAGTGGACCCGCATTTTCGCGTTTTCTTGAATGGGCATGTTTACGCCCGTGGCGGAATGTAAAAAAATCAGCCAAAATCTGGGGTTTTAAGGACGCTGTAACTTTACGAATTTTAACCCGATGTCAAAAATTAAACCCAATTTGTGTTCGCAATTACATTCCTGAAAATGTAAAAAGTCATTACTAAAAATTTGTAATTTTCATGCCATTTCTGAATTTTTTAAAATGCCAAAAACCAACGATATTTTTTAAATTAAAAGCTTTTAAAAATGAATTTTTATACATATTTTCCAGGATGTAATTCTGAACACAAATTGCATTTAATTAGTAAGATAGTGATTAATTCGAAAATTTACATCATTTTTAAACAGCTTGACTTGGCTGAAATTTGTTTGAAACTTCCGGCAAGGGCGGAAACATGCCCATTCAGGAAAACGCAAAAATACGGGTTAGCTTATTACTGGGTCTGAATAATTTATAGTCCAGCCTCGATCGGTGATAGCCACCTTACACCTCTCCATTGTTAGTAACTTTAGCGTTAAAAAATTCCGTAAGTACGATAAAAAATGTATTAGCAACCCTAAAAAAATACTCAGCAAAGTTGAAAAATTCCTTATTAACCTGAAAACAGATCCTCGGGAACCCTTTTGCAATCTTGAACAAAAAATTGTTTCATTTAATTTGACCATAAACTCCGAGAGATCACCTGTTATCTGCTAACAATGCAAGTCTTTTACGTGTACAACTCAGATCGGGTTGGGACCAATTTTATTTTGTTCACCACAAAAAATAAGCATACCCGTATTTTTTCATTTTTCGTAATGCGCTAATTTGACCGCGAGGCGCGAATTTTAAAATATTTTTCAGCCAAAACCTCGATTTTTATAAATCCTGTAAATTTACGAATTTTACAATGCGATGACGCCAGCGGTCTCGCTCCGATTTTGATGAAACCACGATAATTATGTAGACTTACATAAATAGTTGAACACATGTTTCGGGATTTTTCATAATGCTCAGTTTAAGCAAAGTTATGAGGGTTAACGTGGCCGAAAAATTGCATTTTTCTCCCTCAAAATAAAATGAATAACAATTGCATGAGAAAAAATGCAAATTTTCGGCCACGTTTACCCTCATAACTTTGCTTAAACTGAGCATTATGAAAAATCCCGAAACATGTGTTCAATTATTTATGTAAGGCTACATAATTATCGTGGTTTCATCAAAATCGGAGCGAGACCGCTGGCGTCATCGCATTGTTAGTGCGAATCCAAAAATTCGAAAACATGTCTCTTCAGAATGACTTACTTGACTTACGAAAAATGCACATGCACTATTTTTCGAAAAAAAAAAATTTGAAAGAGTTTATAATTTTAATGAATTTCAAAATCTGGCAAAAAATTTTGAAATTCAAATTTCGAGACAATTGGATTTTTCATAAGTCAGGTAAGTCATTCTGAAGAGACATGTCTTCGAATTTTTGGATTCGCGCTAAAATTTGAAAATTTACAGAATTTTTAAAACCCGTGGTTTTGGCTGGAAAACAGTTTAAAATTCGCGCCTCGCGCTCAAATTTGCGCATTATGAAAAATGAAAAAATACGGGTATGTTTATTTTCAGTGGCGAACAAAATAAAATTGGTCCCAACCCGATCTGAGTTGTACACGTAAAAGACTTGCATTGTAAGTGATTAATTAGGTAGTAGTAAGAAACAACTTCTTTCCTTAATTTTTAAAGGGAATACACAAACATTCCCACTGCAAATAATTTTTAGTTATACATAAGTAAAAATTGTTTTCGTCAAAGTATGAGATACAATGCTGGCCTGAAATTACGACACTTATAGTTTTTATGATTATTTTGCGAACCTGTAGGCCAAGAAATCTAAAATTTTCAGAAAATGAAGATTTTATCTTTGGGGTATGTAAAACAATTCACTTGTTTCTGGCAGTAATGTATCTCGAGGGTTAAAAGCGAAATTTCAATTTTGAGGTTGGACACGAAATTACGACACTTAATACCGGTCACGCTTCAAAAATTGTTTTGAAAATTTCTAGAAAACTTAACCATGTGCGGATTTTTTATTATGAAACTACAACCCATATTACGTATTATAACGCATACTCAGTTTGTGGGTTTTCAGTTTCAAGTATTTATAGAACGATTAAACAGAAATCCACTTTAGTCATTACTGGGAGTGTCAAAATCGATGTCTTATGGGAAAATGGCCAAAACTTAAATCAACTTTCTTTCCCCATTGGAAGGCCTCATTATGTAGTACAACTCAGATCGGGTTGGGACCAATTTTATTTTGTTCGCCACTGAAAATAAACATACCCGTATTTTTTCATTTTTCATAATGCGCAAATTTGAGCGCGAGGCGCGAATTTTAAACTGTTTTCCAGCCAAAACCACGGGTTTTAAAAATTCTGTAAATTTTCAAATTTTAGCGCGAATCCAAAAATTCGAAAACATGTCTCTTCAGAATGACTTATGAAAAACCCAATTGTCTCGAAATTTGAATTTCAAAATTTTGTGCCAGATTTTGAAATTCATTTAGAAATTTTCAAAACAATTTTTGAAGCGTGACCGGTATTAAGTGTCGTAATTTCGTGTCCAACCTCAAAATTGAAATTTCGCTTTTAACCCTCGAGATACATTACTGCCAGAAACAAGTGAATTGTTTTACATACCCCAAAGATAAAATCTTCATTTTCTGAAAATTTTAGATTTCTTGGCCTACAGGTTCGCAAAATAATCATAAAAATATGAGGTGTCGTAATTTGGTGACCAGCACTGTACTAATAACAATGGGATGGGGTCAAGTATAATCTTCAGAGTTTGTTGAAATTTTGGAGTTATGTAGTTCAAGTCAATACAACCAACAATTATTAAAGCAGTTTCTACGATTGTAAGAATTTGTCAAAATACTTGAGGTCAAAGTTGATAAAAATGAGAAATGTGTGCATATACACTAACAATGGAACCTTTTTTCAAGCTACACGAGATAAGCTTAGTGACTTATGCTAAAAAATCAAGCTAAAAATTAGAAATGACGTGGTACTTATCTTTCCGTTGAATGGGCACTTGGAGGTCAAATATTTGAGGACAAAGTTCACAGTAGCGGCCTGTTTTTTCTCAAGCGGGCGAGCGGAAGAGTGAAAATTTTCTCCTTCGAGGTCACTCCGCTCCCTTCTCGCACACTCGCACTTCATTCAATGCATATTATTTTTGACAAAATTTCACAATCTCGTAAATTGGTGTATACATTCGTATAATTTTATATTTGGTTTTTAAAATCCTACTGTTCACCGATCCGTAATAACGAATCCGAATGTATGCACCAATTTACGAGATTGTGAAATTTTGTCAAAAATAATATGCATTGAATGAAGTGCGAGTGTGCGAGAAGGGAGCGGAGTGACCTCGAAGGAGAAAATTTTCACTCTTCCGCTCGCCCGCTTGAGAAAAAACAGGCCGCTACTGTGAACTTTGTCCTCAAATATTTGACCTCCAAGTGCCCATTCAACGGAAAGATAAGTACCACGTCATTTCTAATTTTTAGCTTGATTTTTTAGCATAAGTCACTAAGCTTATCTCGTGTAGCTTGAAAAAAGGTTCCATTGTAAGTGGAGGAGGCAAGCCCACTTCCAGTCTATTCCTTTAATACTAATTTTTACTCGACTTTCTAATTCGCGTTTACTTTACAGCATAATCAGTGATGCAACATAATAACAGTGTACATATGTATTATGAGTTTCTTTATTATGCATTGGTTCAAAATGGGTTTGACGAATCATGGAACACGTGATTTTAATTCCTAGCAGCCTAACCTATATTTTAAAAGTTAAACCTATAAATTAAACAAGAGAAAAATAAAAATAAGCACGCAATTTATTTTGCAGGTATAAAGGGGTGATCATTATCATATCCAATTTGTGTGAATTCGTAGAGCAGGAATGATGTGTGGAGAGAAAGTAGGGAAACTCTATTCGAAGGAATAGCAGAAATTGTGAACGATTACATCGAGCAAAGACATTCGGTTATCAAATGAATTGGTTATCAGAAGCAACAAGAGTTGAATATGAAAAAAGTGCAAGTTATTTTTTTAACCTGGGTTAAAATATTTCACAGATTCTAAGTACCACATAAATTGCTTCAAGAAAAGTTAACCCTATTGACTTGAACTCCACAGTTCACAAATTCTACAAAATCTGAGAATTATACTTCAGGCCATGACATTGTGAGTCTACGCATTTTAATTTTTTTTATTATTAAAAGGTATGTATTGAACTAAAGATTTTAAATATTTTTTGCAGAAAAATTTGAAAGCCGAAGGGGAAAATATATTGATCGTGCAGTGCCGAACATTGCATTTATTGTTGACAAGATCCTGAAGGAAGATCCCAGTGCTAAACTACACTTAACAACATTCGGAGATTATCCCACGGTTGAAAATCTAAATGCGAATGCTACCTATTGCTACCGTTTCGAATTAACGACCTCGAATAAGGAAGCCTTCCTCGCCGCTGTGAACAACGTCGACAGTACGTATGGCGGGAGGGACATATACGAGTCCAGTTTGACAGCTCTACTCTACACAGCGACCGAGCCGAAGATCAAATGGTCATCAAAAAATACGAAACGCGTGATAAAAATTATTGCAATAGCATCTGACGCGTTCTGGAAATCGTCCAGCGAAATACCAAGCAGTGCCGGGCCGGAGTATATGTACCCGTTGGGGCCGATAGGCGGGTATGGGGATTGCTCACATCGTCCACCCCGCATTAACGATGTATTTGCAACATTAGCGAACGAAAATTTTTACCTGCTTCCAATAGTTTATGGGGGCAAGACCTTCAAACAGTGGAATAATACCCTTACACTTCTTCCTGTACTGAGGGACAAATACTATATGGAAGATGAGCCTCCTGGAGATTTGAACAATTTGAGAAAAACCCTCAATTTCTGGGCAAATGAGGGTTGCAAACATTGAGTGATTAAGCGGGAGGAGAAATGATTGGTTATGCTTTTATCGTCATCGAATTGTAAATGCTAAAGTTCTTCATTGTGTAGGACGAAAATAAAATGTGACCAATAAACCGTAGTAACGTTGGTAAGTAGCTCGCCCTGTAATATTAGTTAAGCTATAACTTTGCACCAGCAAAGGTGCCAAATAAGCGCACAAAATAAGTGTATTGTACTTTCCATTTTGCGACGCTCGTTACTCTTTTCTCCATGAATTATTGTACTATGTACCTAGATATGTATGTATACCACGTTTGAAGACTTAATAAATTAGTGTTACTCCACGAGTTATGGTAATGGACCTCAAGTCGAAAATCGATTTTCTCGAAATCCTTCAAGTATGTGTTAGAGGACCTTAAAATATGCAGAAAAATCATTTTCCCCGAATTTTTGAAGTTTCAATAGGGCTGATAGTAGGGGGTGTGGCTTCCGTTGAGATACCACCTTTACGCAGCCGCTATTTCACGCAGGGACTCAAAATTTCACATGTGGGTACCATGGGCCAATACAATTGCGGGTCTTTTTCTCTTTTTTTGAAATTAGGTCACGATGAGCGTTTTCAGGTCAAAATTTACCGCATGTCAAATGAGTATGAAAACTTCAGGTCGCACATAACCCCACAAATGGGGTATCGTTGGAAAGGTCTCGGCAAGAGGATTGAGAATATATATACTTTATGGGGTCTGGGACCACTCCCTGGAGTTCCAGAGGCAGAACAATATTTTTGAGTTTTTCTATGTTATGTTATGCTATTTCTATGTTAGCTCTCCTATCTGCCGCTGTGTTAAAATCTGGGAAATTGAAAATCCTAATTTTTCTGCCAGGGGGTGGTCATACACCCTACAAAGTATATATATTCTGAATCCTCTTGCCAAGACCTTTCTAATGATGCCCCATTTACGGGGCTATGTGAGACGATTTACAAAAGATTAGATATTATGCACATTTTCACCTAAAAACGGTCACTATGACCTAATTTCAAAAAAAGAGAAAAAGACCCGCAATTGTATTGGCCCATGGTACCCACATGTGAAATTTTGAGTCCCTGCGTGAAATAGCGGCTGCGTAAAGGTGGTATCTCAACGGAAGCCACACCCCCTCCTATCAACCCCCTTGAAACTTCAAAAATTCGGGGAAACTGATTTTTCTGCATATTTTAAGGTCCTCTAACCCATACTTGAAGGATTTCAAAAAAATCGATTTTCGACATCAGGTCCATTACCATTTCTCGTGGAGTAACCCATTAATCTTAAATTAACCAACCTATCGTTTGATAAATTAAAACTATTCCTTACTCACAGAAGTAATCCGGATTATTTAATCTTAATCCTTGATCCAGGATTTTCTAAAAAAACTAATCCTAGAAAATTGACCAATTCTAATCCTAATCCAACAACCCGGAGAAAGTAATCCTTAATTCCTAATCTGAAACAAAAAAAACTAACTGCTAGAATTCAAATCCTGGATCGGGCTATGTGCAACTGTATATATTTCCGGCATCGAAACAAGATTTAAGATTTACGTCAATAAATTTTTCATTAAATTCGGCTGGCAACCTATAGAAAAGAATGACTAATAATTGAAAGCAAAGTTTGATAATTTTGGACTTGATAATTTTTTCTTTATTAATTAAATAAGATTGGTATGTACGGTTATATAATTTCCAAGTTATTTAATTTTTATTCGTTCCTCCTTTGAGATTGTGCTCTGCTCTACAAGCATAATACGTACTGCGGGAGGGAGCCTAGTAAAACGATTAAAAAATTATTAAATGCTGCTAAGGAACACAAAACTTTCGAAATGCTTACATGGCGAATATTGCAGATGGAACTTGGTTTCAGCCTCTTGGGTGATTCCGAGCACAAGACATATTCCAGGCATTTGTGCTTCCTCATCCATCTCGTTATTTTCATACATCAAAGCCGAGTCATTCCACAACATCATGTACTGGTTATTGGTCCAGTCCCACTTGATCTCGGTGTTGTGACGGAACAAGTCATTCATCCCGACCCAGAAACCGGTCATGCCGCCTAGAGAATGTCATACAATTATTTTTACAGCTTTTCGCCTATGACGAACTATAGAATGAATGGTTTTAAACGCTATAAAATTCAATCTAGTTTAAGCAACGTGTTTAAATATATGTAGGATATAAGTGATGACTTTTTTAAACCAATTTGATATCGTGGAATGTCACAGGGTGGTTAAAGATTTTGAGTCTCATTTTCCCGGTACTGTGGTACATACGACTAATCCAATTTGGCACGGAAGTTATGCATAATTACAAGACTAATTATATTGTACGCTTTGGAGATGGGCAGCTACATATTTCCTAGATTTGGCATTATTTCCGAATTTCTTGTAGTAAGTGAGTTAAAGTGTTTTTGACCTGAGGGAAATTAATGACGATTACTGTGATCCACATTATTTTGCATTTATGATAATTTTAACAGATCAACTTGTCGAGAATGACGAGAATTTAGTTATTCACAAATGTAAGGAAATAGAAAGAAATTTAAAGACTGATTTATTTGCATGCAATAGTGAAAATAAATAAATATGGTAATTGTGTATACCCATTGTATTTAGTTTTCTGTCACACTTTTGTTACATTCGAATTGAAAGCAGTTCTAGTAAAATTATGTACATCACCCGGTTGGTCTTCAATGTAACTCCCAGCTTGTTGAGCAATATTATACGTGTTCCACAAGTAATTAGTATTTGGTAAAGACTACGTCTTTACCAGGCAGCGTCTTTATACTGCCTGGTAAAGACGTAGTGTTTACCAAATAGTATTGAACATATCTTATAACCCCACTTTGATATGTATCAAAGCTAAGATCTAGATCTTAACCCTGCGGTAGAACATTGAAATCGTTCGGCATGGTATCGATTTTATCTAAAAGTTTTTTGAGAAAAAAGTAAAACTAAAGCATACTCACCTTTAAAGTCTAAAAAGTATTCAAATAATTGCTCAGCATCAGAGGCGCTAATCCTCATGTCCAGCAGATTCATTTCGCGTTCCTCACAGAATTGGATTGCCTCCGTGTAATTCATCTTAAATTTCATTAGCATTATATGCATTGGTACACATTACTAAAATTCTTACGAATTTTAAGACAATTCTTTATATTTGATGAATTTACCTGTAAATGGTTACTATGAATTTTTTTGTCCTTGCTTCTTAGGTAGCCCATTACGTACGAATATTTTTTATTCTCGATGAGTTCACGGACACGTTGCTCTAGAGAAGAGGACATGGTTATCCACCAGGTTAAACGATAGCTTATATTATGAACAACAATAATAAAAAGTGCAAGTTTGAGAGACGTAAAACTTAAATTTGTCAAGATTGGCACAATTTGTAGAGCTGATTAATTTGTATGCAACGGTGCCAAAACTTGGGCTCTACTCTATCACTTGCCCGAGGGGGAAGGCCAAAAGCCGAAAACCCCGCAAATGGGGAAGCGATTGATATTGAAAAAAAGATTTCGAAATGATACCAAAGTTTAAATCTTCGTAGTTCTTTTTATGTACAACCCGAATCAAAGGGTTTTTTTTAATTCAGAAAACTATCTTAAAAAATGTCTATTAAAATCTATTTATAAAACCATGGAAAAAATAATTACCCACCCCTGTAATTGTATAATAATAGTCTTATCCACCGGGACGAAATATGCTCAACATAAATAAATTATCCTACAAAGTCATTGCCAAAATTGCATTCTAATCTTACCTTCCCTACTGTGAATGTTGCAGGGACTGTCCTTGTCGAATTGGCAGAGATAACTTTTTTTTCATAAAATTCATCTTCAGGATCGACTCTTAGCATGAACAACTCTTTCATCTCAGAAATATTGTTCTCTACCAAACGGAGTACTATGTGATGTCCTCTAGACCTTGTAGAATTCTCAGTATCCCCAGACTCTCCAGAATTTTCCAGGTCAGTGTAGTTTTTCTGACAATGAGAATTTGTAAATTGGCTACCGTCGATTTTGACGCGACAAATTTTAAATTTTGGTCCACGATTTTAAATAAGCGGGCTCGTATTTTTAAGTTTTGCATAATGCGCATGTTCTGCGTCATGTTTTCGCCGTGACGCCTTTTTAAAAAAATCAGCCAAAATCAGGATTTTTTCAAGGCGCTATAACTTTTAGAATTTAACTGAATTTCAAGAATTAAACCCAATTTTTGCACAAACTTATCTACTTACTACCCTGAAATTATTAAAATTCAATTTTTAATAATTAAAAAAATATATGTATGTGTTCTATTTCTGAGTTTCTAAAAATGCCAAAAACCTTATTTGTTTGAAAGTATTTAAAAAGTTATTTTAAATTAATTTGGATAATTCCACGGAGTGCATACTAACAATGCGATGGTGTGAAGTGTAACCCTCAGATTTGGTTGAAATTTTGAAATTAGGTGGTCCAAGTCAATACAACAAACGTTTCTTCAGGCAGTTTGTGCGATGGTTGGAGTTACTCGAAATATTTTAGGTCAAAGTTGAATAACGGCCGACTTTTTTCAGGCGGAGTGAGAAAACTCCACTTCCAGTCTCTTCCCCTCGCATTGATTTTATTCAGGTTTCTCACACATACGCCATCATCCACAAGCATAAGCAGTGATGCAAAATAACCAAAATAAAACATTATTAAATAGGAATTAACACCCCTCATATTCGTTTAATTTAATTCATAATTAAATAAGTGAGATTTTTACTTCTTTGCATTAAAAATTCATACAAACATTAATCTATAAATTCATTAACGGCAAATAAACCTGGAAAAACTTAATTTACTTTCTATTTCGAAACTGTTAGTTATTCTGATTTCCAATTCATTTGAAAACAAAGACCAAGACCCATGTGCAATGCATAATTAATGTTTTTCTATAATATGTTAAATTTAAAATTTATGAAATGAATTATTTCTCGGAGTGAAAATCAATGCAAGGGAAAGACAATGGAAGTGGAGTTTTTTCACTCCGCCTGAAAAAAAATCGGCCGTTTTTTCAACTTTGACCTAAAATCTTTTGAGTAACTCCAACCATCGCACAAACTGGCTGAAGAAACGTTTGTTGTATTGACTTGGACCACCTAATTTCAAAATTTCAACCAAATCTGAGGGTTACACTTCACACCATCGCATTGTTAGTTCTGAGCAAAAGTTTGTGTTTACTTAGCTTTTGACGTTGCACTAAAATTCTAAAGGTGACAACGTTTAAAGAACCCTGATTTTGGCTAATTTTTTAAATTTCGCCAGTGGCGAAAACATGCCCATTCATCAAAACGCTCAAATTCGCTTGTTTCTGTGCCTTAACATTTTGTAATTATCCAGGTAAAAATCGGTGATAACCACCTTAGACATGCTCATTGTTAGTTCAAGTAAATACTTATGTATAAATCATTTCTAAGAATATGCTGCGTACCTGCGCATTGATGTAGAGGGGGACCATTCCCCAAAACTTCTGATACATTAGAGCATTCTCCTCCCCGTTAGAGTAAAACCAATTCCCTTTACCTTCTTCGTCAATTCCAGATACCCAGTAGACGATGCTGTCGTCTGGATTTTTGTCACCTTCGTGGTCTATAGAAAAGACGAATTTTAATTAAACAAGATACAGGAATTCAAATTTTAAAATATGCTTACAAAGAAAATTTTCAATAGTTTCTATGTCATACGACGATTTTACTTGGGCCAGTTCGAGACCCCACTTTTCACATTCTGGAAAACAATGTAATATAACGTCATAAAGTAAATCAATGTAGGTATGTTCCAAAAAAATAAATAAGTTCCAAAAAATAGGAAATCTTAGGAGGAGAGGCCCTCTACATGTCATCTTCAGATCTTGGTGCATTTGGATATGTAGGAGTACCCCCTGAGTCTACTAAAACCCTAAAGTGGTTTGATGCCATGGCCACATTTGCGCCCGCCACACCCATTCAAAGGGATGAAAAACACAAAAGTTATCAACTTCAAAAATCCACCAAAATTTCAATTTTGTTCGGATTTTGATAAAATTTACACTTTTATGATCCCAGATACTTGTGTGATCATATCCAATAGCAATCAAAACTTTCTTGAAATTTTCGAAATTTTTGGACATTCCACTGCTCACGAATTATTCGAAAATTTTCAAAATTTCAAAAAAATTGAGATTGCTACTGCATATGATCACACAAGTATCTAGGATCACAGAAATGTAAATTTTATGAAAATCCGAGCAAAATTGGATTTTTGGTGACAGTTGAAGTACATGAAAACAGGGCTTTTTTCGCGTTTTTTACACCATTGACTGGCGGGCGCAAATGGGGCCATGGCATCAAACCATTGCAGGGTGTTAGTAGACTCATAGGGTACTCCAACATATGCAAAGGTCATCAGGATCTGAAGATGACATGTAGAGGGTCTCTCCTCCTTAGTGAGGCAGTGCAATCACAACTTTTGATTGTATTTTTGAATCACCACTAATACTATACGTAATCAAAATTGCATTACATAATATTTATGTATGTGCGTCACTACGCTCGATGCAATTTTAACTTAGGAATTTGTGTTGCAAGGTATGTGCCTCACTGACAAGGGAACATACCGAGGTGCCCAACGACTGGAGGGTCGAAACCTATACCAAAATGACCACAATGCACGACTTATTCAACAAACTGAAGGAAGTTTGGTGTAAAATTCACTTTTCGTCAAGTTGTGACGATATTTGTGACTACCCCATGACCATCGGGTTGCCGGTAGGACTGGTAGGAGAAGTCGGCTGCTCAACAGGTCGAACCTGAGTTCTATGCGAAGATTAGAATTTTGAAAATTTTAAATAATTTGTACACTTACTAGTTTTTTTTAACTTCACGTATTTGTTAACAATTCGATTTTGTTCAAAATCACGTTTTTTTCAAAATTTCACATAATTTTTCAGAATTTCACAATGTGTGTAAAAGTCCAAAATATTGTCAAAATTTCAAACTCGTGAAAAATTGCCCACATTATGTTTTTAAATGACTTCATTTACATAGTGTTCTTCATGTGTACATTTTTTTAATTTGCACCAATTTGTGAAATTATATATTTTTTGAAATTGTGCAAATCTATTTGAGATTTTGAAAAAAATTTAACCATCTAAACAGAACATGTGTCCACCTGAATGTTCAGCGCGTCGTCACAAATATCGTCCCAGGTTGACGAAGAGTTAATTTTACACGGAAGCTCCTTCAGTTTGTGGGACAAGACATGCATTTGTCTGTAAGGTGTTGGTGGCGACCCTTAACTCGCTTAACACATCGGTTTGTTCCCTTGTAAGAATAAAAAATATCGTAATTTTTTATATATACCATCGCTCATTTTGGAATAGCTGTTATCTGGAAGGATGGGATAGTTGAAGTGCATAAACTTCGAACGCACCCCGAGACGTTTAATGGTTGTACTCCCGAAGTGTTGCACCAAGTCTCCATGTGTGTGACAGTTCAATGGGATGGGGATGGTTGGCTCTTCGGTTGTGGAGGTAATTTCTGTTGTGGTGGGTGTTGGTGATGGGGTGGTTGCTTCCGTGGTTGAGGGGGTGGTTGGCGGGGTGGTTTCTTGTGTGGTTTCCTCCGTGGTAGAGGGGGTGGTTTCTTCCGTGGTAGAGGGGGTGGTTTCTTCCGTGGTAGAGGGGGTGGTTTCTTCCGTGGTAGAGAGGGTGGTTTCTTCCGTGGTTTCTTCCGTGGTAGAGGGGGTGGTTTCTTCCGTGGTAGAGGGGGTGGTTTCTTCCGTGGTAGAGAGGGTGGTTTCTTCCGTGGTTTCCTCCGTGGTAGAGGGGGTGGTTTCTTCCGTGGTAGAGGGGGTGGTTTCTTCCGTGGTAGAGAGGGTGGTTTCTTCTGTGGTTTCTTCAGTGGTAGAGGGGGTGGTTTCTTCCGTGGTAGAGGGGGTGGTTTCTTCCGTGGTAGAGGGGGTGGTTTCTTCCGTGGTAGAGAGGGTGGTTTCTTCCGTGGTTTCCTCCGTGGTAGAGGGGGTGGTTTCTTCCGTGGTAGAGGGGGTGGTTTCCTCCGTGGTAGAGGGGGTGGTTTCCTCCGTGGTAGAGGGGGTGGTTTCTTCCGTGGTAGAGGGGGTGGTTTCTTCCGTGGTAGAGAGGGTGGTTTCTTCCGTGGTTTCTTCAGTGGTAGAGGGGGTGGTTTCTTCTGTGGTGGAGGGGGTGGTTGGTTCCGTTGTCGTAGTGGAAGAAGTGGTTGGCTCAATTGTAGTTGTCGGCTTTGCGGTGGTAGACGTTGTTGTAGTTGTCGGCTTTGCGGTGGTAGTCGTTGTTGTAGTTGTCGGCTTTGCGGTGGTAGTCGTTGTTGTAGTTGTCGGCTTTGCGGTGGTAGTCGTTGTTGTAGTTGTCGGCTTTGCGGTGGTAGTCGTTGTTGTAGTTGTCGGCTTTGCGGTGGTAGTCGTTGTTGTAGTTGTCGGCTTTGCGGTGGTAGTCGTTGTTGTAGTTGTCGGCTTTGCGGTGGTAGTCGTTGTTGTAGTTGTCGGCTTTGCGGTGGTAGTCGTTGTTGTAGTTGTCGGCTTTGCGGTGGTAGTCGTTGTTGTAGTTGTCGGCTTTGCGGTGGTAGTCGTTGTTGTAGTTGTCGGCTTTGCGGTAGTAGTCGTTGTTGTCGTTGTCGGCTTTGCGGTGGTAGTCGTTGTTGTAGTTGTTGTTGTAGTAGTGGTAGTTGTGGTAGTAGTTGTTGGATTTGGATCCTCAGAGTCACACAGCTCTGGATTCGGATTTGGTTCAAACGAACACATTCTTGAAATTAAATTAAGGACCGACTCACCAGGGCAGGTCATAACATACTGGCGCATGATACCTTTTATCCTTATACATCTGAAGTATTGTTTACACCCCGTGTAAGGGTAGGGATACGGTCTCCCCTCAACGTACTTTGTACAGTCGAATTGAATTAAATCTTGGCGCCTGCCTACAGGGCGTTTCTTTGGCTTCATATGTTTGGACGGTTTACTATTCTTGGACCCCAAATCTATATACACGGAGTGAATTCTCTTCTTGGAACCCTTTTTAATGTCCCTCTTCACTCTGAAACTCCTTCCAGTGGGGGGTTCGCTGCTGCTTACTAATTCACTGCTAAAGGGGGGCTCAGTGCTGCTCGCTAATTCGCTGCTGTTTTCCTGAATTTCGCACTTTTGACATATCACAAATTGTGGAAGATAACCTGATAAAACATGCTTACTTTAGCTCGAAATTCAACCTACACTGTATTCGCTATCTATTTCATAAATTGAATAATCAGCATGCAACGGAAGTAACCTTTACTTCCGGCCATAATGGAGGCGAAAGTGTAGAAAATTTTTGGCAATGGGCGGGAAAATAAGCTTCATTGGAGCAAGTTGTGGGGACTCGATAAGTTACTTGTTGACTGGAATGTTATCCGTTCCAATATCCACAAACTATGACATATTGGAATATTTGCAGTGTCAACACACTTCTGTGGCCACTGGCTTAACTTCAATCTTGACATCATATGTATAAAACCATTGGGAAATGTGCATCTCGAAAAGTAACCGGTTTTGAGGTCATTTTCGACAATAGACCTTAACACAAAAAAGTTCCGCCTCGGGACACTCAAGATGGTGTCCAATGTGAAATTTCAACTTCCTAGCTCAAAAACTGTCGAACAAATTGCCGTACTACGAACCCTACCCAAACTCACAATAATTGCCATAGCGGCTGGTTAGGTGCAACATTTTTTCAAAAGTTTTCTTTTGTTACACTAATTTTATGGTCTGTGACCTATTTTTGATGGAAATTCAAAAATAAAAAATCCAGCTGCCAAGGCTGCAAGGTTTGGTATGGACACCGTCACTTACAAGACACTGGTTGCAGATAAAATATTGAATTTTTGGCCAGAAGTCCAACAGCTAAGCAATGTGAGATGTGTCGATGCTTGCCAGACCGAGTCTTGTTCTTGTAGTGAAAGACTACGTCGTGTGCAACATTCCCAACTTTAGACGTCATCCACTCCCAGGTAAATGGTGTGTCAGGGTAGAAAATATTATTTTCCCCAATCCAAAAGCCGGTAAGGCCGCCAGGTCTCTCTGAAAATGATATCGGTTGAAGAAAAATTAAAATGACAAAATAGATGCTAAACAACTCCTCGATTAATCTACATATGTTTAACGTTAACTTAGGTGACTCATCGCCTGTGACGTCACAGGTCTAAAAATCTGCTCTTTTTACTCATTTCTCGGCCGTGGGAAAGTATTTTAAAATTCCATTCGGGTCATTTTGTAGAGCAGGTCAGTACCAATTTAATAAAAATATACACTGTAGATTTTGACAAGTTTTGAAGGAGGAGAACCAAAAATAGCGAAGGCCTTGAGAAAAATCGGATATCAACAGAAATGGCTTACCTTCTTTAAAAAAACTCATCGCTATCCTATTAATCAACTTACTGACAACAAAATGACCCGATGGATTTTTTATTTTCCATTTCATTCTTTCAGAAAACCATTTTGAAATGGTGTGCAAAGTAACTTACTCACACGGTAAGGTAGGTATCATGTAGGTAAACTCCGTTGTTCATCACATAGAGTAAATTATCCGAATTATTTTATTATTTTACACCAGTTTATTTTATTTTGGTGTTTACATTATTCACTTTCGTTAGATTTTTACTCAAAAAAAATCAAAATAAAATAAACTGGTGTAAAATAATAAAATAATTCGGCTCATTCGGATAATTTACTCCATGTTAAAAAGCTTTCGCGCTATGTTTTTTGCCGTTAAATTTTTTGAGACGATGAGTCACCTAAGTCAACGTTAAGTATACCGTCTTCTCCCAGGAATGTATCCAAATCTTTGAATAGATGGGTGCTATCCACGGTTGTATTTAATGGGGCGAAAAGGGTCATTCCATTCTCACTACATTGAGAGATTGCTTGCTCATTGGATTTCTATCATGATTTAAAAAAATTTACTCAGTGTGATTACTGTAAATGAGAAATATTTATGTAAATAGGTATGTACATATGTAAGTAGTTACCTGTTTCATGTTGATAAAATATTCGCAGGAAGAGCCATTTGAGAAACTTGTCAATGTTTTGTCCTCTTCTTTTTTAAATGCTTTTTCTGAAAATCAAACAAACATTGTCAGAAAATTAGCCAATATTTTAATGACACTCATATATGTACGTACCTTCTTCGCTTTGATCGTGGCATTTTGACCCTTTCGGAAATTGACAGAGAGTGGATTTTTTCTGATAAAATCCTCCACTCGGTTCCACGTCCATCATCACGAGGTACGTTTTGTTGTAAATTGTATCGTTTGCAAAACGTAGTATGGCACGATTTGCAGACTCTTGTACCGGTTGAAATTTGGTTGTGTAATGTGAATATTTTTTTTGCAATGTCCAAATTTGCATACACATGTAAATAGCTGTATGCTTATCATACATAGATGAGTTGGTTCCATTGTTTGATAACCCAACTTTTTAATACGTAGTTTATGAATGCATTTGAAAAATTCTTTCAGCTATTCTTTATAAATTCCTAATGTACCCGGAAAGCGTAAATTGTTATCACGGTTAGCCACACTCGGGCGACTAACAGATAGTTTGGCGAACAAATTTTCGCCACAATGGTAAACAAATATTTTGAAAGTATTGGATGACGACATTTTGGTAGCATTTTGTGAAAATCAAAACTTCCCAAAACCATAGTTCGCGAAATATAAATTTCGTATTTGTTCAAATATGCACCTTAAAACTATAATAAATTATGATATTAGATAATTAGATAATTGTATAGCTACTATGAAATTGTCAAAACTTGTGTAGTATTAAATATCTTAATAATTTATCATACCGATATAATCGTCATATTTGCAAATGTGAGAATTTTCGTCAAATTGAACTTTGAATGGCAATAATGAAAACCGGAATCTCGAGGGCCAGAAAAAATTGATTTTGTTAAGATTTGCATAGTTGGGAGAGGTGATTTTTCTGAGTGCAACGGTTCCAATACTTTGGTTCAACTCCGCCCCTTTCCGCGGGGGTAGAGGCCCAAATCCGCAAAAACGGCAAACGGGAATGCGGATTTCTACATGATGGGAAATGATATCGAAATGCTACTTGCATCCAAAGATTCGTAATTTTTTCTCTACAAACCGAATCAAGCTTTTTTAAAAATTCGAGAAAAAAATTTCAAAAAAATTTTTTAAAATTGTTAGGTAATTGGCATTATAAGTTTCAACCTAGGCGACTAATTCTCAGGGACACTGAGGTCGATCACAAATGAAGATTATATGTTAAGTTTGGAAGAACTCATCATACTGCTAGGGTAACAATCATTTTTTCAATCGTTTGGGGCGATATGAAAAATTTTGGGCACCTTGAGAAAAAACGCTCGAACACGTGTACACTAATTTTAGATTCGATTGGACACGTGTAAGAGCGTGTTCCCGACAACAACTTTGGCACCATGTACCGGTTTCTCTGAAGCTAGTCTTAATCATATGGAATGCCTGTCGGCAATTCTACGTGATCCAAACTATTAATTCAGATGCTACTATTATTTAAGTATTATTTAAATATGTCTGTGACTAGTATTTAAATACTGACATGCATTCAGGGAGTTGTGTAAGTAATTGAATATGTATTCGCAGCAGCATTTAATATTTCATTTATGATTTTGTTCATGATTTTGTGTGTATAAATTGTTCCATGATTTTGTGTGTGTGATTTTATTCTTTTATGTATGAATGTATTTGTATGAAAATTGGGCATTTAGTAGTGAATATGTTAATTTATCGATAACAAAGTCTATCCAAGTTCAAGAAATTGTGTACGTGTTCGTTTTCCCATTGGCTATAATAACGAGCAATGTGATTGGTCAGTGGGCTGAAGCTTTAGTGAAGAAGTGAAGTGATTTTTGTGATCGATTGTTCTGCCCCAGTCAGTCTTTTGTTGAGTCTCAAGTCCACTTCAAGTCTTTTTGGAGAGTCGGAAGTCTTGGTATAGTTTTTAAGTCGCTTTCCGAACCAATAATTTAAAGACTCCAGTGACATTAGCAATAGAGATTTTATGAATTGATTTGTCATTGTAATTGAATTGATACCGAAATTAAACCCTGTCAGCAATAAACTACTACTAATTGGCCAGAATCCACGAATTGAAATAGCATCTCATTGTGCCGGGGAGGATTTCATAGTGGGGGGCAGATTTGGTAGAGGTAGGATCGAGGGATAAAAAGTGGGTGTAGTCGGTTCCTGAGAACGCGCATAATAGTGTAGATATCTGCTACATTTTCTGGTCTCGCCGTCCCGAATAAACCGTCCAAGGAAATACGCCCTCTTGTGCCAGCCACACCCATACCCTGAGGGATCCATCCGCTACTGACAGGCGAAGTGTCAGCCGTACATCGCTGGTTTGTGTTCACCAGGATAAAGATTGGACACATTTTCAGGCAAGCTGTTGTTCCGATTCCATTTGTATTTTGGATAAAAGTTAATCGCGGAATCGCCGTTATTGCTTACTCCTTTCCGGTTCAACGAGCTGTCGACCGAGTCACGTACCATCCCGTCAAGGAATTACGCCGTCAGGAACTCGTCCGCTACTGACAGGCGTTTTGTCAGCCGAATATCGCTGGTTGGTGTTCACCAGGATAAAAAATGGCACATTTTCAGGCAAGCTGTTGTTCGGATTCTCATTTGTATTTTGGACAATAATTAATTGGGGAATCGACGTTATTGCTTACTCTTTCTCGGTACAATGACGACACCGACAAATGAGACAGTGGATCTGCCAGAAGCGACGACTTTTCGCAAGTCACCGAGGGAAAACGCCGGAGTTCCGCTCAATCATCTTATGCGCGATTTCGTCCTTGAACCAGCCGCGAAGAAGAAGAACACGCCCACCGCCGTCACATCCAAGTCTAAAGCCAGCAAGGCCAGCAGCAAGAATCAGAGCCGCAAGTCCAAGTCGTCGCACCGCAGCACCCGTCAAGCTCGCCAAGCCGAAGTAACAGCGGCGCAGAAACTGTCCGACATATTTAAAGAAAGAGACGACAAGGGGAGAGAGATCAAGAATTTAGAACTGGATCTGGCCGAACTGCTGACAAAGATCAACAGCAATACCGACATCATTAAAGACGATGCCAAATATGATGAACCCTCAAGATTAGCTGCAGAATCCCAAAACCAATCGTACCTGCAGCAACTTTGTCAAATGGAGGCAGACATACGAAGAGCGACGGCTAATCTCGAGTTTGACAAACGAGATTACATGCGAAGAGAGAACTTGATCAGAGCCGAATTAGACCTGGCCAAGTTAGATGCGACCGACGACTCTGAACAGGGCGGCGGAAGCAGTGATGATGATTCAGCCGAACCATCCGAAGTTGAGAAATGGGCAGAGAAGACCGTTCTTCACATCCCAGCAGACCCGACGGTCAAAGGGAAAAGCAAGAGTGGGTCAGAAAGAGAAGGTGGAGCAGAAGGCGACGTGGAGGATGAGAAGTCGGCCAGCGAGGCTGAAGAGAAGAAAAAGAAGAAATCATCCCCTCGCCACAAGAAAAAGAAGACCCATAGAAAGTCCAAATCCAGTCCCAACAAGTTCAATCTAGAAGAAATCGCCTCAGCCTTAGCCAATGCGATCAATGGAGCCTCCCTCAAGTCCTCTCATAAAATGTCGGACAAGATCCTGGCTCGTCAAGTACAGGGAAGAGACCTGCCGTCTTTCTCTGGTCATCCCGAAGAGTGACCCGGTTTCGCTGCAGCGTTTGAAACCTCCACCAGAAACTGTGGCTACAACAATGCTGAGAATCTCCCCCGTCTACAGAAGTGTCTCAAGGGAGACGCATACAAGAGTGTGCGTGTACAATGTTTGTTGGACGGGGTGACAACCGTGATGGATAAACTGAAGATGAGGTTCGGTCGCCCCGCACTCCTCATTGAGTCGATGATACAGAAGCTGAGAGAAGTCCCGCCTGTCAAGTTGGACCGGTCGGAAACTTTCATCGACTTCGGAATCGCAGTGGACAACTTGGTGTCCACAATCAAGTCCCTGAAGCAACCGCAACACATGGGAAACCCGACATTGCTGCAAGAGCTCGTCAACAAATTGCCGTTGATGACCCAAATGGATTGGAGCCGGTCACAGAAGGATGACTCGTCCAATCTAGAAGATTTTGCCAAATGGATTGACAATTACACCTAGGCGGCGTGTAAATTGTGCCCCACCAGAGCAGAGAATATTACCCAACGAGAAAACAAGAAAGGAAAGAAGCCGGAACGAGTCTACACGGTCAGTGAGAAGAATAATTCTGGTCAAGGGAAGTGGGAGAAGAAATGTGCATTTTGCTCTTCATCCCACCACCAACGAGATTGTCCCACATTCCTCAAGTCTGATGTCGATCAACGTTGGACAATGGTGAAGGGAAAACGAGTATGCTTTGGGTGTTTGGGGGTTGGCCATAGATGCGGAGACTGCCGTTCTTCGCGACCATGTGGGGTGGATGGATGCAACGTCAAGCATCACAAATTGCTCCATCAAGTCAGATCCAGCCGATCAAGAGAAAAGAAGAAAGCAGAAACAGAAGAAGAAAAAGAAGAGAACGTTGTTCTTCAAACACGGGGGAGTGGAACGAAGTCATCCACATGATGAGTCCTGTACAAATTGAGGGTCCGAATGGCAAGATTGAAGTCTTTGCCATTTTTGATGGTTTATCATCCATTACCACCATGGAGAGCGCAGCCGCGCAGAAATTGGGAACTGTGGGATCGCCAGTTCCGCTCACGATCAAAGGGTTCAACTCTACGAAGACGTATCAAAATTCCCAAGTGATTGACGTCCGTTTGCAAGCGACGAATGAGAAGTACGCCTGCACTTTAAGAAATGTGAGAACTGTTAAGAAGATTGAGCACACTCAATCTGTGAAGAGATGTGACTTGTCAAAGTGGTCACATCTTCAAGATTTGGATATCCCGACCTACAACAATGCAAAGCCAACAATCCTGATTGGACTGGACAATCCACAACTCCATGTCCACCACCAATATCGAACCGGGAAGGGGAATAATGGACCTGTCGCGGTCCGAACTCCTCTTGGGTGGATGATCATGGGAAGACTGGGTCAACTACGCCAGCAACAAAGCCACACCATGTTTTCCATGAGTGAAGCCGATTCAAGCCTGCATCAAATGGTAAAAGAATATTTTACTATCGAGTCATTGGGGGTCAGCGCCAGTCCAGCAAAACCGGGGTCCACAGAGGACCAGAGAGCTCAACAGCAATTGGACTCGTCTCTACGCCGAGTACAAAACGGGTGGGAGGTCGGATTATTGTGGCGTGATGATGATGTCACTCTTCCTCCCAGTAAGCAGATGGCAATGTCAAGATTGAGAACAATGGAACGGAAGATGGACAGAGAACCAGAATTTGCCAAACAATACGAAAGCAAAATAACTGAATATCAAGAGAAGGGTTTCGCCCGGAAACTCTCAAAAGAAGAGGCAAGTGTCGAAACGGGGAAAACATTCTACCTACCACACTTTATGGCCTTCAACCCAAAAAAGCCGAACAAGTTTCGTTTTGTTTTTGATGCGGCAGCAGGAGTCCAGGGTAAAAGTCTGAATGACTTTCTCCTCCGTGGTCCCGACAAGCTATCCTCCCTTCCTGGCATTCTACTCAAGTTTAGAAGATATCCTGTCGCCATCACGGCAGATATTCAAGATATGTTTCACCGGGTTCGAGTGAAACACGAAGACGCCCAGGCACAACGATTCTTGTGGAGAGGCAGAGATCGAGATCGAGATCCCGACGTGTATGAAATGGGGGTCCTAATTTTTGGGGCAACGTGTTCGCCAACCTGCGCCCAAGAAGCGAAAAATAGAAACGCCCTGGAATATCGACAGCAATATCCCAGCGCGTGTGAAGCCATTGTCGACAAGCACTATGTTGACGACTTGTTGGATTCTGTCACGACCGTGGAGGAAGCAGTTAAACTTTTCCATGAAGTCCGAGAGGTACACAGCAAGGGTGGGTTCAACCTTTGCAACTGGCTGTCCAACTCGAGAGAAGTGATGCAAGAAATCCCAGAAGAACTAAGGGCAAAATCGGTGAAGAGTTTGGATTTCTCATCCGGACAACATGTGGAGAGAGTTCTTGGCCTGTTTTGGAGACATGATGAAGACTCATTCACTTTCTCCCTCACGTATTTGAAAGCTCAATCCGATGTGCTAAAAGGAGGACGACTTCCATCAAAGACAGAAGTCTTGTCATTGGTCATGTCCTTGTATGACCCACTTGGATTCTTATCAATTTTAACCATCCGAGCCAAGATGATTATTCAGAAATGTTGGACTTCTGAAACTGGATGGGACGATGTTATACCCGAGGAGACACGAGAATTTTGGAGAAAGTGGCTGGAGGAGCTGCAAAATATCGCCAACTTCAAGCTACCCCGTTGTCTCAGTCCAAATCTGTCCAAGTCCCAGGACAACCAACTCCACGTCTTTGGAGATGCAAGCGAGGAGGCGTATGGGGCCGTGGTGTATTTGAGAATGACCACTCCCACCGGGATAGAAGTCTCACTCATCAACCTGCAACCCGTGGGGAAGTTTACTGATTCAGACATCGTTTCCCGGAAACATTGGAGGATTTCACAGCATTTAGCCAACCAATTTTGGCGCAGATGGGTGAAGGAATTCCTCCCAACGCTACTACGGCGCCAGAAGTGGTGTCAAGTGACTCGACACATTCAGATAGGAGACGTCGTTATTGAGGTCAATCCAAACTTTCCGAGAAACAGTTGGCCAAAGGGGAGAGTAGTGGAACTCTTTCCAGGGAAGGATCAAGTGGTACGAGTCGTCTCCGTGAAGCTAAGCAATGGACATATTTTTCGTCATCCAGTCGCCAAGCTCTGCATTTTGGATGTGCAACCTTCTCATCAGAACGACGACAAGAATAAGGACAAATAAAGTGCAGCGACAAAGTGATTTAGGTTCCTAAATGGGGGGAGTATGTATTCGCAGCAGCATTTAATATTTCATTTATGATTTTGTTCATGACTTTGTGTGTATGAATTGTTCCATGATTTTGTGTGTGTGATTTTATTCTTTTATGTATGAATGTATTTGTATGAAAATTGGGCATTTAGTAGTGAATATGTTAATTTATCGATAACAAAGTCTTTCCAAGTTCAAGAAATTGTGTACGTGTTCGTTTTCCCATTGGCTATAATAACGAGCAATGTGATTGGTCAGTGGGCTGAAGCTTTAGTGAAGAAGTGAAGTGATTTTTGTGATCGATTGTTCTGCCCAAGTCAGTCTTTTGTTGAGTCTCAAGTCCACTTCAAGTCTCTTTGGAGAGTCGGAAGTCTTGGTATAGTTTTTAAGTCGCTTTCCGAACCAATAATTTAAAGACTCCAGTGACATTAGCAATAGAGATTTTATGAATTGATTTGTCATTGTAATTGAATTGATACCGAAATTAAACCCTGTCAGCAATAAACTACTACTAATTGGCCAGAATCCACGAATTGAAATAGCATCTCATTGTGCCGGGGAGGATTTCATAGTGGGGGGCAGATTTGGTAGATGTAGGATCGAGGGATAAATAGTGGGTGTAGTCGGTTCCTGAGAACGCGCATAATAGTGTAGATTTCTGCTAAACCAACCAACCACTAAAAATATTTAGCAGTTGGATATGGAGCATTTAAATACTGCTGAGGTATTTAAAACAACTCTGAAAAGAACATGGTGGGTATCCTGGACATGCGTAGCAGTCTTTCACGTATGAGCAATGTAGAATTTGTGAGGCCAATATTGGGGATACTTAACCACCTCACACTTCACCATTGTTAGAAGTAAAGCTAATCTACAAACGCCGGTCCACCAAGGTCAAAATTTCTTGTTTGCTAATTACCAAAATCCCTAAGGTCTTGGTTCAGAATCCTCCGTGGTAACACTAAGCCAATTTTATGCAACTTTGCCCCAGTTGTGCATAAGATGGTCTTGGTGTAAAAAATTTGAGTCTGGTGAACTAATTAGCAAAACTATTCAAACAAATTATAAAATAAAGCTATTGGTCTTAAACCACACATATTTGTGAAGTTGCACAATATAGTAACATATAATCAGTAGTGGATTTTTTAAATTTAGATCTAGAGTCCGGACTAACCTTATGCATGCATTTGGGATATTTGAATTTTTTAATGCAGCCAAGATAAAGGGCATCCCATATGTAAAGTGCAGATGGAAAAACGGCCCTCATTTTGTTGTAATTCAATTTTATTCGAAGAAACTAAATTTACACAAAAGCTTAGGATCTGTATGTGTTAGTTTTATCGTTAAACCAATTTCCTATCCCATTGTAACTTAGAGATATTAGGTTCTTCCGAGCTCCGCCGAAGGGTCGTTTTCACGGTTTTTCCTAAATGTCCTTTGCGATTCTGCTCCAAACTTTCGAAATCTACGAACGATTGCAAACTTTTTCTTTCGTTTAGAACATTGTTTTCGACAATTGGCCCAGAAGTTCTCGATACCACGTGTTTTAGGTACATTTTTAGCGTTGTTTGGTTTTTGTGTATCTCATCCAATGTGTTCGGGGGCATGAATAACCAAGGTTTTCTTTTGAAACATTGTCTTTGGCTTTAGTCTATCTTCGCATTTTGCATCTACTGGAGTAGTTGCTTGAAAATATGTACGATCGGGAACATGATCAGGGTCAGTGGTCACTTAGATTTCATCATAAATAACCACGAGTTTGCTCAACCCTGTTTTGGAAATTTTTCTGCATGCTGTTTTAGCTTGATGGTGCTGGGTCCATACATTTTTCTTTGCCGATTGCTTTACACACCCTTTCATGCCTAAGACGTGAAGTTTAATTCGACATATCGTTGAGTTCGATATCTTTTGTGTTGTGGATACGGCAATCATGGAATTGGGGGACGCTTCTTTGAGAACATCCTAATTTTCTCGACATTTCTTTTGGTCGATTGGATAACCGTCTGACCTGATATTTTTTTGCAATTCATGTCACCGGCAAGCTCACATCTTGTAATTATTAGGTCGACAACGAATCTACGTTTTTCTTGCCTGGCGAAGTAATCAATCATCTTTTTCTAATCAGGCCGATATGAATTTTCATGGGTGTGAAAATCGACACTTCCGAGTTTTGGATTCCGTCTCGTGTAATGCATAGACAAGATTTTTTGATGAAATCTGAAATCAGTTGTCTTAATCTACATGACATTACCTAAAATATGACTTATCTCTGATCAATTTTTCCCGCCCGTACCCTTAAAATCAATGCTTGACCGAGCTGCACCTTACTTTTGGGATGCCCTTTATCAATCTAAACGAGATAATTTGGATGATTTATAGATTTAGTAGAAGGTGTATATAGCCCTTTGTTTATCGGCGACACTGATTTTGCCTTACATTTTGTATGTTAAATAATCACGTGAACGTCCATAAATGGTCTAAAATAGTTGGTGCACTAACCAACATATTTATTTGTCCAGCTTCTGGAAAAAACCGAAACTAATTTTGCCCACTAGTTTTTTCATCAAAGTTGATCCTACAATGCAATAACGCCAGCGGTTTCGCTCCGATTTTGATAAAACCACAATAATTATGAAATCTTAGATAAATAATTAAACACGTGTTTCAGGATTTTTCATAATGTTCAGCTTAAACGAAATTATGATGAAATCCATGAGCGAGAATTCCGATTATTAGGTGAGATTTTTCTCGCGAGTAGGAAAAATACAGATTCACGCTCACGGATTTCATCATAATTTCGTTTAAGCTGAGCATTATGAAAAATCCTGAAACACGTGTTCAAATATTTATCTAACTAGGTATACTATTTAGATGGGTGGAGAGGTCAGATATGCCACTATATCGGTTTGAAACAAAATGCAAAAATTTCCGTGCTAAAATCACTTTTGAAAAAGTAATGACGATTTAAGTGACGCAAGTCCAGGATTTTTTTCAAAGCTTTAACTAAGGTGAAATTTTTGCTTTTGACCTTGACGGATTACACTCTCTCTCCACCTCTGGCGGAGAGATTGTTTCGCTACGGTTCTAATCATTGTCCAAAATAGCCTTCCAAAATGTCCAAAATACACAAAAGTGTCCAAAATAGGCCCGAATGTTGCAATTTCTTTGTTATATTTTTTTGCAAATCTAGGCACATATATTTTATTTTCCTTATTAAGTAGTTTTGGGTATCAATATAGCATTATTTGGATTTTTTGCTTAAATATGTTTCCTTATGAAAAATTACAAAAATTTTCCAAATAATGCTATATAAATGCCCAAAACTACTTAATAAGGAAAATAAAATATATGTGCCTAGATTTGCAAAAAAATATAACAAAGAAATTGCAACATTCGGGCCTATTTTGGACACTTTTGTGTATTTTGGACATTTTGGAAGGCTATTTTGGACAATGATTAGAACCGTAGCGAAACAATCTCTCCGCCAGAGGTGGAGAGAGAGTGTAATCCGTCAAGGTCCAAAGTAAAAATTTCACCTTAGTTAAAGCTTTGAAAAAAATCCTGGACTTGCGTCACTTAAATCGTCATTACTTTTTCAAAAGTGATTTTAGCACGGAAATTTTTGCATTTTGTTTCAAACCGATATAGCGGCATATCTGAACTCTCCACCCACCTAAATAGTATACCTTGTAACGGGGCCACCAGCACCCTCTGCAGTACAAGATCTGAGCTTCGTGCTCAACCAGCTTTGTTAGAGCAAGGTGTGCTCCCATACACGTATATATTGTATTGGAATTGCGTATTGAGTTTAGTTGCAATAAATCCTCCGTTGAACAAGCACATCTGGTCCTCCTCCTCCTCCGGACTTATTTCTAAATCCACTCCCTTCTTCATGTCAGCATCCTAAAATCATCTATCATCCATAAAGCATCAGGGTCATCATCATCTTGGGGGAATGTTGGTCGAGTCTTGGAAGAGGACAGAGGTCACGACGTCGAGGGAGTCGTAAGTCGGTAAAGGGAGGGTCAGTTATGTGATAACCTAGTAAGATTTCATAATTATCGTGGATTTATCAAAATCGGAGCGAGACCGCTGGCGTTATCGCATTGTTAGTAAAAATAAAAATATCCTGAGAAATCCAAAATTACACCAGACAGGTGTTGTTTAGGATTATTATCTTCCCTTCATAAATTTTCCGTTTTAGCAGTTAATAAACCAGTGTCAAAAATTGTACATGCGACCCATCTTATGTCAACCTGGGACAAAGCTAAAATAACAAACATAAAAATGACCAAGTGTTAACTAGGTATTTACTACGGGGGATACTGAACCAAGCCCTTAACCTGCTAACATAATTTTCACCCTGGTCGACCAGCAGACTTCCTCCCTCAGATGAGTATAAAACGCTCTCCCAGTTAAGACATGTACAAACAAAGTCTCCCTTTTTTCGTCAGTCAAGTCTACAGTTTTAATTACTTATATAAATTTTGAAATTTGATCAATCTATCACAAGTTTATGCACGATAAATTTTCGGATGCTTGCCTATATTAATTTGATCTATTCGTAAGTTTCAAATTCCTGAGCTGCCTTCTTTGAAGCGAGCAAGAGAGTTCGGTTAATAATTAATCACGTGATCATGCGTTCCATGTCCATATGACATATTTAGATAATAGTAGATAGGTACATATCCTTTAGTGCCTTAATTTAAATTGCTGCTTACCAGTGTGGGAACGTATAAGGAGGTAAGGCCCCAGAAAACGTTGTACAAAACTGGCGAATCTTCATTGCTGTTATAATACCACATACCGTCGGTTGGAGATTCCATCGATATCCAGACACTCATTGCGTACGGATTTTTGCGCTTCACTAAAATATGTAAAAAAAATGCAAAGGTTCGACTTTTTAGATTAAACAAAGTTAAGTTTAACACTTTTCGCAAGGTGACCAGGTCAAGTTTGATAATATTTGTGTGCGTCTAAGGGGCCGTCCATAAATTACGTAACGCAAGAGGGGGAGGGGGGGTCATGGGAAGAGCGTTACGAATTGTTATGTAGGGGGAGGGGGGCATAACAAACTTGTTACATAACGCATTTCATAAAATCAATTAAAAATCGGATTGAACTCATGTCATCCAGAAGATTTCAGTGTACGCATGTAAATTCGTTTTTCATTATGGTCACCATAATATGGTGCACACATTAAAAGAAGAGTACAATTCTTGCCTACTTGTAAACCATCATTCCTCCACAGTGACCTCGGAGGGCGATGGTGTGACGTAAGTTTCACGATTAATTGAGCCTTAACTTTAAGATGAGAATTTGATCGGAATTGAACCTGAGCCCGAACGAGGTCACTGAGGGCGCATGATGGTTGTCAAGAATTGTACTCTTCCTTTATTGGTCGCACCATAGTTTTCCAGGTGCAACTTGACAAAAGGTTCCATTGTGAGTATTGGTAAAAGTTGAGAGATCTGTAAGATTTACAATTTCCATTTCTTGTCGAATATGATCTCGTTTTTTCTTGGACAAGAAATTCACAAAATTCTAATTTATCTAGCAATTTAAAATAAATAAAAGCAATAAAAGAGATATTTGTTTACACAACCTGGAACAAATGAAAATTTTGCAAGTGACTGCTAAAGAAATTAGCTGCGGTGAAATCAAATTTACGTTACGTTACGAAGGGGGAGGGGGGGGTTTAAAAAATGATGATTTTTGCGTTACGTAATTTATGGACGGCCCCTAACTACATACTAAAACTGGATTACCAGCCTTGTTCCTTCAATATGCAGGCCTCATTGTAGGCAAGGTAGCGCCCTAGGCAAAACGATAATACTGCCCCTACTTAATAGCATCTTCGGCGCTCGCAAACACTTTTACTTCGCAATAGTAAAGCGACCATGTATTTAGTCACACACAAATTTGCGTTTTGCAATCATTGCACATGCATAATTCAGCATTTTTAAATAAATGTATTTAATTAAAAATCTTAAAATCTTAAAATCTTAAAATAATCCCTGCAGAGGCAAATTGAATTTGGTTGTAGTGTAGCACAGAAGTCTGATTAAGAAATATTTACTTCTTGATGTCTTTCTTATTACAAATTAAAATCGTACTATTTGGCGATTCTGTCGGACCTTGACCTCGACTGTGACCTCGACTTGGCCTATTTTACAATTTTCGAAACAAGAACGGCATTGAACAACAACCTTCCGAGACCACTACTATGCAAATTTCCAAGCAGTTTTTTTATCATACAATTTATCCTGCTACCCAATGTACAGAAACTAATTATAAGTTAACAAATAGGCCTTATATACATAATTATATATTTTGGCCTTAGGTAATCAGAGTGCAATGTTGCGTACATCGCGCCTAGATACATATTTCATTGAGTAAAGAATCTGACTGCAAGCGCCGAAGGCGTGAGCGGCTTGGGCTGGGGCGCCAGATTTTTTTTGACCATGTAAGATTTTTGGCAAGATCGGGGCCTGCTCCTAAGCCAAAGGACTGGCTTCGTGTAAAAATGCGTAACAAAAAATACACATCGAATGGATATTTTGTTCTGTAATATCTTGCACTTGACAAATAATTATTTGCAATTGAATGTGTCCGTGCATACTTAAAATTGCATTCCTTGTGAACATGTTTCTCAGTTTTATGTAAATATGACTTACTCAGATATAGTTGCAAATTGTCAATATCCGTTTGCTGCTTTATTTGCCCCAGTTCAAGACCAAAGTCTGTACATACTGAAATAAAAATATAGTCAATAATGAGGTTACAATAAGTTTTAAAAAATATTGCTTTCAGAATAATTTTAAGCATGTACATATATGTACTAACTTTTTTTTGCCTCGTCGTACGAAGCCTTGGTTGAATTTACGTAGACAAACTTTGAGTATATGGAAATTTTCACAAAATTAAATCCATCTTTAGGCTTCTTCGTCGGCTTATTCTCGCATGGGAACGAGGAACCCGATATGTCTGTAATCATAGCGGTGCAAGTGAGAAAAAGTAGGAATATTTTCCACAAATACAGCATTTTTTAAAAATTGCGAGGGGAATTTGTGCTCGTTCGAAAAGCCAGAAAAGTCGAGACAGACTGGTCTCCGAACAATACAATGTGACAATGTGATAATTTTGGTTACTTAAGATTGCGACCCTGTACCCAAGGCTTTTCCATTGTGTTAAAAAAAACTTTCATTAAAATTTTAAGACGGGATGACGATTACGAAGACCAGGTTACATATGACATACTTATATAAATATGTATCTACACACATATAAAACTGCATACCAAATAATTCGGTAGTAATCCTTACCAAGCGGGTACCACACCATAAAAAAATGTGGTAACGTCACATATTTATATATATCGTTGTGATTTAGTAATAATTTCCTACCCGATTGGCAGTAGCTTGTTTCTGAGAGGTAATTTTTTATTACTAAAACATTACTCAAAGCTACTATTCAGTTATTGCCAGCTCAAGGAGGGTAATGCATGTACTCCGGGCAGAAATGATTTAATACCCGTTTTAGTGTGTACCTTTTCAGTCACTAAGTTTTTTGATAAAAGTTTTTATGGTAGAAAAACTAGTCTTTAAGCCCGTCCACAATTAAAGCTCTAAGCCAACACACCAATCGAAATTATAATTCGAGAGTAAACATACGTCTGTTTAAATAAGTATATTAATATTTCGAAAGGCCCCGTGAAACCTTCCACGACACTCCCGCATTCTGATGAATGGAAGGGAAACAATGGAAGTAATGGAAAAAATATCGAAATGCTACTTTCACCAAAAGAGTCCTAATTTTTTTCCCTACAATCCGAATCGCGCGATAAAAACTTTTGGATTAAAATTTCAAGTCTCATATCCCCATGGTATCATTGAAAAACCCTCGGCAAGTGAAATAAGAATATGTAGACTTTGTGAGGTCTAGGACCACCCCCTGATATTTTCGAGTCCGGAGACTATTAATGAGTTTTGGTTTTCTACGAACGCAGAGGTTAACACAGGAGCAGATTGAGAGGTAACATAGCAAAAGTTCTTGTTTGAATTGATCTCTGTTGACACGTGAATAAAGTAGGGTTGCCACTGGTAGTGGTACTACCCGGTACCCGGCTACCCGGTACTCGGCCTAAACTTTTTGCCGGGTACCCGACTACCCGGCCGGGTACCGGGTAATTTTTAAATATTAAAAATCAGGGGAATTTTCTACTTTTTTTAGAATGTGCAACAATTTTATAAGTTTTAAAAATTACAAGCTAAATTTCTACATTTCAGACTTCATTTTCAACCTCCGTACCAAATTTCCGATGAAAGTAGTATATTGTAAAAATTGGTACGGGTCGCATTCTCTAAGGTTACATTCACTAACAAGGGAACATACCGAGGTGTCCAACGAGTTAAGGGTCGACACCTATACCAAAATGACCAGAATGCATGACTTATTAAACAAACTGAACGAATTTCCGTGTAAAATTCACTTTTCGTCAAGTTGTGACGATATTTGTGACGAGCGCATGACCATCGGATTGCCAGCGGGAGAGGGGGGCCGCTGAACGATCAGGTCGACCACAGAGAACCGTCGTCGTCTTCACGTCGTCTTCAGTGATTTCAAATTCTTTCAAATTTTGAAAACCACTTGAAATTTCTTCAAAATTTCAAAATTTTTTTCAAAATTTCAAAATTTTCTCAAAATTTCAAAATTTTCTCAAAATTTCAAAATTTTCTCAAAATTTTCTCAAAATTTCAAAATTTTCTCAAAATTTCAAAATTTTCTCAAAATTTCAAAATTTTCTCAAAATTTCAAAATTTTCTCAAAATTTCAAAATTTAGAAGAATTTGAAATCTCTGAAGTCGACGACGCTTCGACCTGATCGTTCAGCGGCCCCCCTCTCCCGCTGGCAATCCGATGGTCATGCGCTCGTCACAAATATCGTCACAACTTGACGAAAAGTGAATTTTACACGGAAATTCGTTCAGTTTGTTTAATAAGTCATGCATTCTGGTCATTTTGGTATAGGTGTCGACCCTTAACTCGTTGGACACCTCGGTATGTTCCCTTGTAAGTAGTAGAAGTGTCTAGGTCATTTCGCCAAAGATTTCTCGCCCGCTTTATTTCTTATGGGGAAAACCTTGGCTAGGGCTTCTCGCCAAGGATTTCTCACCCACTTTATTTCTTATGGGAGAAGCCACGGATTTCTCGCCACGGATTTCTCGCCCACTCTATTTCTTATGGGAAAAAGCCGGGTCCTCATCACACACACTTCTTATGAGGAAAAAGAGGGCTCATCGCCACATACTTTTCCTTACGGGAAAAAATACGGGTCCTCGCCGCCATACATTGCCTTATGAGGGAAAAAGACCGTTAGACTTTGCAACGTATGTATTACGGTGAGAAGTACGGAAGGGTTGAAAATACGAGGCTCAAACCAGACACGTAACTAACAAGTTACAAGAGTATGTGCCCTGGAGGTGAAATGAGTGAGTGAGAGGGAATGACTCTTGCTACAGCAGTAATAGTTGGGTCGAGTAAAATTTCTACCGACCAACCAAACTACACAGACTTGCTTCTCTTTTCCTAAGTCTCCCAATATCATCATGGAGAAGGGAAAAGGCAACCGTAAAGTGAGTGCAATGTCTTAAGTGGACACGTTGGATGAAAAAAAGGTGGAGTGCAACCTTTTAATGGCTAGTAATGCAACTCCTATTATGGAGGAAGAGCAAATGATGGTGCTCAATGGTGGAAATAATGAACATGGATGCAAAAAATATGCATATGCAAAGTAATTATGGTGGAAATAAAATACAAATTTTTATTTAAAAAACAAACAAATCAAATCCAAATTCAGTTCAACTTCAAAAAATTCAAATTTTTAAGAAGAAATTATGAAAAGTTGTAATGAGCCGGGTCAATTTTATTGATACAAATCAGCAACATTTGCATGTTTTTTGTTGCTTAGCTCGCTCGGATCGCCGAATAGGGGTAGAAGTTTTCCTCTTTCGTGATCGTGGGGCTGGCGGGGATGACGGTGGGGGTGGCAGAATTGGTAGAATTGGCGAGAGCGGTGGAGATTGTGGTGAGACAGGCCGAGTTGGTGGCGGCGACGACGGAGAGGGCGGTGGAGGTTGCAGAGCCGGTGGAATTGGCGAGAGTGGTGGAGTTTGAGGCGAGAGTGGCCGTGTTGGCGGCGGCGAAGACGGAGAAGGCGGTGGGGGTGGTAGAATTGGCGAGAGTGGAGGAGATTGTGGCGAGAGTGCCACCAAAGGTGGATGAGGTCGAGAAGCAAGCCGAGGACGAAAGATTTCAATGATGTTATCATTGTTTGCAACTTGCGTGCGAGAACGCACAAAGTCAAGCACTCCATCAAGAGTACTATCACGAAAAAGGTATTTATTTTCTTCTATATCGAAAATAAGCATGCCTGCTACATGTTTGCGTTTCATAAACTCTCCCAGCGCTGTCTCGAGATCAGAGCCAAGTCGTTGGCAAGATTCTATTGCCGACACCCACAAGGCCAGCGCTCTCCCCGAATTTCCTCCGCTTTCGAAGTAGGGGAACAAGTGCCCCGAAAATGTACCAGCGGGGTGTATAAAGAAAGTTTGCCCTAAGCTGGCTGAAAATGCGTCCGCTATATGGCGAACAAAAGAAAGAGAAGCAGTCCTATTATTGTCAAGCGGGTTATGATACGTTCCCATTCCGTTGTCGCGATTTAAGACTAATAATGCATATTCATCGTGGTCAGAGTCTACAAAATCTACTTCTTGGACGAGGTGCCAATGGAGGAATTCCTCCCGAAAACGGATTAGGACCACAATGATGCGTATCGCATCATTATTGCGAACTTGAATTAGCAAGGAAGGGTCTACACGCATGCGAGAATTATCATTAATGATTACCGCTTTGGAGCCCCATGTTGCAAAAAGACAAAAATGCGGTGGGAGTTTCCGCGTCCCGGCGAAAAAGTCTAACTGGACCCAGTGAAGGTCGAGCCCATCATTGTCTTTGTAGTTCCTATACCATGACGCACTGGTCCGGTACCGTGGGGGGGTTTCCCTCAGCACTAGGCTAATCGATGGAAAACGACGCTGGTAGTGGAAGTCCAACCCACGCCGAATGTTTCGCCCGATGGAGAACCCGTCGGCGCCCTCCAAGATGCCCGCGTTCATGACCGCCTCAAAGAACTGATAATAAAATAATAATAATACGTATGTTATGTATTACATAACTAAAACTCTTAGAATGATACTGATTAATGATTAGTAATTTAAGAGGCTTACAGTCGGTTTGGTACAAGGATTGATCATCCTCGTCACGGTGTTAGACAGACTTGTCATCTGCATCCGTGCAGATGACATGGCTTTGTGGACGATTTGGAGCCTGGGACTCAAAGCTTCCTGTTTTCGCAGTTTCTTCGCCAATTGCATGACATCATCCACTTCAATACGCATGCGCTCGAGAGCGCAAAAGAATTTTGCAGCTTTAAAAAATAAGGAGTAGTCCATGGCGTGGGTATTGCCAAGCGAGGGTGATGAGAACATGTTTATAAGTTTTCGCGAACTTTTAACAACTGAAACTGTAGTTTGAGTAACAAGTTTGATTTGATGACGAGACTTGATAAGTAAGAAGCAAAATCGCAACTGAAAGAAATAATCAGTTGGAAGGAGAAAGGAAGACAGGAAACAAGAGGGAAAAGAAAATGCACTCTTTTACAAGAAAGGATCTATTTTTGAGTATCATGGTGAGAAGCAATAAAAAAGACTTTTCGAGGAAGCAGAAAAGGATTGATTTATTTGAAGGTTTACTCAATAATTTAACAAGAGAGTGACACAGACAGCAGGGTCAAACTTTTGTCAATTGTATTTCTTCCAAGAAACGAGATGAAAAAAAGGTTTGAGCATAGTTATTTTCATCAAACGTTTCCCACGAATGACAAGAAAAGGATCTGGTTGAAACTGACCAGAATTTTCATCTAGATTAGAGAATGCACCTAAAACAAGAAAACGTTCTTCCAAGAAAATGGAAAAATGACCAGTATTTTTATAAATATGAGAAATGCGGTTAAAAATAAACGTTCGCTTGCAGGAAATGAGTTGAAAATGTCCAGTAATTCTTAAATGAAACGTTTCCTCAGAATAAAAGTAGCAAAGAGGAGGAAAATAAGTTAGTAGAAAGAGTAACATCGTGCAAACCTGTGGCAAAATGAGAATTTCTGATTTTATAGTTCCAGTGGCTACTGGTTATCATTGCTTATTATGTAGCGATGCAAATTCTAATTCACTTCGTATCATCAAATATCATATAAAAAATAAACATGTTCAACAATGTGACAACTGCCAAAAAGAAGTTATTCAGCCTCATATCTGTGATAAAATCTGTGCCTTGTGTATGCAAATACATAGTAATTTGTGTGGTATCTGCTCCGATAATCATTGCCCAAGTGTGTGCCAACTTGTCGGTGAATTAATAAGTAATGAAAAATGCGATTACTGCCAGGAAAGTCATGATATTAGTTCATGTTCCAAAGTTGGTGAAGTTATGGACGTAGATTATTCCCAAAAAGACGATCAAATTGCCGGAACCAGCAAGTAAGTAAAGTTTTTGAGATTATGAAATGCAGTATTACGCAGAGGGGTAGTTTAGCCCACGTGAAGGGCAAAAGAGGGGAAGTGAGGTCAGATTAGGGTTTATGATCTTAAAGTGTAAGCAGCCTCGCTGCGACGCTAACAGATGCATAACGTCGCGGTTATGTCTCAGATTACCCCAAATATCTCACATTGCCCCCAGATGTCTCAGATTACCCCAAATATCTCAGATTACCCCAAATATCTCAGATAACCCCGTGTGTAAGATTACCCCAAATTTCGCAAATTGTCCCCAAATGTCTCAGATTGCCTCCCGTGTCTCAGATTACCGGTTTACCTTAGCTTAGTGGGTTTTTCTTACCTTTTCCAGCAACAAACGTCCAAGTGATGAGCCTACTCCCTCTCCAAAACGTTGGCGTGAAGAACCAGACATGACCATGTACATCAACAAGTGTTGTCCCCAGTGTTCAAAAAAATTCTGCACCAATTATGAGTTGGATCATCACATGCAGAAAGAACACCCCTACAAGGGAATTCCTATTCAAGTTGGTGGTGGATTAATTAAGAGGCACTTGCCCCTAACAAGAAGCTTGTACACAGGCTTGATCAATGTGTACGAACTGGATGTGAAAAACAATGAGTTTAAAGATGCGTTTCAATTCTTTGAAACCATCTTTTCCGAGCTTGAGTTCATTCTGAACCAAGAACTAGGTGAAAAGAAATGTCTGAAGATCTCGTCAGAACTAAAGTGTCACTTTTATAAGACGTCAGTGGATCCAGTCACCATGCAAATGATAGTTTCTGACCGTACTAATCCTGACCCTGTATTTCGCGGAGTTACCCACTCAGTTTACCGTTCTGATTCAATCAGAACGATCGTCAACTCACTCGCCTGGAAAATGTGTAACTCAGTAGCAGCTTATATCAACAAAAAGTCTGGCTGGATCTTGGATTTTGTGTCTGGCTTTGAGATTAGCGTCGGAAGATTCCAACCAATTGGAGGAACAGGATTCAAGACACGGAACAATTTATTGAAATATGTTAGCCCCGCTACAGTGTTATCGATTGACAATACGGATCCAATGACTGGTCGACCAGACCAAAATTGTTTTTCACTGAGTATTTTGGCATCAAAAATTCTGCCCAGCTTGAAGGCTCAATATAAGGAACATGTGAACCGTTTCCAAGAGAAACGGTCTACATATATTAATGAACTGAACAAACATGGGTTCAACTGGGATGGTTTATCAACACCTATTGACATGTCTCAGTTTTCAACGTCCTCTAAGAACAATCCCGATGTCGATCTGCACGTGTTTGTCTATGAAGAAGAAGATGCTGCTAACAAACTTTAACCTGTTAAGCAAGCCGACTCGCACCGCTAAGGATAAACTACAAATCAAAAAAGAAATCCGCAATTCCATCTATCCACTTTACTCTTCAAACAAGATTCCCCAGTTCCGTGTTAAAGAAAGAATCTTAAAACACACCCATGCCGATACTGAAGTTTCAAATCTTCAGGAAATCGACATTATTTTGATTTTGGAGGAAACTGAACAGGGATGGACAGGCCACTATGCCTTGATACGTAATTTCAACGCTCTAATCTCGCTCACTAAAAACAAGTCATATTGTTGTAAAAATTGCGTGAACTGCTTCACCAGCGAAGACCGATTGAACGAACACCGTCCCAACTGCTTGGCGCTAGGAATGCAGCAAGTGACTATGCCAGAAGACAAGACGTATTCCTTCAACAAATATGGCCGGATGGTAAAAGCTCCTTTCAGGTACTTGATAATTTTTCTACACTCTGCTCTCTTTTCTAAATATCTTTCATCTTTTCAAAGATATTTTGGCGATTTTGAGTCACTGTTAAGAAACAAAAACGCCCGTCTCCCTGAAAGTGAACGTCGACTTCATCTAGCCGAACACACACCATCAGGTTAAGCGTGGATTTGCTTGGATTGGAATAATACAATAGTCTCTTACAAGGTACATCGGGCAAAGCGCGACGATGAAAACGTTGTGGCGAGATTTTTTGAAGACATTTTAAAGGATCAGGAAATACGACAAGAAGAAATTGAAAGCATACAGAAGGAAGCAAAATATAATATGAAAATTAATCCTCAACTAAAGAAACGTCTGACTCATCTAATTGAGAATGACCCTGACAGTCTCGACCCATGCTACTTTTGCAAAAAGAAATTACAAGTAAACCCAAAGGATAAAACCGTTTTTCACCACGATCACTTTTCTCGCCAATATGGCCCATGACAGGTAGATCAAAATAGAATGATTAATCCGTTTATATTACTCATCATACTTTTTATTTTTGTAGTTGCAATATTGATGCCCGTATTAGACGAGTACCTCCTGTTTATTTTCACGGACTTAGGTAATAATATACTTATTAATTTTAAAATATAAAAGTTAAGATCAATTTGTAATGCAGAAATTACGATGCTCACTTCCTGGTATCAAATTTCACCGCGGACATGGATGTAGAAGTTATCCCATGTACCAGTGAGAGGTTTGTAAATATTTTTAAATCAAATTTTTGATTTTGTTGACAAGTAATTTTTTTGTTAGGTTTCTCTCCTTCTCGGTACAGAGGGGAAAACGTAAGGTGAGGTTTGTGGATAGCGCCGCCGTGATGCCAGCCTCAATTGACAAGTTGTCAAAATCCCTTGCTCATGGCAACAACACGGAACATTTCAAGACGACCAAGAAAATGTTTTCGAGTTCCAACGGACGAACCGCCCTCTACCGCGATGGGAATGTTGAACTGTTAATGGGGAAAGGAATTTATCCCTACACTTATATGCAATCCTTGGAGAACTTCAAAGAGGAGAAATTACCAGGAATTGAACATTTCTTCAATGACCTCACCGAGGAGCCCTGTTCCCCTAAGGACTACCAAAACGCCCAAAAGGTTTGGAACAGCTACAAAATCAAAAACTTGGGGGAATGGCATGATCTTTACTTTTTACTGGACGTAAGCATTCTCGCTGATTGTCTCGAGAGGACTCGAGACATTTTGTGGGATTCCTACGGGTTGGACGTGGCGCACTACCTAAGCCTCCCCATGGTGGCCTTCGATGGAGTCTGCAAACTCGGGGACGTTGAACTGGAGTACTTGGGCTTAGACGAGTACCAATGGTTTGAAACTGGAGTTCGCGGGGGGGTCTGTGGAGCCGGGGGAATGAGGATTGCGCAGGCAAACAACCCTTACATGCAAGAATTGCATGATAAAAATAAACCAACGTCTTATATATCTTTTTTAGATATCAACAATTTGTATGGTAAGAACTTTTCTGTTTGCGCCAAAAATTATTTGCTTCTTTTTAAAACAAGATCTCTCCTTAGGATCTGCAATGTGTGAATTCCTACCGTTAAAGGACTACAAGTGGATGACTCAAGCCCAGCTCGATTCTGTATCCCTCGATCCTCACAAGTTTTTCAACTCTGTTGCCGATGACGCTACCACTGGTTACTTTTTCGAAATTGATATAATCGCACCCCCAGATACCCATAATAAGCTAAATGACTACCCCCCTGCTCCAACACATCGTATAATTACTTCAGAAGAACTATCCGAATTCCAACAACATCAAGTAGAGCAATTGGAAATTCCAAACTCAGCCTTTACGACTTCAAAACTAGTGGCGGACTTGAACCCGAAGCTGAATTATGTCTGTCACTTTAGAAACATTAAACGTTTTCTACAATTGGGGCTCAAGATTACAAAGGTTTGTACCTTTCTTTATAGTGCTTTTAATATAAAACTAACATTGATATATAAATAGATTCATCGAGGCATGCAGTTTACCCAGGCTCCGTGGATGAAAAATTTTGTTGACTTCAACACTAGAAAACGTATTGAAGCGGTCACGGAGTACGAGAAGAACTTCTACAAGCTTCTTAATAATGCGGCCTTCGGGAAGGTGGTTACACCCCCTCATAAATTAACCACACCCCCAAAATTTTTACACAGCTACAGACTCCATTACTATGGACTTGATGTCTCAAACTGCAAAACTCAAATAATTGTTTTACTGTATGTAAACTTGCTTTTTAGTCAAGTCCCATGAACTTGAAAGGAAAAGGTCTGGTAACCACAAAATGATGATCCAACACTATACGTATTGTAGCAAATGAACCACTATATATAATGTAACTGAGTACTAAAAGAAAGCAAGAAATGAATATGAAAATGTATGAGTTTCGTTCTACAAACGTTTTCGTCTTTGATGCTTCCTTGCTCCTTGGATAGCTGTATCATGCAAATACAAGATTCAAACTGATTACAAAACAATGGTGTGTATACCAATTTATTTACTCTTGAAAAAATCAAATAATTACATTTTTGTCAATTGCCCGCAGTTACATTTTTCTGGAACGAAAAAAACTGGAACCGTAACTTCACGGATGCATGCATGGCTTTGCGTCCTTCACATCTGTAACGGTCTTGTCATTTGGTTCTTCCTCGCCATCCTTGGGTTTGCATAGCTCCTCCAAAACTCCTTCCCAAATCTTTATGTCTTGATTTGCTTCAGTACGAAACTTTTGCCAAATCTGCCCCGTCAATCCCAAAAACGTAGACCCCCTCTTTCTCGGGTATGTCTGCCCAGTCATCTTCCGCAACTGGTGTCCATCCAGACGTCTCATAGTACTCAGCCATCATCATTATGTCAAACTTGGGCTTGGTTGGCTTTATACGTTTTCGAATTTCACGCAACATCCTCTTCTTGGCACACATTTCGGCTGGTGAGATAATGCCATAATTTTGCAACGGATGTTCGTATAAATTCAACAGCCATGGGTTGAGCAGGATATCAGTTTGGATTTCATAACCCAGCACTTTTCTTTCTTCATCATCTCCATCTTCATCTTTAGCTTGGTTAAAGTCGGGAATTGAAACACTAACCCAGTTATTCATAACATAAAACTTGGGTGTGGCACCCTCTCGCACTTCGTTGAATCCAAGCTTCATCATTTCACCTTTCAATCTTTCGTAGGTGCCTTCCATGTGGAGATCTTCGCGGTCGTATAGGATTTCGCTTAAAAATCGTTCAAAGAATTGGAAAAATGCAATGTATCGACCCTCATCGCCAACCACGAGAGGGAATGCAGTTTTGACAATTTTGTGGATAACATCCCATGAATCGTCAAGTTTGAAATTCACGGACACTCCTTCTTGCTTGATAAACACATAGTAGTCGTCATTGAAGGGGCTTACCCAAATGGCTGGATTCTGACTTCTATACGCAAGCTTCCTTTTTTTGAATCCACGTTCCTCGGCCTCTTCGTAGAGCATTCGGCTCGCAAAGAAAGGGAACTCTTGGTACATCTGCATGAAAAGCGTACTCAGTTGGACTCGTAAAGCAGGATCCTTGTGCATTGCTCCAACGAGTCGTTTAATCACGTAGAAACAGGTTGGCAGATCCAAGTAGATGCACTTTTTCTTTCTTTCAATTACAATTTGGATCTTTTCAAGTAACTCCTTAGAATACACTTGGATGATCCGATCATCTTCAATCTTTATTTTCTTGTCGTCGGTTGCAAGGGTAGAGGTTTCCAGTTCTCGCTTGTCAGCTCGGGTTGCAGAAGATTGGATGGGGTTGGCACTTGGGGTTGCAGCAGACGTCGGAAAAGTGGGGTTGCCCTTCTCTTCTTGGTTTGGGGAAGCAGGGGAATTTGGGGATGGGACAATTCCCGAAATGTTGGATTGTTTTGTAGCCATAATGATTTTCGAAAACTTGGTTGGGTTTACAAACTTGATGATTACGTTGTGAAAGTAGAGTAAAGACTGTACTGACGACTGAAAAATTCACTCGCTTCTTATAGTGGAGGAGACGTTTTTCCACCAATGCTATTGTAATAGTGGTCAACAGCATCGATTGGCTGTGAATACAACATTGGAGGGGTTATGGATCTTTTGTCGTCCGTTTCGTAAAAGGTCGGTAGTGCGATGGAGAACCTTTTCAAGTCTTGAACTTCTCTTTCGTTGTGCTCCTGTATTAGTCGTGTTATTTCAGAACGTAGTGTGAGTGCAGACAAAACGTTTCCTCCATTTTTCATGGAAAACGTTAACAATTGTTCACATAGTCGAGGCACTTCATGAATGTCAAACTCAATGCGGTTCGTCTCCTTGGAAAGATTTATTGTTGTGTTTGTACTTGTTTTCTTAAACCAAGCTTTAAGTTTCATGAAACGTTCTTGCTCTGTTTGGGACTCTTCCTCCAAACTCGACTGAAAAGGAATTCTTCTATTGTATATCCTTGGACTAAGTAGGTAGTCCATTGTCCTGCTTCGTCAAACGATTACTGATTATAATATAGTGTGCGGTTCTACCTTTTTGTATTTTTCTGGAAACGTTTCTAAATACACGATTCCACATTCAATGCATAAAAGCATCCAATTTGGGTTCTCTAAATAGTTATGATAACGTTTAGTAGTTTTCTTACACGAGTCACACTTTCGTCCAACACTTGATAATGCAAACTCAATATCAAAAACTTCTACAGAGTTATTCTCGTTACTTGGAGTATTAACTTGAGAAGCGCAACACAAGGATTTGGCACAAATACAGCAATTGGACTTGAACCTAGCAAATATGCCAGAGATCTGTGACAGTAGACACTAGTCCTCTTATGCACTCCATCACATTTTTTGCATCTCTTCTCGGTAAAATCCTCCTTCCAAAACGTCTCCTCTAAGATCACGAAGAATATATGTGCGGGGGAATGTAGTTTTTATTTCGTTAACTATAAACTTTTCTTTATTGAAATTAGCTGAAGCTCCTTTTTCGAATATTTTCTTCACTTTTGAGATTAAGACAACGTCATTCACTTTGAATTTTTCTTTGCGAGTATCCGTTGCTCCAATTAATTTGTTGTATAACCGAGCAAATATAATTTTCTCGTTCTTCTTGTTAACTTCCTTTGGTGTACACTTTATACTTCTATGAAATGATGAGTTGTAGTTGTTTTCAAGGTCTGGTAGACGATCAACAAATTTAGTTGTTTTATGGTTTGTCATAAATCTATGAATTTTTTCCAAAATTGTGCGATTGAACCTCTCAACCACACAAGATTTGAGTTCTGACTGAACTGAAAATAATTTTATCCCAAGTCTTTCAAGGAATTCTTTACAATGAACGTTATAAAACTCACGCCCTAAATCAACTTGTATGCGAAGAGGCAGTCCTTTGCTTCTTTTAAAAATCTTTTCAATACCTTTCATTACAACTATTCCACTCTTACTTCTGAGCGGTTCAATATATCCTCGCTTGGAAAAAATATCTATTGCCGTGAGCAAAAAATAAGTGTTGTAATTCGTCTTTGAATATTTAGAAACGTCCATCAGGTCCATTCCCCATTCATCGTTGATACGCTTAACGTACACCACTCGTCTCGGAAAAATTTTTCTACGTGACCGATGTAACGTATAAGCAGGAATAGTTTTCAAAACGTTCTCGATTTCCTGACGAGATTCTTTTCGTTGTCCAGACTTTATGAAACCTCCTAGTCCGCTAAAGGAGCCTGGCTTCTTGACGTTTATGGTTCATCTATTAAAACCGCAGCATTTTTCTATTCAATTTTGCTGAAACGAGTTGGCCGATCGAGCCTATGCTTATAAGCATTAGAAATTTGATTGTGCACCATTCTTTCAATTCTCCATGGATTTTCAAAATTAAACATGTTTTCAAAATTAAACATTGGACATATGGCTACAATATATAATTTCAAATTTTTAAAATTTGACCTAGTTGACCTAAAATTAAGGTCACAAGGTCAAAAAATGACAATATCTGCAAGGTCGTTAAAAATGCGTCTTCGCTAATTATATTCGAAATTTTTAAGTCAGACAACTCAGTGGAGTGGTAAAATATTACCCGCAGGTTATTCAAAAACTTGTGAGTGTGGCAGGGGGTGTGGAAAAATTAAATTAGGCTTAAATTACTACGTTTTAACACCTGGGAGAGTTAGAAATATCAGTATCCAATCAGGGTCACAACCCTCGCCAATGGTTACACTACCACATTAAAATCTTCAATCCCCACCCACAGGGGGTGTGCCCATCAGCGTTTTTGTGGTTAATCATCTTGTGTACATTGTGCGACATAAATAATTTATTGTAACGGAATGGGAATGGTCACCTTATATCACAAAAAACACCCCTAGGTTAAAATTTTGAATCCCCACCCACAGGGGGTGTGGCTTTCAGCGCTTTTGCCATCTTTTCGAAAAGCACGTCGTGTGACGTTTCGTTTTGACCAGAAACATAAGGGCAACTTAAAAATAGTATCCAAGTTACCAAAACCACACCCCCAGGTGGGTGTGGCCTTCAGCGCTTTCGCCATCTTTTCGAAAAGCATGTCGTGTGACGTATCGTTTTGACCAGAAACATAAGGGCAACCTAAAAATAGCATCGAAGTTACCAAACCACACCCCCAGGTGGGTGTGGCCTTCAGCGCTTCCGCCATCTTTTCGAGAAAGCATGTCGTACGGCATATTGTTTTGACCAGAAACATAAGGCAACTTAAAAATAGGGTCGAAGTCACCAAAGCCACGCCCCCAACTGGGTGTGGCTTTCCACGCCCCCAACTGGGTGTGGCTTTTGGCAGCAACTAATAAAATGGGTCATGCGATACGAATAATTTATCGGAATGGAATGGGGACCTCGATGGTTACCTCTTATCGCATTCAAACCACACCCCCTAGTGGGTGTAGTTTGTACATATGCAATTACTCAAAAAATCTTTAAAATCTAAGATAATCATTAAAAGCAGAGTATATAAAACATCATAGTTTTATAAAATTTCAAGTAATCCAAGGAATTGGGTACAAATGTGTACAGGTTTTAGACATGCCATAATTTAAAAAATTACAAATTGAACAACCTTTCACGATCTTACAATTAAAACAATTTGGTTGAATAGTTATTGTAAAAATTCGTGTCAACTGGAAAATTAATATTAATTTCCCAACGTTTTGATAAATATCGGTAAACAATAATCGTCTCCTTATAATATATTTATATCCGCTAATAATGATATTGCCATTTAGAAATTCAACTTAAATCATATGTATGTTTAGAACAGGCAGGGATTAATCTCGCCGATTGCATGCCAGTAGTACTTAACGCGTTGCCGAAAAACCGTGCAAAATTGGCGCCGCCGGCAACTCAGTCCTGGTTGACCTCCTGACAGGATCACATTAAAATTTATTTTCAAACATTTGCTTTCAAGCCAATGCTATGAATAACACGTACATACTACTGAAGTAAAACTCTTTGCGACATGTTATTCAGAAACGCGACGCGAAGCATCGAAGCTGCGACCGCGACGCGAAAAGTTTGTTTGAATAGGCCCCTCCAAAAGCATGCAAATTTACGCCCAATTTGGGGTGTGGTTATTTGGAATTGGATGTGATCCTTTAGATCACTTTTGGTTCCCCATAAATTATTGGGGTTCCATGAGATCCTTTGCTAGAATACTGCTAAAAAACGCATAAAGCCACACCCACTTTTGTGGCTGTAGTTTTATTCGCTTTCAAAATTACGAATATGTTTCTGATGAAAATAATATGTCACACGACGTGCTTTCTCGAAAGGACGACAAAAGCGCGGAACGTCACACCCACTAGGGGGTGTGGTTTAGATTACTTTGATAATATATCTAAGTTCGCGCTCCTTTTCGGATGAAAAAGATATGTCGCCCGACATACTTTCTGGAAAAGATCGCTATTTATAAAGATCGCAAAATCGCTATTTTTCGATGCAATTTTTAGGTTGCCCTTATGTTTCTGGTCAAAACGATAAGTTACACGACACGCTTTTTGTCGAAAAGATGGCAGAATCGCTGGAAGCCACACCCACCTGGGGGTGTGGTTTTGGTAACTTCGATGCTATTTTTAGGTTGCCCTTATGTTTCTGGTCAAAATGATATGTCACACGACATGCTTTCTCGAAAGAATGGAAAAAGCGCTGAAAGCCACACCCACTGGGGGTGTGGTTTTGGTAACATCGATACGATTTTTCAGTTGCCCTTATGTTTCTGGTCAAAATGATATGTAACACGACATGCTTTCTCCAAAAGATAGCCAAACCGCTGAAAGCCATACCCCCTGTGGGTGGGGATTCAAAATTTTAACCTAGGGGTGTTTTTGTGATATGAGGTGACCATTGGGGTTCCCATTGCGTAACAATAAATTATTTGTGTCGCACAATGTACTTTAGATGATTAACCACAAAAATGCTGATGGGCACACCCCCTGTGGGTGGGGATTGAAGATTTTAATGTGGTAGTGTAACCATTGGCGAGGGTTATGACCCTGATTGGATACTGATATTTCTAACTCTCCCAGGTGTTAAAACGTAGTAATTTAAGCCTAATTTAATTTTTCCACACCCCCTGCCACACCCACAAGTTTTTGAATAACCTGCGGGTAATATTTTACCACTCCACTGAGTTGTCTGACTTAAAAATTTCGAATATAATTAGCGAAGACGCATTTTTAACGACGTTGCAGATATTGTCATTTTTTGACCTTGTGACCTTAATTTTAGGTCAACTAGGTCAAATTTTAAAAATTTGAAATTATATATTGTAGCCATATGTCCAATGTTTCTAAAACATGTTTAATTTGGAAAATCCATGGAGAATTGAAAGAATGGTGCACAATCAAATTTCCAATGCTTGTAAGCATTGCGGCATGCGCCACGTAACCTCGAACCAAGAAAATGCTGCGGTTTTGTTAGATTAACCATAGGCAGGAGGACTTAATCCTTGCTGCACTTGCTGAACCCATTATCATAACTGCCTAATATATAAAACCAACGTTTGCAGATATAGGGAATAGTCATGATAAGGATACTGACTGATTATGGCACCGAAAAATCGTGTTAAGCTCCATGCTTCTTACTTGCATCGTCTATGTAGGAGCAAGCCAAAGGACAGAAAACTGCTTATAAATAAAGCAACAGGAGAACAAATTCGTTCCATTTGTGAACTTTGCCTCAATCTAAACAACAGAAATATTCCTGTGACAAAGGCTCAGAAAAATAAATTATTGCGACACAAGACTGCCATACAAAAACTTTGTTTAAAGTCACCAATCAAAAGTAAAAAGAAGTACTTGTGTCAAAAAGGGGGCTTTCTTCCTGTGCTAGTTCCGATTTTAACCACATTAGTTGGTGGACTTGTTGGAAAATGGCTAGAAAAATGAAAGTGGTACCAGAAAGTTGGTACAAGAAAATCTTGGCGTTGAATTCTCAACAAGATGTTGACTTGGATCTTGAAGAGAAACTGAAAGCTGAGAAAACCAACATTTTTGGAAACTCTACAATACCTGACGAAGTAAAGATCTTGCTTTTGCAAAATTTAAATCGACAACTTATAGATAACAAGAGGCAGGATGACAAAAAGATGACAAAAAGCCACTACTTGTGAAGAATGCAGAGAACGAAACTGCTACTGAACAGCCCTCAACAGTGATTTCAAAACCAACACGTGAAGTTTCAGGTGCTACTCTAGATGTGCTTTTAAATAACACAACTGGACGGGGACGGAAAATTCTCGAGTTTCTTCAAGCAAATGGTGTAAAAATAACTGCTGATAAGGTCATTGTAAATGATGTGACCTATACGTTGAAGAAGATGAACGCGCTTCTCGTTGGATTATGTCATGGATTCTCGGCAAAATCCACTCTCAAATCCACTCACAATCCATCAATGTTGAATTTGCTGCAGTGTATAAAGTCCAAGTCCCCTCCAGCCGATCTCTTTCCAACCACCGTCAACCAATTTATTGTCAAGCAGAAGGGGAGTGGTCTGAAAAGAAAGCAGCTGAAGAAGAAGAAGACAAAGAAGCAGAGTGCATGGATTCAAAAGAAGGTGCACGAACACAGGGTTAACAAATTGACGAGGAAAATGCAAAAGTGGAACCCATTTTAATTTCGTACAAACTTTATTGAATTTTGATGAATTTTCTTGTTACAACATTTTTGATTTAATAAATGAATCTTGTTATTTATAAATTCTTTGACTAATCTATCATTTTTAGAATAATCCTTTGAAAAATTACTGTACACATTTCTTACACTAAAACCATTTACTCGTTTCCATAAAAACCAAATTGAGTAGTGCCCACATACGTTACTGTTTGGAGATTGTAATTGGACACAATTTTGTATTGCACCAGTTCCATGTCGTTCGATAAATTCACGAAAATTACTTGCATAAGCATCAACTCCTACTCCATAACTGCAGAAAAAATTTATTGGTAGGTTCCTGTTCTCATTAAACATGCATGTCCAGTGTTCGCCTGGATGAGAAGTGGGACGGTTATTGATTACAATGGCAATAGGATAATGTTCTAAAACAAGTTCATCCAACTCATCACAGGCACAAACATCAAAGGTAATTTTATTTTTACAAAACAGTCCTGCTAGAATTCGGTAAATCTGATCCGTGTTCATTTTTACATGGAGTAGTCCTTAAAGTAAATATGTCGATTCTTGTCAACGTACAAAACTGATTGATAATCACAATGACAAAGAACTGTAAGACGTAGTTGCATTTCGTAACTTTATCTCGATTTTCACACTTCCATGGCTTGGTATTAGGAACCCATCATGTTGGTGTCTCAAGTCAAAAACATAGAGTTTTTCCAGTTTTAAAAATGTCGAACGTTAGTTCTATTCCAGTGTCAAGATTTGATAGACCCAGTCCCGAAAATACGCTAAAGTACGTTTCAATACTTTTCTTATTATCGAAATCAAGTTCAAACGTTTGAGATGTTACTTGCTCAGAGTTCACGGTTACAGTGATGCTTGATATATCTGCTTGAAGAAAGTTAAATGGGTTTTCATTGTAATGTCCGTGTACAGCTTTACTCGAGACGATGCCGACTACAAGACGATCTGGCAAAAGACCCGTAATTAAACTCTCGTTTGTATACTGTAGTGTTCCGGCAGATAGGGAAAATGATTTCATGTCTCCTCTTCGCATTGGATAGCATGCAGGTTGCCCCTTTTCCATTAATCTTAAATGTCCCATTGTAATTGATGGAAGTAGAGTATGCTTTTGGACAACAAATTTAGCTTCCATAATGTGAAGTTGTGCTGCATCTTGTGCTGATCCGGAGGTCTTGCTTAGCAGACAAAAACTGTCTGGTGCTCGATATAGTACAATTTTTATATCAATTCCTGGGATGCAAAATCGAAAGTTTTGGTTAAATATATCCGTCTTCAGTTTTCCACACAGTTCAAACACTTAGCTATTATTTGCCAGTTTCTCTCGAGTTTTCCACCCTTCATCTCCTGTGGTTGGATCTGCTTCTTTGTGATACAGAGCAGCCATTGCTTGAGTCTTGGTATACTCTTTGCCAAAAGATAGCAGAGTCTCCAAGTAAGCCTTGTATGGGTATAATGAAGTTGGGGAAGTGATTTGCGTATCATTAAAATAAATAGCAACTTGACTAAACATTGAATGTAGAAAATCAAACAAGGATGGTTTGGAAATAAGCTTTCGTCTTGACGATTTCTTCTTCTTCTTCTTCGTTTTCGACTTTGATTTTAAACGTTTGAAAGGTTTACGTTTTGGCTTTCGTTTGATTTTACGTTTTGTTGGTTTACGAGTTCTTGTTTGACGTTTTCGAACTCTCCTTCTTCGTCTAATCCTATAAAATAAGGGGTAAATTCGTTCCAGCCTCTTTTAAGGCACTCATTGCATTCGAACGCAAAGAATCTTTGAAAGATTGCTTATTATTTATAACATCCATTGCGATATTTTTAACTGCTGACTTTATGGGAGGCACAACGTGTGGTAACAGTGATTTTACAAAAGGTAGTAAACGACTGGCTATGGCGCCAAAAACTCCACCAAGACCAGCTCCCTTTTGTCGATAATAACTTGCCTTATAAGCCAATGATCCTCCAATCTGAGGTTCGTAGGCTTGGTAATAATCATCATAATCGTTTTCTGAATACATTTTAGAAACGTTTTCTTCTAAAATGAAGTGTAGCACTAAAACTTCCAAATGAGATTGGAGGAGGTTCACCAAACTCGTTCCTTATATACATGTGAATATAGTCCATGGATGGTTTTGCCACTGAGACATATTGTAAATTGTTGAACGTTTTTGAAACAATTTTATCAATATTAGTATAAGGATTTACAAACGATCTTAGGATTGGCGCTGTGGTATCGCCCACATGCTGGTTTTCGACAATGTCACAATAAATATAATATCTCGAGTTATTTGATTTAAAGTTGAATTTATAATCTGCTTGTAAGCTTGAGTTACAATGAATTTGATGAGGGAATCCAAGTATGTTGGCCATTTGCGTATTAAATTGAAAATCGTAGACTACATCTTCTTCAACTGTCCGAGTGGATAAAAGAGTATATCCGTTATAATGTTTAAACAAAAAGTCCTTTGTAGACATTGCTTCTAGTAAATCGTCAAATGTTTCGATATTAGTATTGTTGCAAACTGTTATCCATTCATCCTGAGTTTTATACTCGGAATACGTATTATTTTTAAACAAGTCAAGTGACACAATATTATTATAAATTGTTTTGTTTTCATTTACGGGGCTATTAATGTCATTACTTTTTATTAACACTTTGTACAATTCATCGCCCTTTCCAAAACGAATTGGTGTAGATGGGTAAGCACATTCTACCAAGGCTACTTCGTACGAGTTGGGCTCCAAAATTATTGGTGAGCATAACCAATTTCTAAAGCTTGATATTGTATTATCTTGAAAGTGAGAAAATGAGGAGTTGCTCTCAATGTGAACATAAAAGGACGACATGATGACGTTTCTTCAATTCTGAGGACTAAACTCGTGTGACGTTCACAAAATTTTTGTAAGCCATTTTATAGTCAATTTTCGGGGTTTTTATTAATCGTCGAACATGTAACACGCAAACCCTGCAATCAGTTTTATTTTGGATTTCGTACTCTGTCAATTCGGTTGCGTAACCGTCTTGAGATAAGGTTTGGTTTGATTTTCCACTTTGAATTATAGAATATGAGCAGATTATTACGAGTAACGTTATATCAAATGCCAAGATAAAAAGGCTCAACCAAACTAAATGTTTGGGCACACAGTAGAAAGGCATTTTTAAACTTGAAGACTCTGCGAGTAACTAAGAATTGAATGAGTATTACTTGTCTATATAGAGGTAAAAAGATTCGTTGATGGTTTTTTAGATAAGTGGGGAATTTGAGACAATTGGGGTAAATTGAGATACCTGAATAAAATGAGACAAATAGGGTAAATTGAGACATTTTTGATAATTTAGTCTCAAACGTCCCGCCATCATTTCTTCTCAACCCATGTACCCCCATCTGAAAGATTTTTTCCCATAAGAAATACATTGTTGGGGTAATTTGAGATTTGGGGTAATTTTAGTAATTTGGGGTAATCAGAGACACCAGGATAATCTATGGCACGGGGGTAAACTGAGATATTTGGGGCAATTTGAGATGTCCCTCCATTATTTTTCGACACATGAAAATACATCTGAGACTTTGGTTACTATAAGCAGTCAGCATATCCTTGCAATACATACCCATGCTATAAAGGCCTTGTGGCGAGTAGCCCTAACCGTCTTTTTCCCATAAGAAATAGAGTGGGCGAGAAATCCGTGGCGAGAAATCCGTGGCTTCTCCCATAAGAAATAAAGTGGGTGAGAAATCCTTGGCGAGAAGCCCTAGCCAAGGTTTTCCCCATATGAAATAAAGCGGGCGAGAAATCTTTGGCGAAATAACCTAGACACTTCTACTACTTACAAGGGAACATACCGAGGTGTCCAACGAGTTAAGGGTCGACACCTATACCAAAATGACCAGAATGCATGACTTATTAAACAAACTGAACGAATTTCCGTGTAAAATTCACTTTTCGTCAAGTTGTGACGATATTTGTGACGAGCGCATGACCATCGGATTGCCAGCGGGAGAGGGGGGCCGCTGAACGATCAGGTCGAACAGAGAAGCGTCGTCGACTTCAGAGATTTCAAATTCTTCTAAATTTTGAAAACATCTTGAAATTTTGAAAAAAATTTGAGAAAATTTTGAAATTTTGAGAAAATTTTGAAATTTTGAGAAAATTTTGAGAAAATTTTGAAATTTTGAGAAAATTTTGAAATTTTGAAAAAAATTTTGAAATTTTGAAGAAATTTCAAGTGGTTTTCAAAATTTGAAAGAATTTGAAATCACTGAAGACGACGTGAAGACGACGACGGTTCTCTGTGGTCGACCTGATCGTTCAGCGGCCCCCCTCTCCCGCTGGCAATCCGATGGTCATGCGCTCGTCACAAATATCGTCACAACTTGACGAAAAGTGAATTTTACACGGAAATTCGTTCAGTTTGTTTAATAAGTCATGCATTCTGGTCATTTTGGTATAGGTGTCGACCCTTAACTCGTTGGACACCTCGGTATGTTCCCTTGTTAGTGAATGTAACCTTAGAGAATGCGACCCGTACCAATTTTTACAATATACTACTTTCATCGGAAATTTGGTACGGAGGTTGAAAATGAAGTCTGAAATGTAGAAATTTAGCTTGTAATTTTTAAAACTTATAAAATTGTTGCACATTCTAAAAAAAGTAGAAAATTCCCCTGATTTTTAATATTTAAAAATTACCCGGTACCCGGCCGGGTAGTCGGGTACCCGGCAAAAAGTTTAGGCCGAGTACCGGGTAGCCGGGTACCGGGTAGTACCACTACCAGTGGCAACCCTACTTTATTCACGTGTCAACAGAGATCAATTCAAACAAGAACTTTTGCTATGTTACCTCTCAATCTGCTCCTGTGTTAACCTCTGCGTTCGTAGAAAACCAAAACTCATTAATAGTCTCCGGACTCGAAAATATCAGGGGGTGGTCCTAGACCTCACAAAGTCTACATATTCTTATTTCACTTGCCGAGGGTTTTTCAATGATACCATGGGGATATGAGACTTGAAATTTTAATCCAAAAGTTTTTATCGCGCGATTCGGATTGTAGGGAAAAAAATTAGGACTCTTTTGGTGAAAGTAGCATTTCGATATTTTTTCCATTACTTCCATTGTTTCCCTTCCATTCATCAGAATGCGGGAGTGTCGTGGAAGGTTTCACGGGGCCTTTCGAAATATTAATATACTTATTTAAACAGACGTATGTTTACTCTCGAATTATAATTTCGATTGGTGTGTTGGCTTAGAGCTTTAATTGTGGACGGGCTTAAAGACTAGTTTTTCTACCATAAAAACTTTTATCAAAAAACTTAGTGACTGAAAAGGTACACACTAAAACGGGTATTAAATCATTTCTGCCCGGAGTACATGCATTACCCTCCTTGAGCTGGCAATAACTGAATAGTAGCTTTGAGTAATGTTTTAGTAATAAAAAATTACCTCTCAGAAACAAGCTACTGCCAATCGGGTAGGAAATTATTACTAAATCACAACGATATATATAAATATGTGACGTTACCACATTTTTTTATGGTGTGGTACCCGCTTGGTAAGGATTACTACCGAATTATTTGGTATGCAGTTTTATATGTGTGTAGATACATATTTATATAAGTATGTCATATGTAACCTGGTCTTCGTAATCGTCATCCCGTCTTAAAATTTTAATGAAAGTTTTTTTTAACACAATGGAAAAGCCTTGGGTACAGGGTCGCAATCTTAAGTAACCAAAATTATCACATTGTCACATTGTATTGTTCGGAGACCAGTCTGTCTCGACTTTTCTGGCTTTTCGAACGAGCACAAATTCCCCTCGCAATTTTTAAAAAATGCTGTATTTGTGGAAAATATTCCTACTTTTTCTCACTTGCACCGCTATGATTACAGACATATCGGGTTCCTCGTTCCCATGCGAGAATAAGCCGACGAAGAAGCCTAAAGATGGATTTAATTTTGTGAAAATTTCCATATACTCAAAGTTTGTCTACGTAAATTCAACCAAGGCTTCGTACGACGAGGCAAAAAAAAGTTAGTACATATATGTACATGCTTAAAATTATTCTGAAAGCAATATTTTTTAAAACTTATTGTAACCTCATTATTGACTATATTTTTATTTCAGTATGTACAGACTTTGGTCTTGAACTGGGGCAAATAAAGCAGCAAACGGATATTGACAATTTGCAACTATATCTGAGTAAGTCATATTTACATAAAACTGAGAAACATGTTCACAAGGAATGCAATTTTAAGTATGCACGGACACATTCAATTGCAAATAATTATTTGTCAAGTGCAAGATATTACAGAACAAAATATCCATTCGATGTGTATTTTTTGTTACGCATTTTTACACGAAGCCAGTCCTTTGGCTTAGGAGCAGGCCCCGATCTTGCCAAAAATCTTACATGGTCAAAAAAAATCTGGCGCCCCAGCCCAAGCCGCTCACGCCTTCGGCGCTTGCAGTCAGATTCTTTACTCAATGAAATATGTATCTAGGCGCGATGTACGCAACATTGCACTCTGATTACCTAAGGCCAAAATATATAATTATGTATATAAGGCCTATTTGTTAACTTATAATTAGTTTCTGTACATTGGGTAGCAGGATAAATTGTATGATAAAAAAAACTGCTTGGAAATTTGCATAGTAGTGGTCTCGGAAGGTTGTTGTTCAATGCCGTTCTTGTTTCGAAAATTGTAAAATAGGCCAAGTCGAGGTCACAGTCGAGGTCAAGGTCCGACAGAATCGCCAAATAGTACGATTTTAATTTGTAATAAGAAAGACATCAAGAAGTAAATATTTCTTAATCAGACTTCTGTGCTACACTACAACCAAATTCAATTTGCCTCTGCAGGGATTATTTTAAGATTTTAAGATTTTAAGATTTTTAATTAAATACATTTATTTAAAAATGCTGAATTATGCATGTGCAATGATTGCAAAACGCAAATTTGTGTGTGACTAAATACATGGTCGCTTTACTATTGCGAAGTAAAAGTGTTTGCGAGCGCCGAAGATGCTATTAAGTAGGGGCAGTATTATCGTTTTGCCTAGGGCGCTACCTTGCCTACAATGAGGCCTGCATATTGAAGGAACAAGGCTGGTAATCCAGTTTTAGTATGTAGTTAGGGGCCGTCCATAAATTACGTAACGCAAAAATCATCATTTTTTAAACCCCCCCCTCCCCCTTCGTAACGTAACGTAAATTTGATTTCACCGCAGCTAATTTCTTTAGCAGTCACTTGCAAAATTTTCATTTGTTCCAGGTTGTGTAAACAAATATCTCTTTTATTGCTTTTATTTATTTTAAATTGCTAGATAAATTAGAATTTTGTGAATTTCTTGTCCAAGAAAAAACGAGATCATATTCGACAAGAAATGGAAATTGTAAATCTTACAGATCTCTCAACTTTTACCAATACTCACAATGGAACCTTTTGTCAAGTTGCACCTGGAAAACTATGGTGCGACCAATAAAGGAAGAGTACAATTCTTGACAACCATCATGCGCCCTCAGTGACCTCGTTCGGGCTCAGGTTCAATTCCGATCAAATTCTCATCTTAAAGTTAAGGCTCAATTAATCGTGAAACTTACGTCACACCATCGCCCTCCGAGGTCACTGTGGAGGAATGATGGTTTACAAGTAGGCAAGAATTGTACTCTTCTTTTAATGTGTGCACCATATTATGGTGACCATAATGAAAAACGAATTTACATGCGTACACTGAAATCTTCTGGATGACATGAGTTCAATCCGATTTTTAATTGATTTTATGAAATGCGTTATGTAACAAGTTTGTTATGCCCCCCTCCCCCTACATAACAATTCGTAACGCTCTTCCCATGACCCCCCTCCCCCCTCTTGCGTTACGTAATTTATGGACGGCCCCTTAGACGCACACAAATATTATCAAACTTGACCTGGTCACCTTGCGAAAAGTGTTAAACTTAACTTTGTTTAATCTAAAAAGTCGAACCTTTGCATTTTTTTTACATATTTTAGTGAAGCGCAAAAATCCGTACGCAATGAGTGTCTGGATATCGATGGAATCTCCAACCGACGGTATGTGGTATTATAACAGCAATGAAGATTCGCCAGTTTTGTACAACGTTTTCTGGGGCCTTACCTCCTTATACGTTCCCACACTGGTAAGCAGCAATTTAAATTAAGGCACTAAAGGATATGTACCTATCTACTATTATCTAAATATGTCATATGGACATGGAACGCATGATCACGTGATTAATTATTAACCGAACTCTCTTGCTCGCTTCAAAGAAGGCAGCTCAGGAATTTGAAACTTACGAATAGATCAAATTAATATAGGCAAGCATCCGAAAATTTATCGTGCATAAACTTGTGATAGATTGATCAAATTTCAAAATTTATATAAGTAATTAAAACTGTAGACTTGACTGACGAAAAAAGGGAGACTTTGTTTGTACATGTCTTAACTGGGAGAGCGTTTTATACTCATCTGAGGGAGGAAGTCTGCTGGTCGACCAGGGTGAAAATTATGTTAGCAGGTTAAGGGCTTGGTTCAGTATCCCCCGTAGTAAATACCTAGTTAACACTTGGTCATTTTTATGTTTGTTATTTTAGCTTTGTCCCAGGTTGACATAAGATGGGTCGCATGTACAATTTTTGACACTGGTTTATTAACTGCTAAAACGGAAAATTTATGAAGGGAAGATAATAATCCTAAACAACACCTGTCTGGTGTAATTTTGGATTTCTCAGGATATTTTTATTTTTACTAACAATGCGATAACGCCAGCGGTCTCGCTCCGATTTTGATAAATCCACGATAATTATGAAATCTTACTAGGTTATCACATAACTGACCCTCCCTTTACCGACTTACGACTCCCTCGACGTCGTGACCTCTGTCCTCTTCCAAGACTCGACCAACATTCCCCCCAAGATGATGATGACCCTGATGCTTTATGGATGATAGATGATTTTAGGATGCTGACATGAAGAAGGGAGTGGATTTAGAAATAAGTCCGGAGGAGGAGGAGGACCAGATGTGCTTGTTCAACGGAGGATTTATTGCAACTAAACTCAATACGCAATTCCAATACAATATATACGTGTATGGGAGCACACCTTGCTCTAACAAAGCTGGTTGAGCACGAAGCTCAGATCTTGTACTGCAGAGGGTGCTGGTGGCCCCGTTACAAGGTATACTATTTAGGTGGGTGGAGAGTTCAGATATGCCGCTATATCGGTTTGAAACAAAATGCAAAAATTTCCGTGCTAAAATCACTTTTGAAAAAGTAATGACGATTTAAGTGACGCAAGTCCAGGATTTTTTTCAAAGCTTTAACTAAGGTGAAATTTTTACTTTGGACCTTGACGGATTACACTCTCTCTCCACCTCTGGCGGAGAGATTGTTTCGCTACGGTTCTAATCATTGTCCAAAATAGCCTTCCAAAATGTCCAAAATATACAAAAGTGTCCAAAATAGCCCCGAATGTTGCAATTTCTTTGTTATATTTTTTTGCAAATCTAGGCACATATATTTTATTTTCCTTATTAAGTAGTTTTGGGCATTTATATAGCATTATTTGGAAAATTTTTGTAATTTTTCATAAGGAAACATATTTAAGCAACGCCAAGTTGACAAGGAAAAGGAAAAACTGCGACAAGGAAAAACTGCGACAAGGAAAAACTGCATTTTGTCAAAACCTTTCTCAATTGCATAAAAGATTAAATTTTAAATTTGATTGGAAATAAAAATTGAAATTCTAACAATTTCTTGCAATATTTTCTTCCACCAAAGTAAAAAAAAGTTTTTCATATTTTTGATGTCATAAATAAAAAGTTAGGTATGTGCATACGTGATGGATATTTGTGTAAAATAATTTCAGGCCAATTGGGCACACAATTCGGGAAAATTAGCAGGTTAGGCATGGATAAAATTTACAACCGACAATTTCTCCCATTGTTGAATGAATCCGAACGTATTGTTAATGTAATTGTTTACAATGAGGCTGCTCGATTTATTAAATTGTTTATGTAAGCAGTATTGTTTCAAATACTTACGCAATTTATCTTAAATGTGTACGTGACACTTGTAATCTATTGTCTCTCTCATCGAACATAAATTTCTTTAATAGAAAAGTTCCCCTTAAATATTTTTGGTAGAAACTTTGTGGAATCTTTCCAAACTTATTGCTAAACTTAAGGTATATTCTCACGGATACATTTCTGCATATCAGGTAAAGGAAAAATCAAAATAATCAATGATATTGTTAGCTTTACCACCAATTAATTAAAAATATAAAAGTCGTATTTTTTAAACTAGATCAAAATTTCTAGAAGGGTCAGTGAATCGGGGATTGGAAATTCACGCGATGTAGATTAAATTTAATCGAGTTTTGTCCTATGTCCAAGCAATAATTTATTTCCAACCATATTTTAAACGCAGATTAATTTATTTTTTGACGATTTTTGACGAAATTTAATCCATAATTATGATGTGATTTTCAAAGGAGAGGCCTATCCGCCCTAAGTTTATATGTAATAAAGCACTCTCCTTTTTATATATTCACACCATAAACAGGACAGTTCAGGTTTTATAAATTTGGCATTTACATATTTCTGTCTGATATTTTTCAGATCGTCAAGCCTTTCGTCAGATACTTTCGGCCCTCAGGATAGTTAACCTTCGTTTTACCTCACACGGCCAGAGGATAGGATTTGTCGCCTAGAAGAGGTCACGTGATCCTCGACCTATCGATGTAAGATCTAGTTAACATTCTTACGTATTTACCCTTTCGGGTGCAAGTAACCACCTGCAAGATATAACCGCAAGCAAATGGTTTCTGGCAGCTATTTTTACCCGCAAGAAATGCAAGGTGCAAGAAACTCCTTCCCGCCGCTGTAATTCTTAGGAGAGTCGCTAGAGGGCGCTGTGTTTCTTGCATTTCACGCAGTCAGTGCACCTTGCATTTCTTGCTTTGCAGCGCATGAAAGTAAACAAACCCGCTAGAAAGGAAACACTGACCAGTTTGATAAATTCATATTTGAGGTTTGACAAGTATTTATGGACAATTATAAATTCTACAATTTTTAATAAAGGCCGACCCATTTGTAGTTTAACTTATTTTATACACGTCAACCCACCTCGATGCATATACACATGTACAAATGTATACATACACATGTAAAGAAACGTATGTGTATTTGAGCAATAATTTGAAGGACCTGGAAGTCCAAAATTTTATTTTTGCCCCTTTGAGTGGGCGTAAATGCCATGATTAAAACCCTTGGGGCTTCATCAGTAGCTGTGGAAGCTGGGGGGACATGTGGGAGCATTAGCATTGTGAGGTTGAAGGAGGAGCGGCATATTAACCTTGGCAACATACGATTTTGCAGAATTTGTCTGGGGACAAGGTCCCCCTGTCCCTTACTACTACCGCCACTGGGTTTCATATTCACTAAAACTTACATGCTAAAAATTAAACTTGCCAAATATGACTATTACGAATATAGTTGGTTAATTTATTTTGTTACTAGTTTATTATCTTGAGTATTACCAATTATGTAAAAGCTAAAAACAAACTAAACCCTAAAAAGGATGGCTTAGGTGAGACTGAGTTATGTAGTATTAAAAGGATGAAATAACCCCCACCCTCCTCCCACCCTGAAGATAAAGTGTTTTTAAAATGAACATCACCGCCCTGGGAATAATTTCATCACGGGGAAACAATTTGTGGTTCCAAATATCACGGACTTGGTCTGAATTACCGTAAAAACTCAAATAGTAGCCGTGTTCAAATAGTAGCCCCATCCAAGTAGTAGCCTTATTCGAAATATAGCCGTGGATCAAGTTCCAACGTTCAACCACACATCTCCTAGCCAGCTCGTATTTACATAAATAATTCAATTACAATTTAATTTAATCGCGCAGTTACAAAAAATCGAAGTGAACCCGAAATTCGGCTCAACGAAGAAATTTGTTAACAGCAGGCCTAAACAATAATATTGGCATTGATTACGATTCTAAGAGAAATAAGAGGGAAATTGCTGCTGTTATTAAAATTTACTTTGAACTAGATTTTGGAAACAAAAATATTGTCTATGATCAAATAGCAGCCGCGCATCTCTTCCTAATTTTTTTAAATAGTGACCTTGCCCTAGTAGCTTTGCTCAAATAGTAGCCGTGTCCCAGCCACCGATTTTGTAAATAGTAGCCCCCGGCTACTATTTGAGTTTTTACGGTAATTCAATTCTAACCGTTTACGCGTCTCCTGACTTTATCTTTATAATGACCATTGTGCCTATTGAAGTATTTGATTGTTAGAAAGACTAGTTGACTATTTCATGCCGTAAACATAATCTTCCATTGTTTTGTAATTCTTTAGATGGAAGGCTATACTAAATTTGTTGTAATTTGGGTTTGGCTGGGCGTCGTTGGGGGTGCATCCGGCCTCCGTCATCCCTCCAAAGGAAGCTCAAATATCGTCCCCAGGAGCGCTGCAGAAGACGAGACTTTAGACTATTTCAAGAAGCTGGGCTGCCAAGGAAGGTTCGAGGACGACACGTTTTTAAAAGTTTTAAAAACTTGCGATGACTGTTACGATCGCGACAAGGTGCCGGGGATACACTTTGCTTGCAAGTATGGTCAAATTAGTTACTGCATATTGTTCTAAACACAATGCAAACTGCCCATATTGCAGTGTATTAGCCAAATATCCTTACATATGTTAATGGAAAATGTTAAATAATAACGTCAATACGAACCCCATTAAAACCCTTTAACCTGTAACGACGGCAGTTGTCGTTTTATGAAAAATGGTTTAATTCAGGAGCAAGACAGACGTCGTCCTGAAAAGTCGTGGTCATGACGCGGAAAGAAGACAATTAGCGTTGCTAGGAGGTCATTGATTTTCACAATTTTCTCTCCGGGACCTAAAATTTGTTGCAATTTTGAGGGATTTCTCCTATACCAACACAATGCTAAATTTGAATATTTTCTTCCCGAAAATTAGTATATTTCCCTATACAATTCAATGTAAAATTTTTGATGAACCCTGATGAAAACAATGTACAATTGTTGAAAGCTTGGTTCTAAATAAAACTATTCAGTTTTGAGTATCAAGTCCTCATACCGTAAATCACACTAAAATATAACAATGCGAGGATGGAAAGAAGTCAAATCGTGTAAAATTTTTCAGTTTTTCGAGTTTTATTAAAACTCCTGACTTTCTCCTCCCGCGCCATGATCACAATATACTTATAGAGTCCCCGATTTAATGCATTTTCTTGTTGTTAATAATACAAGTTAAACGGTTAAATAATATTTTCTTATCCCATAATGTCTAAAACCCACTAACAATGTCATGGTGTTAAGTGTAGCCCTCCGATTTGGTTGAAATACTCTCACTCGACCTGATTACTTGTTCCATGTAGGTTGGTATTTATTTCCCGATTGGTATGGCGTCAGCCTTTACAATCATCTCATACATTCTAATTGTTCAATGTGGATACTTACTCCTCTAATTCTGTGGTATTAAGCTTAATTATTTACTTAATTAAATAAATACGTTTCCGTGTAAATTAATCTTTATTTTAGAAAATGACGTGTCGATTTATCTTTTTCCGTTAGGTTTAAAGAAGTCATGTTTCGTGGTTTTAGTTGCCCCACTTTTCCGTCTTTGATTGTATTTGGGCTGATTGTATAACTTGATTTTCTCGTGCTTAACCAGGACTTTTATTCCTAATCAACAGTGAAGACTGCTTCGATAGATTTGATTATATCCAGTGCTTGTACAAAACGGGTAGAGGATTTGAGAAAAAACAGTACGAAGCCGACATCAAAGCCTTGAGAGACAAATCAAGTTTGACACCGATCCTCGAGGCCGACAGATTGGGAAACTGGGGTGATTTTACGAAATGGGAAAACTGTTCAGATGGTCAATTCGTTTTTGGATTTTACCTGCGGCAATTTTACACTGGCTTAACCCTTAACGTATTTGGGATCGTCCTGGCTTGTTCGCGACCAGGTAGAAATAAAGCAAAAAACTGACTTTGAGATTTTGAGTGTATGAAAGGCTCTGTTTAAATGTATCTACATAGATACATATGTTACTCGTCTTAATTGCGTTATTTTGTTGGTTTGTATTTTTATATACTCCTCTTACTGTGACCTTTAAAATGAACTCCATAGCACCCGTCATGCTAACTTCGCATATTCAAGTCTGGGGTGGAATCTATGGCCCAGAGTTTAAGAACGTTGTTTGCCCGCATGACACCTTCGTTGTGGGCTTCCAAGTTAGAAGGGTTAATAAGAAAGTAGGACAAACAAAAATCTACGGGAAACTCGGTGACTTGAAACTCATTTGTGAGGATGGTTCCACTATTGAAGGAGATGGAAATCAATCTGGTGAATTGATGCTGCAAAAAACCTGTCCGAGGCGTATGAGGATATGTGCTATTATGGGATCGCTCAATTTGCCACGAGAGGGGCAGATATGTAAGAACAAACAATTTCACATATACCGCATTAAAATTGTGTGATTTCTGAGAATCCCATTCGTTAACTCATATCATAGTAGTTAATCAAACATGAGTATGTAATTATTGGTCATAAATAAATAGTTCAACATGCGGACCACGCCGTTAACCATTTGAGTATGAAGTGCTGCCCTATGACTAAGTAAGAACCACGGAGATCCAAAATTCACTGAGAGAGATGACCCATGTTCAGAGCGCAATGATTAATAAATGTTATCCAAAGCAACTAATCAAATCAACTTTGGTTAAGGTATAGGATACGATATGATTGGCTGGTATGTACTGAAATTAAAAATGTTGAATAAATTTATTTACTCTCCTCTTTTTGAATTTTACGCTGTGAAAAACTACATAAATAATCACACTTTCAATTATAAATTAAGCAAACTATTACGAATCGGGCGTAAGCTCTGCTCTTTATCAAGTTGAAGAAACTCGGGATTTTGCAAAGTTTACTTAAAATGACATTACAAAAGATAGTATTTTTTGAAGAGTGAATGTTGTACATATGTAGGGGCTACTGGTTAGATACATAGTTGTTGTGTACGTATATATTTGTATACGCATGATAGAGATTATGCCTCTTCTTTTGAGCTGCCAAAGGAGTCATATGCATTTTATGTTAATTGCCAGTGGGGCCACGTTCCAAACCAAAATTTTTATTGAGACCGTAAAAGCATGAAATTATAGAACAGAGAAAAGTATCGGCATACTAGGAACTTGGTCATGTTAAGGGGCAATAAATGATTCTATAAATCTCAAATTTTTGTATCAAATGCCCTCGATCCTTTTGGAAGGAAAAGACACGTCTTCGTGTCGACTTCGAGCAAAATTTGAAATAAAATTATTCCCCGATCGCAATTTTCTCCCGTCATCTACAAAATCGAATCAGAATGCCGTAATTGTAGTTGGAGTTCACGATTCCTTTGATTTTATAAAAATATTTTACCCCCTTCCACGACTTACACACCCAAACCTTTCGATTTCAACCTCCGTGCTTTATGGTTGGAATACAGTACTCAGGTTTGTGTCCATTTTCTTGTCGTCACCGGATCTGAGTCATCCAATCTGAACCAAACAGGTCGACATTGATGTCGACGCTCCATATTGAGCGTTTCCTGTCTTGAAAGGTCCAAATTTGGCGCTTTTTAGCCAATTAAAAGTTATTAGCCATATGCGCCTCGGAAAGAACCCGACGAACCAAAATCTGCAAATGATGTAGTAAATTTGCACCAATGGATTAATGCATATTCACCGTTAAAATGGCAAGGTGATTCGTACTAATTTTGTACAAGTCGCATGTACAAAATTCATACCAAAATATTGTCAATACAACTTTATTTGTACAAAATATGTACACAATTTACACACAGTGGCGGGGCTAGTAGTGGGCACAAGTGGGCCCGTGCCCACGTCAAATTTTGTACCCCTTTACACTAGATATTATTGACCTTTTTTCAAAGCCTAATAGAATTACGAGATAATCGTGGTGGACAAAAAACCAGTAAACCTTGCTGGACTTCGCTCATACTTTGCATATACAGTCTATTATCTATATATATCTGTATATTTATATATCTCAGAAGGCTTAGCCTTCTGAGAAGGCTTAGCCTTCTGGAAAATTAGAACTAAAAATAAAAAATTTATTTTATAAAAATTTTTATAAAAATTTTTCTATAAAATATTTTCCGCCTCAATGTCTTTCATAATTTCAGTTCAAAAACATTTGCAGGACGTCGTAGGTATTTGAAGCAAATTCACTAATTTTGCAATACATACATGCAAAACCTTACAATTTTTAAAATATTTAAATTGTTCGAAATTAAAAAAAAAAACTTCTGATATTATTATTTTCAACATCAGCCCAAGAATAATTCGAATTTAAATTTTTCAAAATGTAGTTGCAAATCTCGGAATATATGAAGCAATTATAGGGCTCTTTTCAGTTTGACCCAGTATCTACCATATTAGCAAAGAGATCTGACAAGGGAACGTTCCCAAGTATGTAACTGTTCCTCGCGTTCAGGTTAATCCTGTTGTTTCAAATCTTCTGGAGCCCGAGACGAAAGATGTATTCATATTTTAGAGTTTAACTCATGCTTGGCGCAGTGGGGTGACGCGAAATTATCTTTCAAAAGGCAATAACTTCTGAAATTCTGGACGGATTTTCAACATTTTAAAAATTAAATGATGGTAAGGAGTTCAACTTTCGCACGTGAAATTTCTCAAACAAGTGACTTTGCAAACAAGTGACTTCTTTTAAATTTATTATGGTCACCATGCAACCTCGACCAAAATTTTATTCCCGCGTTCGAATCCCTACCATTACCATGCTAACAGTGTTGGAAGGATACGAGCACGTGATGGTCGAGGTTGCATGCTGACCACAATATGAGTTTCTCGAAAACATTTTTAAAATATCTATCTCAGAGCGTAACTGTTTTCTTAAAATATCGAATTTTTTTGGTAACTTTAAGCCCAAGATTTTTAAAATCGTACAAAAACGGTACAAGTTATTGAGGTCTGAAATTATTAGAGAATCAAGATTTTTAAGTTTAATCCTCTCCACCAAGGAATCCAGAATCGGAAGATTTTGAAAAACCGGTTTTCGATTTTTCCGATTTTTTAAATTTTCGTAAAAACGGTTTTCAATTTTCTCCAAAACCGTTTGAAACCAGTTTTTGAAACCGGTTTTCTACCAAATTTTAAAAATTTGATAAATAAAAAGCGGTAAAATTTAAAGTTGAACACACTTTGAGCATTAATTTGAAAAAAAAGTTTCAGAACAGTTAATTTTTGGATAAAGAACAAGAAATGATAAGTATTTAATGATAACTATTTTTATCAAAACTCGAAAACCGGTTTTTGGTAAAACCGGTTTCTAAGTTAAATTTAAAACCAGTTTTCGGGTAAATCGAAAACCGGTTTTACAAAATCGGAAAAACCGGTTTTAGATGCCCGAACATGAGTTTTACATGGAAGTATAAACGAATCCTTCGAATTTCTTAATCTGGCTGAACATTAATCGATTAGTCGAACCTTTACCGAACCGCACTAGTGTGTAGTGCTACCAAATCCGTTCGGAATTTTGAAATCCGGATTTCGGATCATTTATTGTTATTATCGATTTCATTGGAATTTGAACGAATCAGGTAAGGCTCAGATAGTTGGTTACTATTATTTGCTTTATCATATTCAATTGCGATCTCACGTTTTTTAGAGGATTTCAATATTTTCGAAAATTCTCTGCCCATGTTGGTAATTTCTGGGAGTATTTTTCAGTTGATGGATGAAAAATGTGACATTTCAAAAACATAAGTTTGTTGTCGGATATCATGAAGCAACAGCCAAGGTTCAATAATATCTAACAAAAGAGTCAGAAATTTAAAAAAAATCAGTTTTCTCAACGATTTGTCTTTTTACAGCATATGTACATAACTGAACATGAGTCTAACCTTTAAAAATCCGGATTCTTTCTGAATGAAATCCGGATCTCGAGGTAATCGAGATTCAAAAGGCTCGCATTTTTTCGAGTTCGAAGTATCCCGATTTGGCAGAGCTAACCCGCACCGTTCACAAACATTCACAACACCTTAACCGAACAGTACTTTGATTTTTTTAATCTGACCGAACCGTTGCCGGAACGAAACAATGTACGGTTTCGGTACAGTTCGGTTCGGTACTGATCGAACCTCCAAAGTTCCGGAAACACCCTCCATGGACATCAAACGTATTTCCCCCGTTGCTCATTACTCATTGTTTTTGTGGAAGGTAGCTTAAGGGTTTTAAAGTATATCGTGAATGCTTAGCTAAAATCTGAACTCCTTAGATGTTATACCTTTTAAATTATGACCTAATTTCAAAATTTTTCCTAGCAGTTAAACAATATTCTTCAAAAGACTATTAAAACCTTCATGCTAGTTCCAAATTTTTTAAATAAGCAAGTCTTAAATTTTTTAAGATTAAAAGCTTTTGAAAAGTGGATTTTTTAAATAACCCAGTGACACTCTGAGCAAACATATTCTTTTTGAAATCGGATTAAGTAAAATAGGAAAATTCACCGCGTTTTGAAAAACTTTCAATTAGCAAAAAAATATTTAAAAGCTGATATTTAAAAACTCCGCTAATGGCAAAATATTTACGTGCATTGAAGAACATGCAAAAAATTGGTTCGCCTATTTCTGAGCGTGAAAAATTTAAAATTAGTCCGGAAATAAAAATCTAACTAAAAACAATACAACAACATAAAATCTAAAAACCTTCTCATTGTGGGAAGAATGCACAATAATTGGGAATGCACTAATAATTGATATAAAAGAATTTTGACATCAATATTAACCTGTTCTTGTGCAAAATTGAATTTTAATTTGAAATTAAAAATCGTAGCATTAAATAAGTCACATACTGTAATTTTTCATATTTTTTTGTGCCTGAATCTATCTGAAAATATCCTAGCCCCGCCACTGAGGAGGGGAGCTTCACCACCTGCCCCTCTCAGATCTTGATATGCTTTGGATATGTGGTAGTGCCCCATGAGTGTACTAAAACCCTGAAGTGGTTTGACTCCATGGCCACAGTTACGCCCGCCACACCCACTCAAAGGCGCCAAAAACACGAAAAAAGCCCTGTTTTCACTTGTTCAAACCCTCGCCAAAAATCCAATTTTGCTCGGATTTTGGTAAAATTTACATTTTTGTAATCCCAGATACTTGCTTAATCATATCCAGCAGCAATCTCAACTTTTTTGAAATTTTGAATTTTTTCGAATAATTCATCAGCCCTAAAATGCCCGAAAATTTCGAAAATTTCAAAAAAGTTGAAATTGCTGCTGGATATGATTAAGCAAGTATCTGGGATTACAAAAATGTAAATTTTACCAAAATCCGATCAAAATTGGATTTTTGAAGTTGGTAACTTTTGCGGTTTTCATCCCTTTGAGTGGGTGTGGCGGGCGCAAATGTGGCCATGGAGTCAAACCACTTCAGGGTTATAGTACACTCATAGGACCCTACCAGACATGCAAAGCACATCAAGATCTGAGAGGGGCAGGTGGTGAAGCTCTCCTCCTGAGTAAAAAACTAATACGATCACAAAAACCTGCGTATAGCGTGCCAAATAAATATTTACGTACGATAAGTCATTCACCGACGATACATAAATATACAAACAAATGCAACTTATGTACTTATACAGAGTTATGTACCTTTGTATGCATCGTAGGAACGTCGAACTTTATCTGAAAATATTATTCAAGCTCATGTAAAATACGTATTTAAATAGGTACGAAATTACTCAATATGGAATATAGTTAACAACCAATCAATATTTAAAAACGGATTGCACCAGACTTAAACATTTCAAATTCATGCATACAATTTGTGCAGTATGTTTCCTTCTTAAATATTTCGTAAATATTTTGGCGTTTTTTGCTCGAAAATGCATTCAGCCCTGTGGCGATCACAGTTTTGAGACAATGAATAAATAATTATGTCGATAATTAACAAGTCGGCTGACCTGCATTTCATTTAGGTATGTACATTGTTTACTAATATAAATTCAGCAAACACAAATAAAGAGGGATCGAGAGCGATAGTCCGAGGATGGGTGGCTTGCCAGGTGACGAGAGATGTTAGTTCGTATTGCAAAGTCACCGGATTTTGGGCCCAAATGAGCTGGGAAAGAGGGGTGGAGGCTTCTGGGGGCGCGTGAAATGGGGGGGGGTGGTGTAGTGGTGGGTGTGTACGTGGAAAGTGTTTCTGCAAGTATTGCGGCGTCTTCAGCCGAGATGGTCCACAGAGGGGCGGAAGTCGGCGGAATTACCCCTGTCCCCGAGATACTCGCGGTGGTAGAAGTGCCGGAGAAAGTGCAGGCGGATGAAGTTGTGGTAATGGGAAGTTTGCGTGTTGTGAATGGATTTCTGTAGAGGGATGACGGGATGGGCGGGCGTACCCGGCGTGATTGTGATGAAGGTAATGCACTTATCGCGTGTTGAATAGCCGAGGTGATCCGCTTGGTGAAAGTTGGTGGACCGGGTCTGGAAATGCTGACGCTGGTAGTGGAAATATGTGATGCGGAGGGAATTGACCTTGGGCTCGATTGCAGTATAGCGGGGGCAAGGAGGGGAACGGCCGATGGTTGCGACTGTCGGACGCCGGTCGATCTGTCTGGAAAAAGTGGCGCGCTGCGGCTGTCGATAATTACTGCAGTGGGCGAAGCATTTGGGGAAAAGGCCGTTTGATTGAATAGGGGGGACGAGGGGGATGAAGTCGAGGAGGATGATTCCCGAAATTTGGATGGGGAGCGGCGGCGGAATCTATCCCCAAATAAATTGTCCTGCAAATTCGGATCGGAGAGGTCGGCGGAGAATTCGAAAGTAGAACGGTGGGTTTCAGTCGTCGATGGGGGAGGTTGCCAAAAAATTGATTGGTCGTCAGAGGGTTGTGCGGGAGGGGGTGGCTGATCGGGGCCGGTAAGTTGGCGGGATCGAGTGAGGGCCAAGTCGTGTACGAATTGATGGCGTTTGGGACCGTGGTAGCCCGGTGGGTGTAGAATGTCGTCGTCAGTTTCTTCATTCGACTCGCGACCAGCGCGAAATTTTAGGCCGGGAACATGTAAGGATTCGTCCGCTTTTGTTTTTTCTGCGCGGGGGGGAGGACGGCGACGATGAAGGGAGGGGGAGCGGAATAGGTCCAAGGGAGCCGGGGGTAAAGCGAACGGCTGAGCTGAGTGACTAGAGATGGCGGAGGAAGTAGGGGATTCCAGAAGGGTACTTTCAGCTATTGGGGCGAAGCGTTGGATTCCCATGGGGGAAGACGACGAGGGGGCGGAGGATGATGGGGAAAGAATGAGAGATGAATTGGATGTATACGGAGGGGGGAGGGCCGGGAGATTATTACGATCGCCCTCCATCCATTTCGAAGTGGAGTGCGCGTTGGGCACCCAGAATGGAAGGTCAGAGGGGAGGATTGGTGAGATATATGACTTTTGTGTGAGATGAGACAGGGGACGAGGAGGGGGAGGGAGTGGATTATCTGTGCATGAGGGAATATAAGGGAAAAAAGAGGTCTCCTACCTTGAAGAGGATCCTACGGTTCCCGTTGTGGAGGCCTGGAGTGAGCGTGGTGAGCCGGGGGATCGTGAGAATCCCGGAAATCACTCGGGGCACCAGTTAAGATTTTAACCCTCTTGTGTTTCCGTCGAGATGTTATAATAAATGCACAGGGACTTGATCAGATTGCTGGGCAAGAGTAAGGTCTTTATTCATTGATGGTCGAGTTACAAGTCCCCGAGTTCTCAGAGGAACCCTGGTTTTATACCCGAACTTACTTTCTCCTTGGGGAGAAAGTAAGTGTGGGTTTACATGGAGTTTTACTCCTAATAATTCATTGATTCTCTTAACGGCTAATTAGGATTAATGAGAATGTCAATGTACACTAGGTGATGTAAAAATTAGACCTCAAGTTGCATTTGACATTCGAATTCCCTTTTGAATACAGACCATATGAATTCAGAATTTCTAAATTCGTATTTTTTTTTCTTACGCATAAATCGCTAAAAAAAGTAAATTTCTTATCTGACAACCTAATGCCAGACATTCTCCTAAGAAACAGATACATTTTGAGCTTTTGATGTCCCTAGAGAAAGTTGTGCGTGGGACGGACTTTTCGAAATTATAATATAGATACTGAGTCTTGAATGAAATTGAATTGAAAATAACTACCAATTTCAAAATTCTTAATATCATTTGATCTAGCTTTGAAGATAAGATCCCCATTTTATTTTACCCTTACGAGCTGAACTGAGTGGTCCTCATTACGCTCTGAAGCTCCGCATGTTCCCTGATCCCTTTAGTGCTGAAAGGATTGAGATTGGCCTTACGGGATTTGCCGACTGGAAGGACCCGAATAGCTCTTCATTTTATTGCTACAGATATAAAACAAGTACGACTGGATTTGCGGACAGTAAAGGTGTCCCCAAAAATGTCCTGCCCGACAAGGATACCGATGGGTGGGACTCCACCTTGAACGCTGTCTACTTTACCGCACTCGACTCAAGTATCAACTGGAGGTCGGACACGAATGTCATCGTCTTTATCTCTAACAACTTGTGGAAGTATGCTGAAGACGAAAATCCTATCCGAGGACCCGAATATAAGCTCCCTTCACCCAACGGTAACCCCACAAATTTCCCCTGCGAACAAGGCCCTGTTTCGAAGAAGCTGCTGTTCGACACTTTAGAAAAGCGGAAAATTTTACTCATTGGCATACAGGTATTAACTCCCAGCATCTATCGTGTATACACAAATTTTTTCAAGACTGCCTATTCCCCAAATAACTATCATATATTGGAAATTAATGGGACTGATGCGACCGCGGCGGGTGGAATTACAAAACTAATCATGCCCATTATCAGGAAACGGGTGTGCACTTGTGAGATGAGTTCGCACTTGTACTTGACTCCACGCAAACATTTACGGGTAAGCGCACATGAGTAAATATATATACCGTAAATACTCTATTTATAGCCGGGTCTGGAGCCCAAGTTTGAAAAACGCATTAAGCTCATCTCTGATTATGGCATTCGTTTAATGCCTGTTCTTAGATGCTTCAAGTTATTCATAACCGCAAAATAATTTTCCCGGGTCTCCAATTATTCCCGGTTTGTAATTGTGGCCGGATCTGCTAAGCCTAAAGACACGGCTATAAATAGAGTATTTACGGTACCAACGCCATAAATATCCACCTCATATATAACATATTTATAAGTGATAGTAGCCTACATACCTAAGAATTACATAACAATGTGTGGAAAATTACTAAACCGATTTTCCTAAACTATAGTTCATTTCGTAATCAGTTGAGTTAGTCAACCTGTGTTTAATTCGATTTTGTAACAATCATCAAAATGCTAAAGTCATAAAATAAAATAGTTCAGAAGTAACTTAGATAGGGATTGGGCTGTAAGATATTTTTGTAATACATGGTTTTGATTTAACTCGGCTAGAAATTGCAAAATCGTTTGAAAATAGACCGTTCCCATGCTTCTGGTTTTGAGATACAGACCGAATGCATACTTATGTAGGTAATTTATTCTTGCCTATTGCCTAGAGATGAATTTGTTTACCTAAGAAAAATTAAAAGTATATGAATTCTGCAGAGAAATTTTGGTCCCGGTGGCCGAAGCCAGAAGAATCATATTTAGATCGAGCTATGCCAAAAATCACATTTCTCCTTGACAAGTTGCTAAAAGAAGATCCCACAACCAAACTACACCTTACAACATTTGGAGATTATCCCACTATGGAAAACCATAACTTGAATGCCTCCTACTGTTACCGATATGAACTCACCACCTCGAATAAGAAAACCTTTCTTTCCGCGGTGAGGAACGTGGATAGCACGTACGGCGGGAAAGACGAGCTCGAATCTAGCCTGACCGCATTACTCTACACGGCAACGGAGCCGAAGATCAAATGGTCCTCCAAAGACGCGAAACGCGTAGTGAAAATCATTGCAGTAGCCTCGGACGCGTTTTGGAAGTCGTACAGCGAAATACCAAGTAGCGCAGGGCCGGAATATGGGTATCCGGAAGGGCCCACAGGAGGGTATGGAAATTGCTCATATCGTCCGCCCTATGCTAACGACGTGCTTGCAAGATTGGTGAACGAAAATTTCAACCTGCTTCCAGTAATTTATGGAAGCTACAACACAGACCGCTGGAACGACACCTTGAGAAATTTCCGCTTAATTAATGATAAATACTACATGGAATCGGAATCGGAACCGATATATAATTTCGACTCTTTAAACACCACCATCAATCGCTGGGCGGATAAGAGTGGTAAAACTTGACTGATTTAATAAGGGTAACCTCTCGTGGTTGTACATACCTTGTCCTAATTGTAAACGCTAAAATTCGAATGTGTAGCATGCTCACAAATAAGTAGCTGCCAATGGCGTATATATATATATATGTGTATAAGTGTTTTGAAATATTTATTGGTTACATGACGTATGTATATTATATATATAAGATAAGATACTCATGTTATTGAGCAACTCTGACAAAGTTTCAATGAGGCTGGGAGCAAGTAAGAAAGGATTCACTGTGTGGCAAGGTATGTATGTAGCAAGTGATTATGACGTCGTCATAAAAATGGAAATCTCATAAAAATATAAGTAAAAATCGTCAAACATCGCCATTAACATCATAAAATCGTCATAATGAATGGTCGAAACGTAAAAGTCGTTATAAAAATAGGACTTCCTAAAAACCATTTTTTCATTTTATTTTATATCTCTCCTCCCCCCTTGGTTGAAATTTCGAAATTATGTGGTCCATAATGTTAATACAACCAACGTTTCTTGAGTCAGTTTGGGCGATGGTTAGAATTTGCCAAAACATTTGAGGTCAAATTTGAAAAACGGGTGATTTTTACCAGGCGGAGGAAGCAAACTCAACTTCCATTCTCTTCCCGTGTGAAGAATTGCACATTTTCCAAATTTAACCTCAAATATCTTGCTAAATTCCCACCATCGCACAAACTGGCTCAAGAAACGCTGGTTGTATTGACATTGACCACGTAATTTCATAATTTCAACCAAATCGGAGGGTTACACTTAACACCATTGCATTGTTAGACCTACCTTCTTCCATCGTAATTAAGGTTCCGCAGATATTTATAGTCTCATTAATTATGCCGGTAACAAAAGATTTGCCCCAGAAGAGCAGTAACGTCGCGATGCCAGACATTAGTATTCCGGATACGACTAGGAGTGCGAATTGGATGAGGTGCAAGGTATGAATGCCAGGGCGGGGTAATTTAATGTGCGTTACGATCATGTACAGCGACCCGCCAGCCACTGCTAGCACAATGCCGAAGATGACGAAATACCACCAGAAGTATCGGAAGGGAGATTTGGGGTTGGCCGCGGAGAGGGCGACGAGCTGCTGGCCTTAAACTTCGGTTTAATTGAAAAGTTAGAATTTGAAATTGTTTAGTTTGTCGAAATTTGCAAGAACACAAATCTCCGCTTGACGGGGTCCCAGGTGAGCGGAGTGCTCCATAAGGTCTGATTAAGTCGGAGGGATGTTTGAACGCAGAAGTAGATAAGCTCTGTCGACATTGCGTTGGTTAACTCGGCGGACTGAGAGAGGAGTGAGGGTGGATGGAAAAATATATTTCTTTTGGGGGCAGGCGTGTGCCTGAGCCTGTAATTATGGGCGGATGTTTGCAAAACTTACAAGGGAACCATTTTGCAAGGTTACACCCAGATTTTTTAGCGAGTTATGTCAAAAAATCCAGCCAAAAATTAGGAGTCACGGGACACTTATCGCTCCGTTGAAAGGCGTTTTTGAAGAAAAATATTGGCGGCAAAGTTGAAGTTTTTAGGAAATTTTGGGTCGCATTTTCCTTCACGAGTCGAGAACCTGCGTATAGCGTGCCAAATAAATATGTATTTACGTAAGAGTCATTCACGGAAGATAAATATGCAAACAAATGCAACTTACATACACACCGTTATGTACATACCTTTGTATGCATCATAGAAATGTCGAACTTTATCTGAAAAATGATTCAAGCTCACGTAAAACAAAAAAATAGATACGGAATTACTTATACGTACATAACTTTGTTATAACAAAGTACAATTTATTACAATTCCATAAATGGAATGTAGTTAACGATCAATAAATAGGTAAAAACGGATTGCACCAGACTTGAGCATTTCAAGTTCATACATACAATTTGTATTGAACGTTTCTTTTTTTACACATTTCGTAAGTATTTTGGCATTTTTTGTTCGAAAATGTATTTCAGCCCTATGGCGATCACAGTTTTGAGACAATGAATAAATAATTATGTCGATAATTATCAAGTCGGCTGACCTGCATTTGATTTACATTGTTTACTAATACAAATTCAGCAAACACAAATACAAAATCGCATAAGCATATTGTTGATTTCCTCACCGGTACATTCAGTCCCGTCAAGGAAGTCAGCGCAAGACTGTTGCACAGGCAGAAGGAAAACTTGTCATAATAAATATGATGAAAACGTGCCACGTTCTGATATTCTTTTTACTCACGGTGCACCAGCAATATTCATGGTCAAGTTGGATCGAACTGGTTTCGACCAGCGGGAATTCATTCGGAGTAACTGACCTGTAAGCAAAGTTATGTATTAAACCGCATCGAAATTTAGCTTTGCTATCCAACTTATAAGTACTATCTCTAAAACCATATTTTCATGTAAGTTTTCCACTTGTTGGTGCAATTTTAAAATTCCTTTGATTTAAGTATGCGTAAGCATAAATAAGATGTACAGAAAGATAGTACATAATTATTTTGTTTCACATTAGCTATTCGCCCTCCGAGGGAGGAAGTAATGTCACTATGTACCCGGGCCGCAGAATGACCAACTTACCCCTCGACTTGAAACCGGAGATCAAAATGAGGGAAAGACAAACCGAGCAGATTCACTTCTACAGAAGTTCTGAGCAAACCGAGCTATCAAAGTACCAGCCAGTTGACGGTACCTTCTATTCATACACTGCACATGTATTGTGTTATGAGCATGTCGGGGTGCATATGAGCAAGAATTATGCGATTCGACAACGACAAACAACGACAATTTTTAAGGTATACTTTCAGTATATGGATGAGTCACCCTGGCCGAAAAACGTTGTTGAGACATAATTCTTTGGGTGTCAGGTCACCCCAGTGGGTGTAATGCCCATATCAGCCTTCGATGAGGGTCGTACGGGGAAATTCATAGAAAATGAACCGATGCAGTGGCGCAATTAGCACATAGGCAGGGTAGGCAATGCCTAGGGGCCCCACGCCAGCGGGGGCCCCCGAGTGGACACAGTATCAAAATCTAAATATCTTGTTTCAGAATAACTTGATCTTCAAAATCTTTGAAATAGAAGTTATTTCATATCATGTTATTAGTTACGTAATTTACATATGTAATTAGTATGTTGTACTTGTGATTTTATTTTTGAGTTGATAGCCCAATTTGGAAGTCAACAAATGCTAAGAATATCAATTTAGCACGAGTTGGTGACTAAGTTTAGTGAATTTAAGTCCAACTAATTTAGAACTCATCGGCAACACTAATTAAATTATTCAAAAATTCATAACATTGTTACAAATGCAGGGAAATGTGCGAAAATATATGTTAAGCTCAGGATGATTTGAATTCAAAAAACTAAACGACAATTGAAAAAAATATTACCAAAAAAACGAGTTTTAAGGAAAAAATAAATACCTTTGCCCTTTAAACTTTATAGAAATTTCGCAAAAACATTAAACATATGAAATTATCATCTTTCCAACCACTAATCTGGGCACTGGGAACATCTCGAGGTGTCCTCGAGTTTGAGGTCGATACTCGGAAGGAGAAGTCAGGCTCTGAACGTTAAGGTCGAACACATGTCCTCTTCGAAAATTAACAGAATTTTTTTAAATTCCAAATAATTTTCACAACAATTTTTTTTCAAATTTCAAATAATTTGTTCAAAATTTCAAACAATTTGCGAAAAATTAAGTTTTTAAGTCATGCAATTTTTTACAATTTTGTGAATTTGTACCAGTTTTGGAAATTATGTATTTTGCTCGAAAACTTGTAACTAAATAATGTGAACTTGAAATTCAAACGAAATTATGTAACTTGACGAAAAGTGAATTTTACACGGAAATTCCTTCAGTTTGATGGACCATGTATAGTGGTCATTTTGGTATATCTAGGCGTCGACCACCAACCCCGTTGGACACCTCGGTATGTTTACTTGTTAGATACATAAAAGAATGAACTAAAACTTTAGATAAACGTTTTTAGTTGTATGATTTGATATATATTTTTAACGGGTATTCATAGTTTTAAGTGAATATGAAGGATGAAATGCTTATGGAAATATCCAAGTTAAAAAATTGAACTTTGAGTTACTACATACATATGTTAATAAAGTTTAAATTTTGACGCATGCCTAGGGGCCCCCGAAAAGTAGTTGCGCCACTGAACCGATGGGTACTTTTTCAAAATTGATGGTGTTTTGGATTCACGAAAGTCATACCTCGACAGTTTTTTCGAGTTGTCTCGAAATTTTAGTTTTTCATTTTTTTCTAAATCACTGAAATTTTGATAATTTGGTTCTCACCAAAAAAATTTTGTAACTTATTCTCCGGTAAATGGGAATCAGGGAATGGACATACACCCCACAAAGTATATATATTCTGAATCCTCTCTCCGAGACCTTTCCTTTTGGAACAAGTCAAATTACCATTAAGGTCGAAATCGACCTGCGTGACCATTTTAGCGGGCCTAAAGTTCAAAAGATCATAGTCTCACAACACCCAATAAATGGGGTATCGTTGGAAAGGTCTTGGAGAGAGGATTCAGAATATATATACTTTGTGGGGTGTATGTCCACTCCCTGATTCCCATTTACCGGAGAATAAGTTACAAAATTTTTTTGGTGAGAACCAAATTATCAAAATTTCAGTGATTTAGAAAAAAATGAAAAACTAAAATTTCGAGACAACTCGAAAAAACTGTCGAGGTATGACTTTCGTGAATCCAAAACACCATCAATTTTGAAAAAGTACCCATCGGTTCATTTTCTATGAATTTCCCCGTGCGACCCTCATCGAAGGCTGATATGGGCATTACACCCACTGGGGTGACCTGACACCCAAAGAATTATGTCTCAACAACGTTTTTCGGCCAGGGTGACTCATCCATATACTGAAAGTATACCTTAAAAATTGTCGTTGTTTGTCGTTGTCGAATCGCATAATTCTTGCTCATATAGGAAGGGCGCAGGGTAACGAGTTCATCGCCAACTTAACTACCAAAAGATAAAGCCAAAAATCTAATTTATTTTTTTAATTAACAAATTTTTCATTTCAGTTGATCAGTTTTAAGATATTATGCTTAAAGTTTTTCAAATTTTTTTTAAGGCGACCCAAAAAAAGAGTTCACGATGCCACATGTGACGTGGTGTGAGTTAGGGGAAAAAAATTTGGCTCGCCTCGAAACCTTTATATCTAGGAATATATCTCACAATGGAGGTCTCCCAACGTATGCTCACCGATTTGGACCAAACTAGCGTCAATCGATCATAAATATAATTAGAATGAAATTTGCAAATGGCACTATCTGCCAATGCTCAAGTTTAGCGGAGATATTTGCATAAAAAGTGGAGAAAACACACCTCCAAGGCTGGCAAATTTGCTGTGCATTTTTCGCGCTTTGAATGCAAATATCTCCGCTAAACTTGAGCATTGGCAGATCGTGCCATTTGCAAATTTCATTCTAATTATATTTGTGATCGATTGACGTTAGTTTGGTCTAAATCGGTGAGCACACGTTGGGAGACCTCCATTGTCAGTTGAAGTGAAGAATGAATTAATTAAAAAATGAACTAGATTCTTGGCTCTATCTTTAGGTAGAGAAATTGGCGATAAACTCGCTTCCTGCCATTTCCTTTCCGACACCCTCATAACACAATGTGCCCTGTAAAACAATTAGAGACAAATCGTCACAGTGGTCTACATATTTTTGGGTAGTGAATTAACAGACGATTTGTTTCTGGAAAATAGATCCGAAGCCTAAAACACTCTTGTACCAAAGAACGAAGTCGCGACTTAAACAATTGAACATTTCACCACATATCTGAATGAGATTTCTGTAAAGTATTTCTGTAAAGATGCAAGTATCGAAATTTTTTAAACAGACGTCATGTACGTTTGGTTTGTGTTGTTGGGCTGTTTTCGGCTGGTGATACAATACCAGTTCCCAAAAATAGAGCGCCATAGTATCTCTGCCAGTTATGACTTGCTTCTAAGTTATTCGTAGTGCACACATACGCATTTATTATTTATTCTATAGCAGTTTCTCTTGTAATCGTTTAACAGAGGATGGGAGACCAATTTGCAGACCGTACACGAGCCTGTCTGCTGTATTCGTTGCCGACGGGAAGTACCCGTTTTATGTAAAGAAGAAGGCCGATGGTGGTGAGCTAATTGAACAGTTTTAGAGCTAAGTAATAAATTTTCATAAGTAGTGGCATGGATCCGTGCAGTATGTCAGTTTATTGTAGATACAATGCATACCCATGATACATTTCTCAGAAATACTTAATAACAGCTCAATATTTCAAATTTGTTCTCAGGTCGTGTATTCATAACTCCATACAAAACACGTGCAAAATTTGGAACGAATTGTGATAATAATTTATATTAGTAGTCAATATCAACGCTCTTTGACCATGTGAAGATTGGGTTCAGTTGATACCAATTAGCATAAGGGAACTGAAAATTTCTGAGTATTAAGTCTTAGAAAAACGTTAGATTACATAAAATTAGCTTAAAGAACACAGTTCCTAGACACGGAAAGAAAGAAAGTGTCAAGGAATGATGCTGTTATTTGGCGATAATTATGTGAGGACTATCTATTTGCTCGTAGCCAGGCGTGTAGTACGATAGTGCGAACAAAAAAGTAAGAGTATAATTCTTGAAAACTTGTCAAGTATCATCCTTCCTCAGAGGGCGATGGAATGATGTAAAATTTACGATTAATTGAGCCTAACCTGCAAGGTGAGAAGTTGATCCTAATTTTACAATCACTGGAGCCCGAGCGAAGTCAGTCAGGAGGGACGATGGTTGACACATTTTCAAGAATTGTATTGCTCTTTTAATGTTCGCACCATTGGCGTGAAAAATTTAAGGAATTTTATACAGATATTTGGCTGGGTTTTGTAGAGATTTGCTGGATTTTATGCGGAAACAATCTTCGGTCTACCTGAATTATATTATCATGAATATAAATTACAAAGTTCATAACATGCAACGTTTGCACTAGGTTTGATCAAAACATCCCCATTCTACTACACCCTTGTGAATGATAAGGGTCCCCACGATGCTCTGTACAACAACTTGTTCCTGCATCCGTTTAATCGTGATACAACCAACATTGCTGTTACGGGATTTACGGACTGGGCTGACCCCAAAAGCCCATCATTTTACTGCTACGAGTTAAGCGCTGGAATTTTTGGACTTTTCACCGATGACGAAGTTCCAACAAATATCCTACCAGATAAGGACAGCGATGAGTGGGACTCCACCCTGAATGCTGTCTACTTCAGTGCCATCGACTTTGGCGTGGATTTGAATGCGGACACAAATGTGATAGTATTTATTTCCAATAATAAGTGGAAGCATGCTGAGGACAATAATCCTAAACGAGGGCCGGAATACAATTTACCAGCGCCTGATGGCAAACACAGCGATAGCCCGTGTGAGCAGGGCCCTGTTTCCAAGAAGGTGCTCTTCAACGCGTTAGAAGCCAAGAATATTTTACTCATTGGTCTTTTAACCTCGAAAATTTATTCGGAATATAAAAACTTTTTCAACTCTGCCAAGACCCCTGGAAACTATCGTATGTTGGAAATTACTGGAACTGATGCAACAGCTGCTGCTAGAGTCACGCCTTTGATCATGCCAATTATCCGGGAACGGGTCTGTACCTGTAAGGTTCAATACGAGTTCGCGCTTGTAATTGATTCTACACAAACATTTATAGGTAAGCAGCTATACTGGGTATCAAAATGATTAGGGCATCACTCGCTTTTGGTAGATTGTTAGACTAATTGTTATTACCAGTTATTAATTGGGTGAGCAATTTCATTGGTCAACTTTTCGTACAGATTTGCATCAAAAACACTCAAACCGAAATGAGGAAATTAATTTTAATTGGACGTGCATGCTCTCTGGTTTAAGGTTAGAATTGCTCCTAGCAATCTCATGGACTCCATTGTAGTGAATAAATAGGATCATGGTTCGCAAGTAATTCATGAAATTGTCACAAAATATGTAGACACCTGCAACTGCAATCCTAAGTCGGTACACATAAATTTAACTAAACAAATTCATTGGAATCTAAAGTCAAACTGTCCATTAAACTCTGTTGCGCATTATGCCTGTTGTGGTAATTGTAATTTAGGGGTTCTTATATGATTTTCAACGTGCAGGGTACATATTTATGAACAATGCGGAGCCATAGACTCCTGCCTTGTCATTTTGACGAACCTAATTTTTAGTTGCTCGCACGCACGAAAAGAAAGGCGTTTTCACATTGCAAGGGTAATTTTGGCTGAATTTAGTTAGCTCGGACTTAAAGAGTCAGAAAACATTTACATATGTATATTTACAACCTAACCAAAGTATAAAAAGAACAATAATATATTTTTCAGAGAAATTCAGAACATCTAGGCCAGCCCAAAAGGAGTCATATTTAGATAAAGCGATGCCCAAAATTACATTCATCGTTGACAAGATACTGAAGGAAGATCCCAGTGCTAAACTACACTTAACAACATTTGGAGATTATCCCACGGATGTAAATAACAATGCAAATGCCACGTATTGTTACCGTTATGAATTAACGACATCGAACGGGGCAACCTTCCTCGCCGCCGTAAAAAATGTCGACAGCACGTATGGTGGGAAGGACGACTACGAGTCCAGTTTGACAGCTTTACTCTACACTGCGACCGAGCCGAAGATCAAATGGTCCCCTAAACGCACGAAGCACCTAGTCAAAATCATTGCGGTAGCGTCTGACACGTTTTGGAAGTCGTACAGCGACAAACCGAGCAAAGCAGGACCCGAGTATGAGTACCCTGAAGGACCAACAGGTGGGTATGGGGATTGCTCACATCGTCCACCCCGCACGAATAACGTGCTTGAGACATTGGCGAAGGAAGATTTTCACCTGCTTCCAATAATTTATGGGTGGATTAGCTCCGACAATTGGAATAATACATTTCAGGGTTTCCGGGGAATGAAGGACAAATACTACATGGAGTCGGAGGCCGCGCCATCTAGTTTTGGATCATTAAGTATGGCCATCAATCGATGGGCTAATGAGACTTGTAATGGTTGAGTGCTTCAATAGAGGAGCGATGGTTGGTAAAACTCGTAACGTTGTCGAATTTTAAAAGTTAAAATTTAATTCATGTGTTTAGAATCACCAGAATGTGAGACCTGTGATTTATCATATATATTTTTAATTATACATAGGTATTTATTTTATAAATATCTGATTAATTAATTTACCAAATTATACGGAATTGTATATATGTAATCATGGATTCATCTAAATATACATAAAGTAAAGTAATTGTAATCAAATCATAGTAAGAAGAATACACAAGCCAATAATTATGTAGTAATTATTGGCTCGGCTTGGACGCCCGTAATTATTAAAAGGAAGAATCGAAGATTTTGTATGTGGCTGATTTCGCAACTTTCCAGTAACAAAAAATTGCTAAAAACATTTACACCAAGATAATTAAAAGTATTACCTTTATAAATTATTGCCATTGACTAAATAAAAATGAACATCAAAACCTGGAAGAATATGGCAATATTTCAGGGTGGGCATTTGGATTGCGTGCCCACTCTGGCATTTTATGGGGTGGGCAATGCCCACCCTGCCCATGCCGTGACCGCTCCTATGATTGGCGACGTTGAATTTCGTAAACCGCGGGGGGGGGGGAATTTTTGCTTCTTTAAGTCTGCTAATCTGACCACCCCTGCAATGACTCCAAAGCCGTGGGTGCGGCCTACTAGTCGCTAAATATGATGATGGGACTATGAATCCCGTCGTATAATTTTAAAATCCGATAGAGAAATGTTATTTGTTTTTTTTACTTGGGACCTGGATTTCGAGGGGGTGGGGTCGCATTTGAAAAATTCTTCTCCCAATCGTCCAAGGTTTTTAAAATGTGCGTCATTTGGGAAATCCATCAAGAACCGACCTTGCAATCAAGTTCGATATTTTGCATGTTATTACTTATGGCGAGGTCCGCCATTTAGCCTCTTCTATTTAGCGTGCTTTTTGGATTATTGATAATATGTTTCTATGTATATGTATCAGGATTAATAAAAAATCATTGGGCATACGATTTCATTATTCGTTTCTCCGAATTGGAACACTGTAAATAATCTGGTAATAAACAATACTGAGAAGCACTAGTGTATCACCCTACCAAGGTGTTTATGATAAGTTGTACCGTGTGGTGGTAATGGCTTGGTAATAAACTTTTACGATCATGGTAACGAATTTTTACTACCTGGTAAAATATTATTACCAAATTTATTACCAGGAAATCATTATCTGCGTGACTTTACCGGATTATTAAGTGTGTACATTATATATTACTGTTTTTTTTGCAAAGCTACATACATAAAGAGTGCCCGCATATTGTAAGTGTCAGAACGTTTTACACAAGTAAAAATGAATGAGTGAATCAAATGTAATGAAACTTTTGTGCTATACTAACGATGAGTATACCGAAGTTTTTCAGTCATTATTTGGTCCAAATACATCGTCTATGTCGGTGGAAAGAGACCTTTGTCGCATACCTCTTGACATCTTGACCTTTTCTACTCATTTTACCAGCTTCTTTGATGGTCTTCTCCATAACCCGGCTAAACATATGTTTTAAAAAAACTTGTGTCCTTTTTTCATAAGAGTATTATTTCTTCATTTATCGCCAAAATCTTTCAATGCGTAGACACTGAGGTACTTCTGGAGCGTTTTCTTTTTCCTCGACAAAATCAACTTTTCTTCCTCGAAGGTACTCTGACACTAATTTGTTATTTTGGTACGTAGCCATGTTCGGCCAAAATAAATCGTGGTTGTTTATGATAGAGGGGGTCAATCTCTTGATGATACACCCTTTCAAATAAAGTTCAAAGTTCATATTCTTGGTTGAAGTGAATGGATTTGAGACGCTCGAATTTTTGTCGATCGCCAGCCATTTTATGTATCTCATTGGAACTTTTGCCTGGCTTTGAATTTATATTTCGAACGAACGTCATTTTTACTTCTACATGAGTAGAACTTTACACGATTGATGCTTCGAGGTCAACGAGGCCGTAGTTTTCATTATCCACGACGAGAAAATTATGCGAGTCAATTTCAACATTTTCTCAACAAGTTTTGCACAAATTGTTTTAGGTCCGGCATTTTTATCTTCATTGTATTTTGGCGCGGTTTTGATGATGCATGTTTTGAAGCCCATCTTATTGGCTTTGATCTTGCGAAGATAGGTTTTTGAAATATGTATTTGTCTGGGTGCAGCCCTCACTGATCTGTTGGGGTTGCCCCTAAAAGATTTTTTTACGTTTCTCGTCAGTGTGTTGGTCATCAGGCGGACAAGCTGACCCAGAGAAATTTTATATTCTGAATTTTTACGATCCTCAGATATGTCTTGTGTATCACTAATTTTGGCCAGGGTATCCCTTGAAGAATGATGTGGTCATGAGCCATTTTCCAATTCGAGAAAAACACTTTTTTAAGGTACCAGAAGAACTTTCCCTAGAAACGGGTTGGGTTTGTCCCCCCGATTTCGACAGTTTATGTAATTTTGAAAATTTTACTCTTGAAGCAAAGTTGGAGTAAAATAATTAAATATTTTTTTAAGGGCAACACTAACTTGATCAGGTCAATGGTAGTCTGAAAATTTTACTGCAACCGAACAACGATTTAGCTTCGTTGATCAGTGGCGGCGGAAGATGACTCATCGGGGGGACATTTGAAATCTTGCCACCCTTAATAAGTCCCGCCTTCTTATATCCTGCAACGCTAATGTCCCAACGAGCCACGATACCGTCATCTTCCGCCGCTACAGGAACCGGTTATCCTAAAATTATTGTTGTGTGCTTAAATTGTGCCCAGATAAATTACGCAGACATCGGTGGCAATCTTTTGTCGTGGAAATTAGCTTTAAGGTTATTTGTATAGTAATAATCATGATTGTTCCTGCTTGAATGTTGTCTTTTTATTTTTAATCGTTAGATTCGATCACCATTCAAAACCAGATTGCCACCGACCGATGTCTGCGTAATTTATCTTGGCACAAATTAAGGACACAACCATAATTTTAGGATAATCGGTTCATGAGTGGCTAATTTTTGAACGATGCTAAATCGTTATTAGGTTGCAGTAAAATTTTCAGACTACCATTGACCTGATCAAGTTAGTGTTGCCTTTAAAAAAATATTTAATGATTTTACTCCAACTTTGCTTCAAGAGTAAAATTTTCAAAATTACATAAAATGTCGAAATCGGGGGGACAAACCCAACCCGTTTCTAGGGAAAGTTCTTCTCCTGGTACCTTAACCGAATGGCAAACCAATTTTTCCACCTCCTCCATATTTTGTGCTGTCATTTTTTAACGAAAGAAGATAATCAAATTCTGTTTTAGAAAGCTTATCAAATTTGCTAATTTATATGCTTGTTGAAAGATCGAAATTAGTTTTGAACTGGGGGAATGAGTATGTGGAACCTTGACACTTACAATATACGGGCACTCTTTACATATTCAGCGATATGCACATGTTTAAAGATGAGGTACACATTTGAAGGTGAATTTATGTACTACAGAGTGAGTTGGATCATATTTTAGTCGAGGGCCGTGCACGAACGATGTCATAAATCTGGGGAAACTCCATCCCCAAAGGAACATGGAAAGAGGCTGCACATACCAGCCTATAATTTATGTCGGTATCCATGATTTTATCAAATATTCATATTTACGCAAGTGATGAACTCATGTTTATTACGGCTCCACTTTGATAACCCATCCTGATTAGATTACGTAAATATCTACATACGTTAAGTGTATTCTTACATATAACGCAAAACATCCAAGCTAAAAACATATTCGACGCATTTTGTATAAAGCTCAAACAATTCAATTAATCGCCTCTATTACTCAAAAAAAATGTCGACGTTTTCTAAAATGTCGACGTTTTTTGGCTTCAAACCACGTCGAAATTGCGAGTGTCGACGTTCCAGGCACGAACCTCAACGGAACGGTCGGGACATTTGCAACTCGTGTGGGCTGTATATCCAAGAATTCCGGCCCAATTTGGAACGTTTAAAAAATCTGGGGCCGGTTGCATCCAGAAATCAACTAGACAACTTGGATTGGATAGATACCGAAGAGGATCTTGATCCTCAACTAGTTTTTGAACCGGAAGTAAAGGTAAAATTACAGGAAAATTTTAACATATTTTTAAAGAATGTTGATTATAATTAGAATATTAAGTACACTCTAAGAAATCCGGTAACTAACAATGGAGGCGCAAACCATGTTCAGCCCAGATATTTTTTGACCATATTAGTTTGGAAGAGCAAGTCTTTACAAACAACATTTGGCTCGGCACTTGGGCAGATGCGCAAATTTCATTTCATTTCAGCACGTTATGGGCGCCGCAAGTTTGCAAAACGCAGGATTTTTCGGGCAATGCCCAGCGGGAGCTAAACTTCGTGCGTTTTTGCGCACTTGCGGCGCCCATAACGTGCCGAAATTTGCGCATCTGCCCAAGTGCCGAACCAAATGTTGTTTGTAAAGACTTGCTCTTCCAAACTAATATGGTCAAAAAAATATCTGGGCTGAACATGGTTTGCGCCTCCATTGTAAGTTGTTACCAGGAGGAGTATTTATTTGACTCAACCGCATGGTAATTAATTTATGTTTGAGTGGTAGACATTTTGTTACCAAACCGGTAATAACCCCGGTCGCGAAATTCGAAAATATTACCAATTAGTAACCAATTTTCTACCACTCAATAATTAATAAATTTCCATTTGGTAGAGTCACATACTTAGATACTCCGCCTGGTAATCACTTTGTTACCGGGTTTCTTAGAGCGTACAGAAAGTGGTTCCACCGTCGAAACCCGGCTTGAGTGATGCCCTAGAGTGCACAATTTGTCTGGATCCTGCCGCATCCCCAATTAATCACTGCGACAATGGCCACATCGTTTGTGGATTTTGCGTAGAACGGATGACAGAATGTGGGCTTTGTAAGACGAAGTTGACACCATCTGTTTTGGCTGAGCGACTGTCTCGACAAGTAAAATCGCATAAGTTTGTGTAGAAATAAATTATGAAAATGGATTTTATGCAGCTCGACTTGACTTGCAATTGCCCGAACTTTTCATCCGGCTGTGTTGTCCCGTTTGCCGCAGCGGAAGTCAAGAACCATGTAAAGGAATGTTACTACAGGTATGAACCAGAGCTTTTTAATTAGCCATATTTCTAATTAATTAGTAATTGATAATTATGTAAAAGGAAAATGTTTTGTCTAACCAATTGGTAATTAGTAATTAAACTCAGTTTGCTAATTAAACCAATTAATTAGCTAATTAATTAGAACAGTGGCAAATTAATTGGTGATTTTAGTGATTTTCTAATTAATTAGCTTCAGTAGTACCAGTAATAGTTTAATTAGTAATTAATAAGTGGTTTAAACATCCCATTGAATTAGATAATTAATTAGATTGACTAACGAATTTAGAAAACCCTCGTATGAAGATTGTCGTTAACTAATAATGCACATGTCAGACATGGTCTTCACGGATCTTGGAAAAACCAGTAAATTACTAGAAAATCAAGTAACTTAACAGTATGGCGCGAACATTAAAAGAAGAGGTTAATTCACGACTACTGGTCGAACATTATCCCTCCTCATCCCTCCTCGGGGGCGATGGTGTGGCGTAAAATTCACGATTACTTGAGCCTAACCTGAGAATTTGAAATGGATGGTTGAGGGTTGACAAGTAGTTAAAGGACAAACTCGACCGTAAAACTCAAAAGCTTTAATTTTTAATATGTAAACCAAATAGGAAACATGAAACCATGTAATGATACCTGGAAATTCAAGTCGAACATAAAAATTCTCAAAATATAACATTGAACTTGAAAATTTAATCAGTGATTTAAATTATGGTGTGAAGAATTTTTTTTCAATCTGGCCCAAAATCACAAAAAACCGAGGTGGTTTAATACCCCGGTTTCATGTATGTAGGCACATGATTGACAAGTTCACTGCAAAGTATACATTTTTCCTAGAAACGTAATATGCGACATAACCTGGCAACATAAATGCGACAAGATTGAAATCCCTTTCGAAGACTTCGCCATGCATTTGCTTAGCACTCATGGAACGAATTTGTACACCATTATTGATGGGATGAGGGCATCTGAACCAGTCACTTTTCCCCTGGATGGGGACAACTTTGCCTGTAAGTTAAACTGGATTTGCAGTTTTCAAAATTTGCAGGATCTCTTGTTCGTCTTGATAAATAAATTTAGACCCAGGAGCTTCAGGAATCTATCGAATACTGAAGAAGAATGGGGAAACATTTTTTCTGCATTTCCATACCACAAAGAAATTCGACTATTTGTGGGTCACGGTTCTTGGAGATGCAAAGGAGGCTGAGAAACATTGGTTTAATTTGAAAATAAGCCATACTAGCGACACTAGAAGACAGGTAATTAGTGCACAATGCAAATTTGTAAAGTATAGAAAAAGTGTTTTGGAACACGTTGCGGCGACATAATAGTTTTGCCTAGGGCGCCACATTGCCTTGACGGGGGCCTGACAAATCGTGTGAGGCTCCACTAGGAATGCCAGTCCAACCATTTATCTTATCTTTGTGGTTATCGGAGATACAATTCCGATAACAAATATGTAACAAATATGCATCATTTCGACCTTAAATTTCCTACAGGGAATATCTTTATGCATTTTTCGGAATAAAAATGTTTTAAAAATTATGTATTTAGATGGAGCAATCTTACACGATTCCAGTGTTAGCGTATCATCCTTACGCGAAGTATGAGGTGACGACAATGTTTGAGAAATGCGTTATGATTCCGGCTTCTCTCGTGAAGCAGTATGGAGTGAAGGAAAACGGCCAAAATAAAGATCGATTGGTTCTAGTTCTTGCATATGACATTGTATAAAAAGATTTTGAATGTTTCCGTGTTTATTCCTTTCTAAAATGCACATTTCAAACATGTTTCTCGCGGATATTTTTAAAATCAGGACTAAAAAATTAATTAACTTAGCGCAAACGAGTTCTGCAGAAGGACTAGTCGCATTTGAGGTGGATCCTGGGCTAAGATTTTCAATTGTTTGTTTCGATAGTTTTAATCGTTTAATTTTAAAGATCATGATGGGAAAAGAATAAATCATTATGGTAGAGTTGAATAAAAATGCTTGCAACAAGTCTTATGGGCTTAAAACTGAAACGGGTTTAAGAAGTTTCGCAAAAACGAGCATAATCACCATCAGTAAGTGGGGACGAGAATACCTAATTTGTATCTAGTTTCGCACATTTTTGCAGATTTATAAGCTTTTTAACTTCATGATTTCTGTAAAGGTGCTCAAGTACCACGCTAAATTTTGTTTATGTTTAGTCACTTGATTTTATAATGCTGGTTTTAAAAAGAGCAGCGACTTACGACATGTGCATTGTGAGTTTAGTTTACCTTTTCGGTTTCGGTTTAAAACGTTGCAGGCGTTCTGTCAGCTAATTTTTTTCGTACATATCAACTTGTGTAGCATGAATATGTAATTATTAGCCAAACGTATGCGAAATTGTTTAAATAAATAAGCAGAAGTTCTGTACATTTACCTGTTAAATATGACCACTTTAATTTGAATGAAAGTCAATCAAAAGTCCAATACATGCATAGCATGTTTTCGGAACAATTTTTAGTACGTCGTTGTATATTGCACAACAATAACCATACATTACATTTTGCTCTCAAGTAGGGAACCACCATTATAAATAAGTGTAACGACTAATTGATGGAGTGACCTCCCTATCATCCAAGTGTCATTAGGCTGAGAAACAACCGTTTGGTCTCCTTCTCGTTTTTTTAATTACTTCATCACCTATCGAGTAGATAAAAACACGCACAGAAAGACATTTATAAGATTTGCGGATTTTTCCACGGACTTCAGCCTGTGGGAGTCCACCCCACCATCTTCAGCCCGTGATTAACTCCAGCCCGCCAGCTCCAGCCCGTAATTATTTCCAACCGTAATTATCTCATACCCTCACCCGTGTATGTACCATAAAATATGTAATATATAAATGAATGAAAAAATCAAAACGGAGTTTCGACTATGCTCAGTCGATACTATGACCTCAGCTTGGGTCATAGTGGGGCCTGTGGGGTCACCCCTCCTGAGTCGTTCAAAATAGAAATTCGGTCGTCATAATATTGAACTTTCATTTTAATACATAAATGTGACAAATGTCCTGAATATTAGCTACCAACTAAATAACGCGCTGCAACGGGACGACTCTTTAAAATCATGACGTAGTTATGTTATGAAAAACTCAAACTAACTCCATGGACTAAATGATTCTAAATATATCTATATATATAGGAATAAATATATCTGCATTAAAACAACCATGTCGTCCGATAAATCTAGTACTAATTCTCACTCTAAATACCTTGTATTTGAAAATTTGTAGAATTTTAAAAACCGAGGTTATGGCTGGAAAATGGTTCAAAATTATCGCCTGGCGTTCAAATCAGCGAATTAAGAAAAATGAAAAAATACGGGTATGCTTATTTTTTGTAGTGAACAAAATAAAATTGGTCCCAACCAGATCTGAGTTGTACACGTAAAACAATTGCATTGTAAGTTTAGAATAAATTTATAATTTTACGGCTCACAAACTTAAAAGCATTGAAAGTCCAACGAAGAATTATAAGTCGAACTTCCACCACGAAAGCAAAACTTGCCAGAGCAACAGTACCCCCGCAGATAATAAACATTGTTAAAAATGCACCGTCCAAGGTAACGTCTCCGCCGGACTTTTCCCTTTTGACAGGCTTACGACCTAAGTATTTCTGGTGAATTTCCTCGAGTCCTAATCGTCCATATATTCCACTCTCCGCCACAGCCTTGAAATATTTGGGCACCTTGGATTCCCCAACTTTCTTCATATTCCAGAAATAATCATCTTTTTGAAAGATTTCTTTCCCTTTGTAAAATCTTTTTTTGGGATAATGTTTAGTAAGGAAATTTAATTCAGCCTCTATGATGTCTGATTTTGAAATATAAACTGACCTCCCAGACTCTAATAATTCACTTTCCACATTATTTCGTAACTGAACGAACGTCTGGTTTTTGCCTGAATATTTAAAGTCCATCGAATGATGAGTGTTCCTAGGATCGAATAGATTTAACATTTGCATATCCTTATTAGCAATAGGAACAAATAGAATATTATCAGGAATGGCCTGCACATAGAAAAATAAATATTCTAAAAACTCAGGAATGCTCGGGTACCCAGATACATATCCCTTCGGGTGAGAAAGCAAATGGAAACATTTATTTAAAGTGAATGGATTTTGAAGTTCTCGCGCGGGTTTGCTCTCAGGTCCATTATGAGAAGTGCCTTTCTGGTGCTGTAGTGACTGGGCTAATGCAAACATGTACCACGCAATCCGATCATATCCGTATTTAGGGAGCTTTTCTCCCCGTCCAGTTAACGGTATATTATTTTTAATTCTATCATAGTAAAAATCGATGCGCTTGGACATTTTGAACGCATCAGTCGTTGGCATCCGTTCACAAAGGAGGTAATCAAACAAGGTGGGGCGTGATGCGTCCAGTGGAGCGTTAAGGTGGGATATCATAACACCATTGTAGCAGTTTGTGAGAATGACAGACATTAAACACCAGGAGCCAAGAATAAGACGAAAAAACGAATGCCCTTCAACTTTCCTAGTTAGGTGACCGGTCTCTTCAAAAATGGTGGCAAGAACAAACAACCAAATAAGTAAGGACGTGTTAATAAGATCAATGAAATAAGCGTAGGTTGAGGTGATTACAATAATTATTAGAAGTGAAATCAGTAAAGTAGCCCATAGACCTGACTTGAAAGGTGTCACGTAAAATTCAAAAGTCATGAACTCATTCCGATAGCAGCTTATAAGTTCGAAACCTAGGTTTTGAGTAGTTACGGTCAGTACGTCAAAATCTGTCCAACCACTGGACTCGTCGCATAGCAGGGCCTCGTAGCCAAAACAGGAGGACTTCAGAAGTAGTGTTTCGTTTGCAATATTAAAAATTATTCCAAGAATATTTTGAAGCTGTGGATTATAAATTCTGGCGTCAAACGGGTTCTTGTCTTTTTGCCCGTAAATATCGAACTTCAGATAGGATTTATCTGTGTTGAATCCTCGAGCATAGCACCATGGAGGTGACAGGATTGCAAAATACTGGCTAATGTCAAATACACTTCTGCTTCTCAGGTTCCCAACTGAGCCTGCATCGCATGGATGTTTCTGATTTTGAATAACTGTTAAAATATTTCTGTTCAACTCTTCCCTGAAGGAAGTGCAAAATTGAACTTGATTTTCGCGTAGAATGAAAAGTAAAGAAATTTTAAAATATTTGCCTGACCAAAAATAAACCCGTCCGTGACTCTCTACATTAGATTTCATGGTCACAATCGTCATAACAGTCTCATTGTTCCCCACCGTTAGCCAGTAATCTTCAGGATTAAACAAGTGGTAACTAGCTGCCGTATCTATCCATTTATCCAATTTCTCTCCTAAATATACTCTTCCAATTTCGAGGGAATGTGCGGAAATCAAAATAACAAATTTACAATTTGTGGCCGCTCGTGATTTGAATATATTGATCTGATATGCTCTAGTGTCGTAGGGAATATAATTAAAATCTTGTACAATTTTAACGGGTAGCTTGACATTGAACCAGTCAATGTTACGCCTTTGTACGTCGTGAAATATTTGGATATCACATATGACCAATCCCTCCAGCAAGATGTTAAATACTCGAAGTTGTTCTGTAACAGAGAAGGGAAGTACAGTTTGTAAATATACGACCAGAATACTTGTCAAACAATGGTGAACGTGTTCACGCATTATTGAAAAATGTGCGGGTGTTTTAAACGGTTCAAAACGCCTAAGGAATAACAATTTGTTGAGGTCAGTCTTTTCCTGAAAGAATTGCTTAATCTAAAACTGGCTAAGGTATAGTAGCATTCTGTTCTTTTCTACATTGACCAACTGCTGGAGGAGATGGTAAAATTAGGTGAACCGGTAGATTTTGAATTTTTGGAAATTTTTCAAATTTTTCACCGGCCCATACATAAGTTTAGCGCTGCTTAGTTAAAGAAGCGAATCATTAACTTTTTCTCCGTTTGTGTTCGGATTTGATTCCCCAGTTTGTACGGATTATTTATTACGACTGAAATTTTTGCCCTGACAAGTAATATAAATATGTGTATGTGTGCTCGTCAAAGTGACTTTCAATACTACCCTTTCGGGGCGCATTGTGGCTGTTAGCCAATCAATACTGTCTGCCTCACCAGCTTAATTTCTAGGAATACTTAAATATGTCTAAACCTTTCCATGTCCTCAACAAATTTGCATTAAGACGAATTGCCATGTAAGCACGACAGCATGAGTCAACGGTTCGATATACTGTTAAATTATTCAATTGTGGGGAGCTACTTAATTTTGTATAAACTTTTATGTAAAACTTTCCAACATATTCACGAATCAAGATCGATTGGTGCAAGTTGTGGTAAACCATAATACATATACATAATTACCAAATTCGCACAATCTATATACATAGAATCCTTGGGAGCAGGGTTGCAAGTGGTATATATCGTCTAGTGAGATTTAGTGAGATTAAATGATTAATATCAATCATCTCAGTTGGGGCTGAGTGAGAAATATGAGAAATAATAAGACAAATTTGTAGTTCATGACCCCGTCCGCTAGGTGGCGCTAGTGCATGCCTCATAAATCTCAATACATCGCATATTTCTCATGTCTCACTATTCATCATTATATCTCAGTGAGATGAGATTTCTGCAACCCTGCTTGGGAGATCCCTGCGCGGCGGGGAAGCAGTGCAAATGCCCCACTATCTTTGGATGAGCTAGAACTTACGCAACGTGCTAAGCGTCACAATTGAATGTACCCATGACGACTCTCGTCCGCGATAATTTTCTCTCACTCGTAGTTGATATGATACTGCTCATCCGAGATCTAATGACCAATTTTTAAATTCAAATCTTCAAATATTTGACTTATACAGGAAAAGGACTACAAGATTAAGCATACCCTTCGATGAGACAAATAAATTCTTACATGTTTGCAGATATTCAGATATCGCGTGACTTACCAACATTCATACCAAATTTGACATCGGCTTTCAACGTTGAGCAAAAAACTTGTCACGAACCATCGCATGATAATATTTTCACTTAAGAACTATCCGTAACACTTGAATAAATTATAAGTCTATAACCACATATTTATACCAACCTTACGACATTTCGATGGGCAGAATACGATCCCTACGAAGTCAGAATAGCTTCCAGCTACATACAGTATGTAACAAATTTAATGCTACGATGACATAATTTTTATATCTACATGATCGCGTAAATTTTAAAATTTCAAACTCCGCACAAAAATCTCAAAAGTGTAATTTCCTCGTCGCCGATTTTTAATATCGCACAAAGGTCAAAGGTCGCCATTATTTTTGTGAACAAATTTGAGGCGTCAAAAAAAAAACTTCGTGGATAATTTTTTTGAACTTTCTAATATTTTTTATCGGATACGACATGGGTTTTGAAGAAAAATGAGCTTTGGTCGGACCGTGTACGATTTTTTTGACGCCCATAGGAATTTTTCGCCAAGGACAGGTTGAAGGCCTAAAATCGCCACCGCGGCGAAAATTCGAAAACTGAAATATACGTTTGCATGTCGGGACTGTCAATATGCGACGCCTCAAATTTGTTCACAAAAACAATGGTGACCTTTGACCTTTGTGCGATATTAAAAATCGGCGACGAGGAAATTACACTTTTGAGATTTTTGTGCGGAGTTTGAAATTTTAAAATTTACGCGATCATGTCGATATAAAAATTATGTCATCGTAGCATTAAATTTGTTACATACTGTACATAAGTACATACATAGATAAATGCACGGATACTTCAAATTTTTAAAAACCTGGTAACTACAGCGGATTGTATTAAAACACGAATTTGCTTAATAATTCCTAATTTCATTCAATCAAAGTTACCAATATTCAACATTATCCTTGCTCTTTTAGCATGTCCAGTAATTCTTGACTTTATTTTCTCGATCTATTTTTCTGATTTTACGATTATCCATAGCATTTAGGCATTCGCAAATGTGTTAAGCTCTTGGCCATGATAGAATAAATCAAGCAGTTATTTCACCTTGCTTCTGATATCTGTTGACGTTAAAGGATTATTAAGCAAAGAGAAATGTGTCTATGGAATTTACACGAATTTATTACACTTTTTGTGACTCAAGATTACAAATATTTTTCACACGCTGCATATTTCAATGACTGAATAATTACATATTTTATCTCGGAATTTCAAATCGATTCATAAATATCAATCTTCCCAAGTACATAAACAAATGTAGAAAAACGTTATCATCGTCCCCAGGGAATATTTTCCGCTAAATGAATACATCGACATCGACACCACCCCGCTGTCCATCGTTGTCGTTCGTTGGGTAGAAACCGTTGCGGACATGGTCGTCGTCCTCGTGGGAATGTTCGTAGAAGGAAAACGTGTCGCAGTTGGTGGTGTAGTTGGCGTAGTCATGGACAGGGTCGTCGGTCTTGTGGGGAGATCCTCCTCCCAGTAATAATAACTGAAAGTGATCATGCTAAATACGGAAGACTCGTTGGTCTAATTGTTATACGAGAAGCACCCAATCCCCTCCCGGTCAGGGAAAACGTTCAGTCTATCTATTTGCCTTGTTGGTACTGCGACCAAATCCGGACTGGTCTTACTGCTGCGTTGCATGCGGAGTTTGAGATTGAATTTGGTTGTCTCAACTTTCCCTTTTTAGACGTGTAGCGATTTTGAGACAGGGTGATCACCAGGTGTCAAATCGCCTTACGTTTTTTAATTCATCGCAATTAATACTACGCATTATACAGGATGGTCTAAAATGTTAGGCTACATTTGAAAATTTTTAAAATGGAAAAGCCTCTAAATCAGCTTTACATATTTATAAGATTTTTGGTTGAGATTTTTATCAAAACTGATGGAACAACACTGATGACAAACTTCTTGAACTGTTCAATTGTATATACACAAAATTTCGGTAAAGTTGAAGAATTTGCCATTGTATGTAGCGAACCATTTACAACACCCTGTATTTACAACTTGGTATTGTTGTATTCTTTATAGCAGATAATTTGCATACACCCGGCCGTCAAACTGGTCAATTGCACCTCGCTTTGCTTCGTTTCATTCATCTAGATGGTTGTCATCGGGAAAGTAATAACGATCGTAATCAGGTCCCCTCTGCAATTCCACAATAAAAATTTCCCAACAATCTATAATCACAAACTTTATGTCCGGTCCCTTTATAAATTAACCGCACCCAAATTCCAAACCAGCGATACGTCTCTGTATAAAATTTAGCCGACTCGATCATCAAAACTTTCGCGGAGGGAAGCCTGGTCCATTGGCCGTTAGCACAAATTCGCGACTGAAGGGACACGTCTCTTCCACATAGAATGCTCACCCCCCTCGCGCTTTTCGGAGTTTTCGGCGGCGGGGGTGCCAGTTTTTGGTGATTTTTCGGCGGCGTCGGCGACGAGGCGTGGCGTCGTAATGTTGAAGAAATAGGAATTCAAATTTGTCGGCGGCAGCGGCGCGTAAAATGCTACCGGCGTCCGATCGGCGGCATCGACCTCTGTTCTAAATGTTGGCGGGAAATGGTCCGGCAGTTCGGATGGACGGGACACACTCTTCAGTTCGCAGGTCTCATTCGGATGGAAATCGAACAAGGAACAGGAAAATCCATACTTTTCGAAATTCTCTTCTGTCTCTAAGATCACATCGAGTGCGCCAGTTGCTTTGTGTGAGGAGCAAGCAGCAGGCGAAAATTCATGTAATGATAGTAATACTTGGTTTAAAGATTGTACCAATTATTTTAACGGTAACTAGGGCTTGCCCCATTAGTTCTCGGACAAAGGGATTTTGTGATTATTCCGATTGGGGTAATATTAGATTAACAAAGTTTGATTGAAAAATGTAGCTAATATATTGAGCAATCTACGCTAAAAAGCATTTGCTGTATTCCCCCGTTGAAACTGATTTCTGTCAGACTTTCAAACCCTTTCCATAACCCGTTTTCCCGACTTTGCGCCTAAACTTTGTAGGATTTGACCAGTAGTTCAGAATCCTGTTCCGTCTCCGACTGGTTTTAGTTGTAGTGAATATTCTAGTTTGGATAAAGCCCAAATTCGTTAAATTCCTATCGCTTGCCTAACATTTTGAGCATTTTTCTTTATAGGTGCAAAATCAATTTTTTTGCCCCAAGTTGTCTTATAACAATTCTTCAATATTAGCAAGTTCCCGCATCCGGCCAAACCGAATGTCTACCCTATTGTACCCACAAATGAAGGGAATTCGACGCCGTTTAATGCATTGGTCCAGGTACGCCCCTGAGGTAATAGTTCCTTCCGATGTTTAGTGCTTGAAAATATGACCATTTTCGTCCATGGCAAACCAAATCAAGCATTTTGTGCATTATTTCGTTTTCCGAATGGTTCTTACTTCACGTTTCACTTAATTATGAGTTGTTGCATAGAAATATTGCGAAATTAGTACATCAAATTGGTCGCATGAGAAATAACTCTGGTCCATAATAACCAAAAATCTCGATTTAGTTTTATTGTAAATTTTCCCTAGCCCCGCTTTGACCCGAGGTTTTTTATCCTTACATACTTTTGAGCTTAATGCATCGCTTGGGATCTTATCCCTAGATACTCTGCTTTAATTTACCAAAGCGTTAGTTCGCGTAGTTTGACCGTGTGGAAGCGGTTGGGTATGGAGCAGGTGGATTCCGTTTGTGCAGACGCTCAACAGATTTCACGATTTTTGGACTCGACTGAGATACCTAGCGTCCAGTATTTTTTGTAAAAGCTGCCGATTTATCTGCTTCATACCACCTTCACAATACACCATGAATAGTTAATTTTTAATGGCATTCACTTTTAAAATTTTGTCAGCCTTTTTCTTGTTAAAGTCGGCGATATTTTCACAGCAGTGAAAAACTCGAGTTACGAGTGATTGTTGTTCGACTCGTGGCATTTGCTTCAAGCCGATTTGTCAGATTACTGATATACGATTATGATCAATATATTAGTTGCTACGTTCGAGGACATACAGAGAATCAGATTATTCGTGCGTTTTCCTACCGAATTAAATTAATTTATAACTGTCCGAGAACTAATGGGGCAATCCATAAATATAAATAAACCGTAGTAACGTTAGAAGTAGCTCACCCTGTAATATTAGTTAGGATAAAACTTTGCACCAAAGGTGCAAAACAAGTGCGCAAAATAAGTACACAATTTCTGTAGCATTGCGCCAATGGTGCATTATAATGGGAATATATATAGCATTTTGATATAATTTTGCACCAATAGTGTAGAATAAGGCGGAAAAATAAGTATCTAATTTTGACACAATTTCGATGTTTGTTGCAAATCGATGACATACTGGTGTCAAATTTGTGAAATTATTTATACTAGTTATTCTGCACTTTTGGTACGTTTTCCATCAATGCTATTTTGGACAACTGTTTGTTCCATGCTAACGGTGCTACTTATTCCCTTATTTCCTTACATGATCGATTTTCCGAATCAAATCGCATCATTTGCGTTATGGATTGTTCGATATCAATGGAGCGACTAATTAAGCGACTAACTATTCAATAATGGACAAGGGGATTTTTAATTAGCATCAATTGATGCAAAAAACTCGTTAACAGACAGACAGACGGACGGACAAGAGGAATTCAATAGCTCTCATGCTACGCAGGGTGAGCTAATAATTAGTAATTAATTAGTTAATTATGCCAGTTTCGTGCACTAGTATTAATTTATTAGGTAATTATGCCAGCTATGTAAAAAAATATTAATTCAGTCATTAATTATTCCTGTCATGTAATTTATTATTGAGTTTTATAGACTTTTATTGCTGGATTTTAAACAAAAAATGAGACTTTTTACGGAATTATTTTCACTTTATTCCTTGTGGAATAAAATGGGTAATTTTTGCTTGGGTTGTGGTTGCAAATTGGGTTGCGATTTTAACCAAAAAGTAAACGTATGTGACTCAACCGCCGCGGTCGTAAATTTGTCATCGATTGGTTACAATTGTCACCAACTAATTATACAATTTCACCCACTTGGTATTTAATTGTCTCAAGTGCTCATAAATTTCTAACCGATTGGTGACAAATTCATAACCACGGCGGCAGAGTCATACACGTTTACATTTTGGTTATAATCGTAACCCAATTTTTAAGAGTGTAAGCATCATGTACATATTCTTGCAAATTGTTGGTAGAAAAAAATCAGTTTAACTCCATTAAAAAAATGTGTATGAATATTTTCCTGTAATTGATTAAAATTTGTGCTTTGTTCAATGAAATTGTCGACTGCTCATAATTAACTTTTATTTTAGAATTTATTCAGATTTTGCTAAGTTTGCATAGAAGTAAATCCGAATTATAGAAGATACCACGTACATAACTATCCTAACATATTTTGTTCCGTGATTGTTGTTGTTTGGATGAGTCTCGGCTGCATCTCACAAATCCATCTGGGCAATTCACCTGTGCATTAAAAGATATTTATAGAAACCACAGTCAACTCCAAAGAGCTACACTCAAAACAAAAATTTGTCGAATCAACACCGCCTTTGTCAATATATGACTTAACCGCCTTGGTTACAATTATAATTCCGAGCGGTGATGAAATTTTTCCGTCCGGTCGTACCCATTATATGTAACTACCGGTATAAATAATCATCATAACTCGGATTTAACATTTTAACCAAGGCGGTTAAGTCATATACTGACACCGGCGGCGTTGATTTGACAAATTTTTATTTTGAGTGTACAATTATAAATTGGTTTATAAAAACAATTGTAAAATTACACTCTGATTTCTCCTTCAGCCTCTGGCAAATTACAGAGGCTAGTTGGATCTACATACACCAAAATAAATATCGGCATTAGACGGACATTACGGATTACACAATATAATAGTTCGTGGGCTCGATTTGTGGGAAACGACCATCTCGTAAATTTGAACCCGCCTCCCAAAAAAAGGTCCCCCAACGATTCCTCAAGAGGATTTTAGTTAGCTGAGTACACTCTAAGAAAGCCGGTAACTAAGTTGTTACCAGTCGGAGTATCTATGTGACTCTACCGCATAGTAATTAAGTTTGTATTGAGTGGTAGAAAATTAGTTAAAAACTGGTAATCTTTTCAAATTTCGCTACCCGGGTTATGTATTGCCGGTTTGGTAACAAAATGTCTACCACTCAATAGTAAATTAATTACCATGCGGTAGAGTCACATACACAGAGATACTCCGCCTGGTAATAACTTAGTTACCGGCTTTCTTAGAGCGTAAATAGTCTTTTTTCATTCGGGCTGCATGGTTTTTCACCAGAAATCGAATCCACACAGTAGTTCAAGAGCAACGTCTACCATAATCAGTAAGAAGACATTTTGTGAGAATGACAATTCTCCGGACCGGCTGATCGCCTGAACAGAAGCAGAGTTGGCTGCCTGTAAAGCACTCAAAACTTCCGTCTGTGCAGGGAGTGGTGATATGACCGCAGGAATTATTGACGCAACGATGCAGAGCTAAATTTTGCGTATAAAAGGCAAAGGGTTAAACGAATAAGAGGAAACGAAGCAAGAAACTCCTCTGAAATCATTACTATACTAAAGCAATCTACAGGGTGGTTTAAATGTCAGGTTACAATGGAAAATTTTTCAATGGGAAAAATTCGTAAACTGCCATTAGTTACGGAAATTTTGCTTCTGAAATTCAATATTTTAAGAATTTTGTCATCAGTGTTGCATAAGTTTTGATAATAATTAATAAAAATCTCAATCCCAAATTCGTAAATTTACGAATTTTTCCAATTGAAAAATTTAATTTTTAATTTAATTTTTTCCTATGATTTAAAAAATCGGGAAACTTTATCAAAATCGGGACAGGTTTTGAAAACCGGGACCCTAACCAAGATAACAATTTTTCTTGCCATTTCAGGTGCAAAATTTTCATTTAAAAAACTCACCCATTAAAAATTTATTGAGTAAAAAATCATAAATACTAAAATTTTTTACCAGCCCGACCAATCGTGGAAATAGTCACCAGAATGACGAGGATTGCCAAAAATTTCATCTTGAAACAACTTAAAGTGGCGATGTTAGTTAATGAAAATGAAAGAATGACGAAAGGTGGCAGATAGCAGCGGATTTATTTATGGTCGCTTGTTTTATTTGAGTTGGTGTCCTCCCTACTGTCAGTACCCGTCTTGAGAATCTACAAACACAAAAATGTATGCTTAATTGTGGACCCATTTTTGCACAAAGTTTGAAAATAAATATGGCTGATTTTAACATGACTCCTATCCTTGTGGAAACCAAATTTATTCACGAATCAACTACGAAAATCCCGAACCCAGCCGGGAATCGAACCACGGCTCGCTTGAATTCATGTCAAGTGCTCTGACCACTAAGCTACTAGGGCAATTAGTAACATTATCGGGAATTTTGCTGATATTTAAAGTCAATGTCAGTAAATAAATTAATAAAATAAATAAATCAGTAATTAAAACCAAAACAGGAATTAGCCACATTGTTATTTGTTTTTCAAAGAACATAAAAAAATAAAACTTTTTGACCTTTGTCATGTTCACCAAAAATGCTAGTGTGATCTGATCTGTTACAAAAAGTAGAAAATGATAAAAGACGAAAAGTCATATTTTTAGTGTTCTTTACGAAAAAAATCACAATCAGGCTAATTTCAGGCGTGATTTTACTTAATTTTTATTAGATAAAAAATTTAATTTAGGAATTTTAATAATTTTATTTCCTAAAATAAATCCCGGAAAGATTCAAAAATTCCTTTTCCCTTCTTCAATAATATCAGGAACTATACAAAAATTCCCGGAAACATTCGAAAATTCCAGGAAGTATTGGCTTCTTGGAAATAGTCAAAAATTTCTAGGAACCATGAAATTTCCAGGAAATATTCCATAGATAGAAATAATGGAAATATTTTCAACCATCCCGCTTTCGGAGAACATTTTAGGCTTTTTTAAAATAAATATCTGTATCGTATTGTAAAAATTGTATTTTATTATTGTGTTATTGTACTGTAAAAATTACTGCTTTCTTTATCTACTTACATTTTACTCGAGGCCGGGATATGTAAATATATCGGCGCAAAATATTTTGTGCATGCACAAAATATTTTTACTTGCAAGTAAAAATTTTGATTTTGGCCGGACGACGACTTAGACTCGACTGGACTGACATTGATGCGAAGACTTTGGCTTCGTTAGAAGGATGAAGGTGACATCTAAACAAAACCCGCCCCCAACTTATCGTATGAGCACTTATAAATAAGTCTGTAGATACTTATGTATGTAAATGCTCCGAATAATATGTTGACTACAAATTATGTAAATAACCTGAATTGGCCATGAATTGGCACTTTTCATTGCGAAATTTATAACCTGGACTCTGTCCTCGGATCAGACCAGGAGAAAGATAAAGTTGAAGGCGAATGGGGCGATGTTAGGTTAGGTTATGTAAATTAGATAAGCCTTTGTTTATTCCGATTTGCACAACATACATATTTATGTCTTGCATTCATCTCGGATGAGAGTGGATCGTTGTCTTATCTTGAATTAAGTAAGTAATTGGCAGAGACTGGCGGATTAAAGATATCGGGATTAAGGATTGAGGATTACATTTTAAAATCTTGGGATTGAGATTGAGGATTAAGGATTAATTTTCAAATTTTGGGATTAAGGATTGGGATTAGGGATTGAATTTAATCTGGGATTAAATTTTGGGTAGTTTCCTTGGATTGGGATTAATATGGGATTAAATTTTGGGTAGTTTTCTGGGATTGGGAATTAATTTAGTCCTGGATTAATTGTTTGCACTAAATTTCATTATGCCAGATTTTTAAATTAATTAAATGAATCTGGACTTCGGAACAAGAAATATGTTTTAAGAACATTTCTCATGCAAAATTAGATCGTTTAGTAATAAAATTTTTAACAATTAAATATTTTTTGCACAAAAAATTATATACGGGAAAGATGCTAATTTTACTCTAGGTACTATTTTTAACGAAAAATTTTGACCAGATTTTGGCAGAGCACTGACATTTCTTTATAAGCTCACGCCAATGTTGCATTGTGCATTGAGGATACCACGTTACGAGTAGCTTTGCAAAATGATTTGTAGTATTTTAAATATGTGATAAAACTGAACGAAATGTAATCAATTTTGGAAAAGGAGCGATCTTAAGAGAAGTTTGGCTTTTCGATTTTTCAGTCATTGCAAATTTAATCCAATTTTAATCCCATTCTAACCCCACTTTAGGATTAAAGTTGACAGAGGGATTGGGGATTAGGGATTAAGGATTAAAATTTTAGAACTTGGGATTAAAGATTGAGATTGAGGATTAATTAATCCCCAATCCTAATCTCAATCCTTAATTCGGGATTGACCAGTCTCTGGTAATTGGTCCAAAAGTCTTGAGACTGTGAAGTACATAAATGCTTCTATTCATTAAATACGGAGAGTTTTAAGTTTATTATGTATTATAAATGTGCATAGCGACGAATATGAGCAGAATACGTATGTACACATACAAAAGTATAATTTGCATAATTTGTAAAGTAAGAAAAATGCAAATTATGCAGTTAATTGGTGGATTGATGCATGATGACGAGTACAAAGTTCATGATACATATTTAATAAATAAGTTTTAGTCCGAATAAAGGCTTATGTACGATTTCTGTCTGTCTTTCTGTCGATAAGTCACTTACGGCAAGCCAGGCGAAACTTGTATGGAAATGTTTGGCACATTTTGTGCAAATTTTTCAATTCGATAGATTTCATTTTTGTACTTGGTATAAAAAATGTATGAACGGAGTTGGTCCAAATTTTGTCAAATTGTGTGTGGAAATTATGCATCGTTTAAATTTTAAAATAATTTTGCGTAATCTAATTTTCGACGTTCAATATCAACTTTTTTAACCAAACGGTTTTTTAACCTCATAAAAGTTCTGCAAATTTTGAAAAAATTAGGTAATTCCTTTATCATTTACATGTTATACTCGGCCGGGTAGGTTGGCACCCGGCAAACATGTCAGGCCGAGTACCGGGTAACATTTATTCCCACTACCCGGTCATTAATTTGGTTGATCAGTGGGTGTGATAACTCTACTACTGTTCAGCCGAGATTAATAGTCAGAAAAAAATCTGAGAGGTTTCCTGGCAGATGTTTCATAAATTTTCCAAAGACCAAATAACCTCTCAGAAAAATTTCTGAGGAATTGAGACTATTAATATCGGCTGAACAGTTATCAACTCAATTCTGACAAAATTGGTCAAATGCATTGGGTGAAAGTTTATTCAACGTGTTTCCAAAACTATAAAAATGTATTGCTATTAAATCATGTAAATTTGCACTTGGTAGATTTTTATCCTCTCATGAGATTAATCTTCGTAGTCAGGTCGCTCTATGAGGCTAAACTTGGACACCGACATTTTATTCGAGACCATAAAACCGGTCACATTTTCTGCTGTTTCCTTATCAACCTGTGAATAAAATGTGCGAAAAATGTAAATTTAGCAAAATTCATAAATGCACTGAATGATTAATCACTTAAGTAACAGTTAAAGTCTGTCAGTGTATGTTAACTGATTTTGACGAAATTAGCCTCAATCGGCCACAAATTTGATTAGTATGAAATTTGCAAATGATATGTTGAATCTTCCAACTGGTCACGTTTAACAAAAATTTTTGTGAAAAAGTGGGCAAAAAGCACCTTGAAGATGCCAAATTTCGTACTTTCTCGTCCTGGGAGAATGTTTCTTTTGCAAATTTCAAATTAATTAAAATTATGTATGAATGAGACTATTTAATTTGGTGAAAATCTGACCGCATACGTTAAGAAACCCCCATCGTATTAAGTAATGAAGACTCACGTACATAAAGCTTGGAAATTGAGACGCGTTCCATGTTGCTGATCGCCATGAGGAATTGTTTAAACAGATCCATCTCTTCCTTCTTCAAGTCGAATACGGAATGCGCCAAGCTGTGCGTCATCAGTTGGAAGGTTTTTAGACCTACAATTTATGGAAATAATGAGCGTCAACTTGTGCATATCTCGAAACTTGAGGATGTGTGGCATCAGCATAACTTGCCTACTTGTATACATATCTAACTTGCGAGATTTCGCAAAAATTTTGGTGGAAAACCAGTGGAATTTTTTTTCGCAAATTTGTCCAGTAATTTGACCTTATTATTTCGAAAACTCAACATCACCATCACCATCGGTGATTCATCCATAAAATCCTTACAATCAACACGATTTTAATCATATCTCAGCCCTTGGAATTTATTTTAGCAAAAGGTTTCAGACGACTAGTATGTAATCAATGAGTTGATTAATGAGACAGAATTTTTTAATTCAGGGTTCTTGTTTTTCTGAAGACTTGCTAAGCTTAAGGTCTCCTCTCAAAACTGGCAAAATCAGGAGTGTATATTTTAAAATAAATTAGATATGACTCCCCGCACCACAAATTTGTCGTCCAAAATTTCAAAAATAAATTCGCTCAGCCGTGATACGATAAAAATTTGTATTTTAGTGATGAATGACTGAATCCTATCTAAGTTTTCGCTTACGGTGGAATAACTCCTTAACATCCAACATGGCTCCGATAATATCCCCGATTTCGTTCGGATACGCGGGTAGCGATAATTTCAGATGTTTCAAACCCTTCCAACCCCGACACGTTTGGAGAACGACGCCCAACTTCATTCCATTCACGCCACCACGGATCCCCGTTCGGTAGTACAAGTCCACCTGAAGACATGCACAGATTAGGACATTTTTACATAGATTAGATAACCCCATGTTAATCATGCAGTATTTACAGAATGGGGCCTGGAGTGATGTTATTATTTCCTTTTGAAAGAATTGTTCAGGGCCCTCTACTGATCGTAGCGTTTGCAATTATGAAATAAAAATTTGATAAGCACCGGCTCAAGTTTTTTTTCAAAAAAGTCAAAAATTTCTCCACGGGAGATTCCATCTTCCTACTCTGAAAAATTAAGGCATGGAATTCCGTTCGTATATGGGTCGGATTTGCGGTGAAATTTTGGAAATGCGTTTGCCAAGAATGTGGAAAAAGTTCCCAGGAATTTTCGGAAATTTTTCAAAAATTGTAGGGTCATTTTTTGACAGTCCCCGAGAATTTTCTGGGATTTTCTTTCCCCCGTTTTCCCGGAATAAAGCAAAAATCGAACCCAGTAATCGATTTATTAATTACATACCTGTAACCTCGTCAAATTGGGGAAGGCCGTCCTCAAGCCGCCCAAAAGGCTGGGTTCGTATATCTCGATAAGGCACAAATTTCGCACGCCTGCCAAAATATTGTTCGCGTTGCAAATATTCTTCAAAGTATCTTCGACACAGGTCAACTTGAGGTTTTTGGTGCTGGGTTTTTCGACATTGGCGAATTTCAGGGTGAAAAGTTTACCCCCGATGAGATTTATCATTCTGGAGATGTTAAAATCTGACCGACTAACGGGGTCGGTGAAGTGCACCTGTCCAAAAAGTATATCAAAATTTATTCAATTTAAAAATTGAAGGAAATTATTCATTCATTTGATTATTAATAATCGGAAAATGAATGTTTACTCATTACCCGTTTTTTAATTCATTTTATAATTAATGAGTCAAATTATTTATTCATTCTTCATGAAAAAGAAATGAACAAATATTTCTGGAATGTTCGTTCATTTAGAAAGTTTGAAAAAATATTGGATCATAATTCATTCATTTCTTGAATAATGAATGAATAATGCATTCATTCTCTATTTAATCTATTTAGGGATCGTTCATATATTATGTCAGCAAAAACGTGATATTTGGTAGACTTGGGTCCCTTATTTTACTCGTGTTTCATTTAAGATGAGCGGGATAAGGAAGGTATTGTTGGGTGGTCCCAAAACTGACATTTTTTGATAACGTAATATATGAACGTTCCCTAAAATTTACCCCATCCATCGCTATGGTAAAGGACGCGAGCTTCTTCGAATTTCCAAAATCCGGACAGAATCCCCACGGAAGCGTGACCTCCCTCAAATTCCCGGATGCATTCACGACCAACTGCGTAAACGTGGTAAGATATTCCGTCACCCGATTCGAACTGAGGGTGAACACGACCAAATTAGCCTTCTTTTCGAGCTCCTCCCGCATCTCGGGCGGGACGAAGTTTGTAACCCGGGTATTTGTAAAGGTACACGTGATCCGCAACTGTCTTAAGTTTGGACAGCAATTTTTTAGCACTTGGTACACGGATTGCAAACATTTTTCCACGTTTAAGGAAACTTCCAAAATTTGGACGCGGTCAGAAAATTTGTCGCAGAGGAAGATTAATTTTGAGGTGAACGAGTACACGCAAAGGGTCGCGTCCACGAGGGGGGTCGAGCACGTGGCGTGGATTCGTTTCGTGAGTCGGGCATCGAGGGTGAAGCACGTGGCGAAAAATTGGATGGGATCGGGTTCGGGAACTTTGCCATCTGCACAGGACAATTGTATGGCGAGGCCAGGATTTGGAAATGAGAGGATGATATCGTTCCAAAATTTGGAGACTAGGCGACACGTTTTGAGAGGGGTGAAGGGTTGGAGGAGGATTTGGGTTAAAATCTGAAAGAGAAAGGCATAATTTTTTTTAGACGGAAGATTCCAATAAAATTTTTGAGATGTGATTTTTAGCGAATTTTTTTATATGCAGGGTGGTTTAATTGTCACGCTACAGTGGAAAATTTTTTAATGGGAAAAACCTCCAAATCTCCATTAGTTGCAGGATTTTGTATTGAAATTGTTATAATTATTAACCTAAAACTGATGGAAAACTGATGACAAAATTCTTAAATTTGAATGTTGAATTTTAAATATAAAATTTCAGTTACTAATGGAAATTTACGAATTTTTCCCATCGAGAAATTTCCCATTGTAGCGTGACGGTTTTTAACCACCTTGTAAATACTTACGATTGGATTATTAAGTGCGATTTGCACGCTTGTGTCCGCTGACAGAGATCCCATTGCTAATAGTAAGATCGGAGATAAATTGCTGCTTCTGAATTTCACAAAAATATCGTATTTTGAAACTTTGACTAATTTTTTATTTGTGTAAAAAATTTGAGGAAAAGAATACATCAAATGCTGAGTTATCTTTGCATATTTAGATGATCAGCCAGCTCCCGGGGTCATCAATTTTCTACAATTCAGCCTAATAAAAAAATATTCAATAAGAATTTGACATAATTTAATATTTAAGTACGAAATAAATAATTTACCTATTTATCGCGACAGCATTTGACGCTATAAATCGAGCTAAAACATGAGTGATTGTACAGAATTGCGAGTTTCTACAGAAATATGGATACAGTAATAAAGTAATTAAATGAATGAATGTGTCGTAACTATTTATTTAATAAAAATAGAAAATTTACCTAGCTTTAATTACTGCCGTAGTGTGAAATACGTCCATAAAAATATGATACCTCCAAAATTAAATGAACATTCCCATTCTATGTATTTCCGTTTTTTTTCAATCATTTTATATTTTATATAAAATGTGGCAAATGTTCTTAGCTCGAGCGACCTATATTTTAATTTCACCACGTGTTTATGATAAGATTTGCAGAGTTTTAATTGAATTTAGCTACGTAAAAGAAATCGAAAAAAAGAAGTGAGATAATTGTTTTTATTTCCACTTTTCTTTATTGAACTGTTCAATTTGAACACATGTTTCGCGAATCCCGAATGTGACGAGGCTTTTAGTGTCAATTCCGGTGAGGGACCGTGCAGAAAGGGTGTGTCTCTTTATTTTTTTATAGAGCCGAGGCTAATTATTTCTCTGTAATTTTGTAATTGTATTATTTAAAGTTGGGCATCATGCGGTGAAGGAGGTAAAAAATTGGTGACGTGCAGTATGAAGGGTCCCCTGTGCATGATTTGATGCACTCGACTGGAACCAAGCTCCGTTTCTCTTTGTGCATGAAACTGCTCGTGGCGTTGGTTTCGCTAAACGGCTTACATATGTAGTGTTATTTTAATAACGAGTATGTAGTTTAGCCTTTATGAGTAGTTTGGCTTGTATCTCAAAAACGGGCTAAGCGTGTCCCCAATATTATTACGGATTATCCTACATGAAGATGGTGGCGGTGCGTTGTGCACCTGATCACTAACAATGGAGGTCTCCCAACGTATGCTCACAGATTTGGACCAAACTAGCGTCAATCGATCACAAATTTAATTAGTATGGAATTTGCTAATGGCACTATCTCCCATTGCGCAGGTTTAGCGGAGATATTTGCATGAAAAGTGGAGAGAGCGCATCCCCAAGGCTCGTAAATTTTTCATTTTACAAATTTGTTGCGCATTTTTCTCCTCTTTCCATGCAAATATCTCCGCCAAACCTGCGCAATGGGAGATAGTTCCATTTGCAAATTTCATACTAATTAAATTTGTGATCGATTGACGCTAATTTGGTCCAAATTTGTGAGCATACGTTGGGAGACCCATTGTTAATTAATTTTAAGATTGATGAAATATTTGAGTAAGGATTATAGGATTCGACAAAGGAATCCGCCAAGTATTTCAAAAGTGAAAATTATCTCTTACATTATGTTCCCCCATGTGAAAATACTATGGTTTGACCAAAATTTTGGGGGTAAAAATTTTCCCTTGGGGGTGGGGGCATTATTCGATTTGAAAATGATGGAAAGTCGGCGCTGGATATCGCTGGAACGGTTGGATGAAAATTCAAAATTATTTTTTTCTTACACTCTTTGGATCAATACCCCCAGGTGTTTTTTGAATTACATGGAAATTCGAACTTTCAGGGGTTTTCCGCAGCGACACAAAAATGACCTGAAAATTGGCATGTCTAAATCACTCAAAAAGTATGGCGAAATAATCCTTTGTTAGATTTTCCCCAATTTTTGGTTGTAGAACACAAGTTAAATTACCCAAAAAGTCGAAATTGGCATGCGTGACCTTTTTTCGGGGACCGAAAGGTCACTATGTCAAAGGTCACGGACCCACATAAATTGAGTATCGTTGGAAAGATCTCGGCGAATGGATGAAAACCTCTCCCATAGTGAAACACGTTCTTACGTTTTGCTAAAGTACCGTAAAAACTCAAGTAAATAGTAGTCGTGTCTATATATTTTCAAAATTTTATAAATTGTGACCGTGCTCAAATAGTAGCCTTATTTGAATAGACGCGTCTCCATTTCGATACATACCAACACACTTCTTGCCACTTCATTGCGATAATTATGTAAATTATAATTCAATCGGATCGCAGTTACACGCCATCGAAGCGATGAGTCGATGACAAAATACGAATTTAGCTCATCGAATGAATCATTGAAGAGTAAATAAATACATCAAACAGAATAATATTTATTCTAAACTCTCAATAATTTTTTGACGATATTGTTACCGGCGGAGTTACTATGCAACTCTACCGCTCGGGTAATAATTTATCACTGAAGGGTAGCATATATATAGAGGCTAAATCCTGCTCGACCCCCAATGTCAACGCTCAGGTAATAAAAATATTACCGATACCGGAGGCAATTTCTTACCCTCAGAAGACAATTTGTTACTATATTGTTACCACGCGGTAGAGTTGCATAGTATCTCCGCCGGTAACAATATCGTCAAAAAATTATTGAGAGTATACTGGACTGCGACTCTAAAGGAAAAATATGTATGTAGGTGCTGTGATTAAAATTTAACTTGAGCCTGATTCAGGACAAAAATAATAGTTGTATGCCAAAAAAAAGTAGCCGTGTCTCTCTCCATTATTTTAAAAAATAGTGACCTTGCCCAAATAGTAGCCACCGATTTTATAAATATCTACTAGCCCCCGGCTACTATTTGAGTTTTTAGGGTGGGTTTATAAATATACTTGACCCCATCATCACGTGACCCGGGCAATTTGATTTTCTGCTTCGGCAGAGTTTATCTTTTCAGAAAATATTTTTTTTTATTTTTCCACTCAATTTAAACGTTTTGGTAAATTTGAATTGGTGGAAGTGATGATGATTACCTGAAGTATAAACATGGCTTTATGTATGTAATTGAAAGTCAAATTTATATCGCCCATTCGTACATACATAATTTGTTTTATGCAATGCCAACCGATTTCACATTGTCGAAAAACAATGGTAGCATTGTTTCCCAAGGTGTTAGGTCGTGACGTAAAAGATTACCTCATATAAAAAGAAAACGACCCCATTGCTTAAATATCATCACTTACTTACTCCTTTACAATTTATTAAACCAGTCCAAATTCCGAAATAAATTAAAAATGGGGAAAGTTTCCGAAATCCTGATCGTCCTGACCCTTGTCGTACTGTTGGTCTTCTTCATTGGACACACGGAAGGGATCCCGGACTCTGAAAAAAGTGTGGACTCGTTCGATGAGTTGGGTGAGACGGAAATTTTCCCCCTTAAAGTCTGGAAATTTTGAAAAAAGAAGGAAATATTTTTCCATCCCGCGGATGAGAAACTGACCGACCTGGCTGCCCGGTATCGGCGACATTATCCGAGCTACTACCGTCGAACGTGTAACTGCCCGTGCTCCTCGTTCTCATACCCGTGCTGCTGCTTCAGAAAATGATTTGTCCGTTATTAATCGGCGAATAATTTTTAAAATGAAATAAATTCTTGTCTTGTGGGGGAGATAATTATTATTTTTTTAAATAAATAAATAATTCACACCTGACTCCTGAATGGGTAAACGAATGAAATGATTGTAATTATTTATGTAACGTTAGCGTTGGATTCGGTGACTTGTCGCCTGGGACGTCACAGGTGTAAAAAAAAAAGAACAAATCTTCATATTTTTACTCCTCTCTGGGAATTTATTTTAAAATTCTATGTATATAGTCATTTTGTACAGCATGTCTACATATGTATATGTATAATCATAAATATATACATAGTGACTATGGTGCATCTAAAAAGTATTGAGCATCGGCCAATGTTAATAATACTAACAGGCTAAATAGCCGACCTCTCAATAAGCTATAACATGTAAATTTTCGAAATTAATAGCACGGTCAGTTCTACATGGATTTTCAAAATGGCGCACATTTTGGAGACCTTGGACCCTTTCGCGAAATATATATTTTCAAATTTTTCAAATTCGGCCCCACCCCCTCGAAATCCAGGTCACAAGGTCAAAGAACAAGCAACACTTCTTTGTCGGATTTGAAAATTCTACGCCTAGCTCCAACTGACCTTGGTGTAAATTCCTGGCGGCAATAGACAGGTCATCATATCCAGTGATTAGTAGACCACACCCCCTCCTTTGGAGTCATTGTGGGGGTGGTCAAATGTCAAATCAGCAGACTTAAAGCAGCAAAAAATTTTCCCACACCGTAGTTTCCCAAATTAAACGTCGCCAATACACGTGGTCTTACCAAGGCCCCCTGTGTGAACGACATTCTACTGTCGTAAACCCCATGGCGACAGGGGGTGTGGTTATCGGCGCTTCTGCCAATACATTACCAATGCACGGCATGCGACATATCATTTTTCTCAGGACGGTAATGAGATTTCAGTGACGTAATTCAAATTTAAATATGCCACACCCCCTGTGGGTGTGGCTGTCGCTATCCAGGGAATCGACTTAAACCTGGTGATGCGAATTTTCTCATGACGTTAAGTAGGTTTGAGTAGTTCAGATTGAATTTAAAAAGCCAAGCCCTTGTGGGCGTGGTTGCTAGTAATCGGTGAATGTAATTAAAGTAGGTCATGTTACACAGCAATTGTCTGACAAACCCAAGGCGACCACGACGGGGTGATTAACAGAGGCGAAGCTACACCTCCTACGGTTGTGGTCATAGTATGCACTTGGGGCATTGCCTTGGAGATGAACTCGATGCTCTCACAGGTAGTGTAAGTTTATTCGATTTAAAAGTCATAATTACCTGGACTTAAAGAATTCGCAAAATTTACGCTGATTTTTGTTAAGTTGGAGATAGTTGCAATTTTTTTCAAATCGAATAAACTGACATAACCTGCTGAAGTATCGAATTCGTCTCTAAATCTACCCCCCAAGTGCAGAAACCTTGCGATACGGTTGTCCACGACTTTTCGAATTAAGAGAAATCGCTGATTTCTAATCCGTCCGCCTGACTGATAATTTTTCTTAGCTTTGTTTGCCAATTCTGACAGAAAAATTTAAAATCGGAAGCCACACCCACTTTTCGATTTCTAATTTATTGGATTCGACTGTTGATTACCCAACTGACATTATAGAAGGGAGTGGGATCATGTACCAAAAATGAAGACCTTATTATTTCGCACTACCTGGTTTCGAAGATTTTCATGTGTCACAAAGCACAACCATTGTGGGCGTGGTTTTGTTTTAATTGTATACCTTGATCCTCCTGACGAGGTTAGAAAATTTACCGATCACATGACGTGGTTTAAAAGAACTCTTAGCTGAAGAACCTACCTAGCTGAAAAAATTGATGGTCACATGACCGTAGTACATTACTATCAGCCACACCCAAAAGCAATTTGGTTTACTAAATTTAAACTAGGTCACTGAAATCATCTTACCGTCCTTAAATAAATATATATGCCGCATGACCAGGTTTAAGTCGATTCACTGGATAGCGACAGCCACACCCACAGGGGGTGTGGCATATTTAAATTTGAATTACGTCACTGAAATCTCATTACCGTCCTGAGAAAAATGATATGTCGCATGCCGTGCATTGATAATGTATTGGCAGAAGCGCCGATAACCACACCCCCTGTCGCCATGGGGTTTACGACAGTAGAATGTCGTTCACACAGGGGGCCTTGGTAAGACTACGTGTATTGGAGACGTTAAATTTCGGAAACTACGGCGTGGGAGAATTTTTTGCTACATTAAATGTGCTGATTTGACATTTGACCACCCCCCCCCCCAATGACGCCAACGCAGGGGGTGCGGCCTACTGGTCGCTGAATATGATGACCTGACTGTTGCCGCCAAGAATTTACCTCTAGGTCCGTAGAATCCAGTCGTAGAATTTTCAAATTCGATGAAGAAGTGTTACTTGTTTTTTGACCTTGTGACCTGGATTTCGAGGGGTGGGGCCGAATTTGAAAAATCTGAAAATATATATTTTTCCCAAGGGTCCAAGGTTTCCAAAACGGGCACCATCTTGAAAATCCATCAACAACTGACCGTGCAATTAATTTCGAAACTTTACATGTTATTACTTATGGAGAGGTCGGCCATTTAGCCTCCCGGGAATTGGGAATTGGAACCCCTTGCTCAGGAGTAGAAGGTCACTACTTGTCGGGCCCCGATTTCGATCTCCTTTGGATATGTTGTAGTACTACATGAGTGTAGAAAAAGTGAAGGAGGGTTAGACTCCATGAGCCCATTTACGCCCGCCACGCCCCCTCGAAGGCGCCTAAACCCCCAGAGTTGCCGCACTAAAATCATCGCCAAAAATCGAGTTTTGGTCAGATTTTCAAAAAATTTACATTTTTGTTATCCCAGATAGTTGCTCTATCATATCCAATAGCAAACTCAACTTTTTGACCCGTAAAAACCAGTAAAATTAGGGCCATTATAAAGTCCACGATTTGCAGGGGAATTGTTACGCCGAAATAAATAAATGAAAGAGCATAAATGAAATTTTGGGAAATTTCGTTTTTATTTTTTATAAAAATTCGTCTTACATTGAACATATGGATAGTAAAGTGTATCAAAGCCGTTGGTTATGCTGTAGCGCAAAGCCAATGGTTATGAGGAGGAAGATGGATTCGTTGTGTACGTTTTCTGGAAATCTTGTGGGTTTTTATACCCAAGATTTCTGCTGCAGAATTTGGGACTTGAAGGGTCATCATGCATCCGGTGCGTGACTGTCCAAAGTCCAGGGTTTCTGTGAAGAACTCTTTCTTGAGAAGTCCTTGAACTTTTGTTATGTGTATATTGGAATATATCTATTAGTTTTTATTTGTACATACATATGTACCTATTTGAATTATTGGATATATTTCTTAACAATATCACCTATTAGTTTAAACACACATGTACGTATTAAATTATGTGAATTATAAAATATGCATAACAATGCGTAACAGGAATCAGCACACAAGTCAAGGGGGAATTATCCACTTCCTTTCGGAACAGTATTAAAATACTCACACTCGTCAGTATTATGCACACAACGGATAAAAAGGTCACAAATACACCTAACAATAAAAAGTCCATAATTTCACTCGTGCCAGACATTACAAATCTGTGATGAAGATAAGATTTTTTAGTAATATAGAGTCGTTTAAAATGTTGAATGTATTCGAAACCGTGACCGATTTCAGATTGCGTCGATTGGTGCAATTTAGGGAGAAGTAAGTAACTAGTCCGTCCTAAAGTCGGGGAGAAAGTGTATCAAAAATTGAATATGTAGTTCCTCAAATAGGTTGGAAATTTAGGATCGTAAACATCTTCATTTCATGTTTGTTTAGACCACAAACTTTAATTAAGTCCATGTCAAAATATGATGAGCCAGAAGAGTGAAAGTAATCCGCGAAAGAGGTAATAATCCCGTGGAACGGGGCATCATTTTATAGCGTGTGGGTTAAAAGAAGACCCACTTCGGGGGAAGAAAGACACAAAATTGAAGTTTTAATGGACACGAACACTCTAAGAAATTTTACCACCGGATTATCACCGAGCGGTGACTATATGTGACTCTACCGCAATGGTGGTTACCAACCACCGCGCGGTGATAAAAAGTGCCATCACCATCGTATTGGTAGACATCTACCGGGTGGTGGTAGAAGGATGTACATTTTTTTATCACCGCGCGGTGATATGCTACCACCATAATTAGCTCGCCTTTTCATTGTCTGGTGACAGATAAATAAAAATAATTTCGGTACTTCATATAAAAATGTCACATTTTTCACAATTTATTGCTTTATTCAAATATCTAAAAAGATAATTAATATTTTATATGTATCTATATATGTAAAACCTATGTCCCTCGCAATTGTGGAGCTGCACCATCAACTGAATAGTTTCCAGTCACGACATAGGACACTGACTGAAATTAATTAAAGTTTAAAATAATTAATTTTCATTTAGATTGGTCAAAATATCAGGGTTTATTGATTTATCCTTACCGTTAAAACAACTTTGCCACATATTTCCTTATTTGCAGAGATTCCCTTGTACTATCGAGATTTTTTGAAGTGCAACCGGTGACCACATTCGTGAGTTATAGACTCCAGAATACTCCAGATTGATTACAGTTGGCGGACCAATTAGAAAAAAATATATTAATTAATTATGTACAGATTCAACACATAAGCAACTAAATTTTATGCAAATATTACCTCGTCAAAATCCTTCAATTTCTGCACATTCTCGTCCTCCAGATCGACATCCAACTTAAATTTCTCTCCAACTAGAAATGAAACAAAATTAACTTGGCCAAAATTAGCTAACTTTTAATTTTTAATTTTTTACCTGTTTCAATAAATTCACGAAAACTTTTTGGGCACGGTATTATTTTTTTCCTCTTATGTAAACTTTGAAATACGAAGTAATTTTACCATTGCAACTCCGCTGCTGTTTCTGGTACGTGGAGTAGGACAAACTTGCCCCTCTTCAAGTCACGTGTATAGCGAAGCTACCACCATGGTGCGGTGGTAGTGGCGATCACCAGCAATGGTGACAAATTTCGGTGATAGGTTTATCACCATTACGGTGATGCTTGCTATTTCCACTCGCGCGGTGATAGCGCCTATCACCCAATTTCTTAGAGTGAAGGAATCATCTTCGCCCCGTTTTCGCAGTGATTGAGGAGTTATTATTATGGGGAAAGCGGTAAATTATTGGGACATACGGACATACACGTTCTCCACTGGACACGCGATTACGGAGGGTAGAATCTCTCTCGGTGTAACATAAATAGATGCATTTTTTGTGTGGACATAGTGGTGCAAATACATCTTTACGTTAATATGGAATGATCTATATTATAAGCTGGAAATGTTTGTCTGCAACGGAAGTGAAAGTAATTTTCCGAAACGGAAGTGAAAGTGGAGACAGTCAAATTTGGAATAAATTAAATTTAAAACATTAAATGTCTTAGAATAGTTATCTTAGTGGTTTTATCTTAGTGCTTCTCTAGGAGTAGTTACCTGATGGTGGTTATCTAGGAGTGATTGTCTCCCCTAGAAGCTTGATTTTTTTTTTACTTTCACTTCCGCTGCCGACAGACATTTCCAGCTTATAATTCTCGCTCGACCGGCGGAGACGGGCTTATACGCTAGTTAGTAATGTTAGCAAAGGTTGGAGAAGAAAGTTGCGGATCTGAATTTACATAATAAACTGTTCCGGAACCAAATTGGCATTCATTCAATAATTCAATAATTCTTTTAAATTGAAGAAACTGTATGTATACCTGATTTTGAAAAGTTTGGCAGATTTGAGTTTTAGAATTTTACAAGTAAATTAAGCAATTGGAAATTCATGGTATGCGAGATTTCAATTAAAAGTCTGGTGTGTTAAAGATCCATAAGTATTTATTCACCACTTAAAGAGACCGTGCATAAAGAATTCAATAATATTTGCGTGCTAGGGTGTAACCCGTTTCCATGTTAAGTAATTGCAGCTTAGGCTGGATGACTAATTGGGAAGGAGATTATTCAGAAATGGATTAGCATCCTGTATGCAGGGCCCCCATGCACACTTTTGTTCGCTTGAGTCGAACAACAGCACTGCCCTTTGTTCGTGAAAGCTCGGGTTTATGTATGTATGTATTTGCTCTGCATATTTTTTGCATAATTCCATCCAAAAAAACTTGGCGTCCAAATCACCGTTATACATATTTACGTTTTTAATGCATCAAATAGTTACTGCGTAACTACATAATTTTCATTAGAAAAATAATATTCAGGAAAAATCTGAGAGGTTAATTGGCACATGATTTATTTATTTACCATGACTTGATTTTGTTCCAAAATATGCACATTCAGATAACATTCTTTTTCAAGTTTGATCTGATTTTCATTTAAACAGTAGAATAAGAATGGATACCTAATTAATTAATGGCAATCAGTAACTTAAAGTTTTTGTTTTTATTTTAAAATTTTGAGTGCTTTTTACTGCATATTAATTTTGAACCAGCAGTTTTAGGTGAATGAATAATAACCATAAACGTTTTTGAACTTATTTTTTGTTAAGGGAGGTAGGTACGAATTTCATTCAAATTTTGGTATGGATTAAAAAAAAAATTTGTTGTACGGCTATGTTCATTAGGCTGAATTACTTACACACTTATCGTGCAAATGTCACGATAAGTGTGTAAGTAATTGAGAGACAGTAATGAATAATTAATATATTTACCAGGCTTGTACATAAGTACAGGATGTCCGTAGATTATATGAACACTAGATTTACACGGGTAACTTGGGAACGGATGATCCAATTGGCGCCAAATTTGGCAAGCACGGACTCGAAGGTCATGACTACAGCTGTGCAAAGTTTCAAATTTCTATCTGCAAAGCTGGCCCCAAAACGTGACCCCCAAGTGGGGGGAGGCGTAAAAGCGGTTTCAGAAGCTAATTTGGCCGCGGAAAGTGCCCAAACGATTATCCAAAAATCTGAAATCCATCTTATCGTGTCCCCCATATATCCCTTCATCAATTTTGCAAGAAAACGATGGTAATTAGTTAAATCCGACCAATGTACATTTAAAAATGCATACCCCTCAAAACGACGAATTCTCTCACCCTCAAGCAAAATGACTGCCTCCCTCTCAATGAGAATCCTCCGACCAAACAAAGGTCACAACACAATCTCAGATGCCTCTTGAACACGTTAATCGTGTTATAAATCACAACTTTGAAAAATGAGTCCTTAGGAAGGCGAAATTCGGAACACTAAAATTATCCAATGTTGTAAACAAAAAACTAGCAGTTGAAGGCTGCTTGAAGGTCATGTTGGAAGTACAAACTCCGGATTTGTCGTCACATTGACCGGGGCACTCTGCTACCTTCAAAACTATAACAGGATAAAAATAATTCGCTTCAGAAACGACCAGAAGCAGGTTTCAAACTATGGGTCTGAAAAGAAGGAAAAGCTGTCTGACTGATTTCTGGTGGTTGGTACAATGACGGGCCATGGAGTGCTAGAATTGATACCTGTTGGGTCTAATGCAAAAATTAACTCCAAGCACTTTATGGAGAGTGCTTTACATACGTTTTTGGAGGTCAAAATTCGAACGAAGCAATTTGAGGAGCTTTATAAAGTTTGCATCCATAACGATGCGGCATCTTCACATACTGCTTGGTTAACTCAGTATTACGCCCAAGATTTATAAGAAAGAACCGGAATGACCTCGACATCTTATTCCGAGGTCCATATTCAGTAATCTGACACGGGTCAGATGGATTTTTTCGGGTTTGGATGCCTGAAACAAAGCACTTTCAAGTGGAAGTCATGAACTTTGGTTGGGCTTTGGAAAGTTCTAAATCAAGAATGGGATCTTGTCTCCCCTGAAACGTGTCAAAATGTGTTTGGAAGTTGGAAACGAAGACTCAAGGTGGGTTTATGCTTTACGTAATCGTAACGTCCTCCCCCAAATCCGATTTTTTGATTGGTTAAAATTTTTAATTGTCGTAGTGATAATTTCGTTCAGTCAATCAAAAAATCGGATTTGAAGGAGGACGTGACGATGACGTGAAGCATAAACACCACTTCAGACTTGTTGCTAGGAAGAATGGAGAACACATTGAGATCGCTAAAGTAATTCACAGTCATCGTGTTCAGAAGTTATAAGATAATTCATACTGTTCATATAAACTGCGGACACCCTCTGTAAGTAATCGAATAAAAAAACTTGACACTAATGTATCACGTAAAAAGCCCGATTGATTAGGCACACTCTTAGAAATCTTAGTACAAATTTGAAAAGTGAATGCACTCCTAATTCTATTTTACCAGAGCAAACTTTACTCTTTATTAAGTTAACGTTGTTCTGGTTTTGGTTCAGATTAGTTACATAAGTTGTAAATTAAAAGGACATTCACATTTTTAACCGGTGACATTATTTTTTAAGGGTGCACACGCGTAAAAAAATTATGCAATTACGTATTTACGGTCGGTTGTCATGGGAGCATGCAGAGATCGATTTTCTTAGGATTTTTACCCCAACACGATAAATAAATACATGTGTATTTGTGTCACGTGTTCCAATAATAAATTTACATATGCCACACTTTTTATGCAGGATCCCTCACAACCAACTAGGTATAACTGGAAATTTTAAGTAGGAATTGTGCTAAGGAAAGCGAGGTATATAAATACATAAATGCACAAGCAACACAATGCAAATTCTGGATTTGATGGATCACCGATAACCTCATTGAGCAAAATGATAAGGCAGGATGCCGAGACTTATCAATCAACGGACCTCGTACTAAATAAAAAAAGAGTTGTGTTTTTTAATACTCCATTGAAATAATTGAAATAAGGATGACGACTGTTGAACGGGATGCTGGTATCAGAATTAAACGTGGGTACATATGAAGCATGTGGAAAAATTTGGGATTTGAATTATATAGATGGTCGTGCATAAAGGGTGTTATTAAAGAGGTAAAATGAGTAACGGGAAAGCTAACGGTATGCTGTGTTGGTAAATTAAATGAAGGTATTTCAAATGTAAAAGTTAGATTTTGATGGGACAAATTTTATATTGTTTCCACAATAAAGAAGTCAGATGTTCCTATTTTCTGATTTTCGCAATGGGCTTTCGTAATCAGGGAGTTCAATTCCCTGAATACTTTCGAACTCTAGCGCAAATTCAAAAGTTCGGGAACTATTTGCTTGATAAAAAATCTATCTAGCCCTTGTCAATAAATTATTAATTTAAAAAAAATATTTGGACGAATGTGGATTTTTAAGAAATGAATTAGATCATTTTGTAGAAATGTGTTTTCCAACATTTGAAGTGCCAACATTCGAAAATCTATGGGATTAAAAAAACCGAGGTTTTAGCTGGTTAAAGCTCGTGCATTCGCGCTGAAATTAAAAAATTCTTAAAAACATAAGAACATAAGTATGCATATTTAGTGATGCATAAAACTAAACTGATACCATAAAAATCTGAGTTTTGCATGCGAAATATGTGCATTGTGAGGAAATATGTGTCCGGATTTCGAATAACCACATATTTTTTTAAAGGGAAATATATGGTGTATTCCTGGTGGAAAATCAGGCACAAACAAAGGACTATACGAAAAAATTGAGATCATACTTCATGCACCGGCCCCCACTGTGGCCTAATTCGCGAATTAATCTGGAATCGAGTGGGTATTAAGCATAAATAGATACGTATTTATGACTATGCATACATACATAAGCCCTGTATTATATAATGTGGAGCAGCAGGAGTGCCGCGGACCAGTGAATGCGTCGGGGGTTCTTACCCAAATATGTGATTTACCCATTCTAGCAAATAAATATGTAAAACTCCCCCTCCCCTCAACCGACAGTGTTATAACATATTCAGCGTCACCATGATTCCGCCGTCACTGTAAATTTAATATCATTTGGGGCAACTTAAATATAACGGACAATGAATGAATTGTACGAAGCTTGCGAGCGACGTGGGTTGATTGATTGTGATTTGAAAATGGATCGATGATGAAACAAACAATGGAGCTTTGCGTCAGGTGGGAGATTGGAAATCCCGAACGCCGGGTATAAAATGGATGCCCCCGTTTTTAACGAGTCAGTCGGTCACGGAGATATCCAGTTACAGGACAATTTACAAACATGAACACTTTGGCAGTTTTCCTTATTGTGGTGGTTGCCGTAGCGACGGGTAAGCCTTTTTTAAAGAATGGAGATCATTTGTTATCATTTTAATTTTGGTTTCAGTTTTCAAGTTTCTAGATTAGGGAATTTTGAATTTTATGGTTAGGATTTGGCTGCATAGAACAGTTTTATATTTATGTTAATTGCTGCGTGTAGCTATAAATTCTCTTGTTTTTAAAAATTATTAAGGATCTCTTTCAACTTTTTAAAAACTTATCAAGTTTTGAAACAGAATCAATAACTAATTACTTTATTCTTTTAGCCGCCCCATCATCCATTTTGGTCGATGAGGATCCAATGCCAGTCACCACGGGTAAGATACCTTGACACTTTTTGGAAAACTGATCGGTTTGTCGTGCTTGGGCGCATATTTTATTTCTTAAATTTTAATTTTTTTCGTTGCTTAGTTACGACGTGTGGCGGGTATGTGAACTCATCCTCGGCAGCGATCAACTTCCAACTGGGAGGAGCTATTCCAGCTGGTCAGGTCTGTCTCTGGACTGTGCAGGCCCCCTATGACGCAATCCGCTTCAACCTTAAGGAATCCGGCCTTGGAATGGGAGATAACCTCAAGTTGACCCGCTTCATCGGAGCCACTCCAGGATATCAATACAATGTGTAAGAGGCAAATTGAGACTTTTGTTTACGAGGGTGGGTTATGATTAGGATACAAGTAAATATGATGGAGAGGGGCAGAGTGAGAAGGAGGTGAAGATTTTGATAAACGCCAGAACGGCGAAATGATTAAAATCGAAATTATCCAAATTTTATTTAAATTGTTTCTTAGTTCGGGGTAGATTGAGATTATGGTTTTTGAAATGTGAGACTTTTTGAGCATGGGCACAATTTTTGTCAAATAAATAAATTCTAATCATCTCCTTTGTTTCTAATAGCACCGAAGTTGGCGCTAACTACACTTACACCGCAGGAACTGTCCTCGTCACCTTGGAAGCTGGAGCTAGTTCCACCATGGGATTCAGCCTCGAGATGTACTCCAGTGGCGACCTTGACGCCGGCGGTGGTGGTTTCACTCACTATTCCACCCACCTCGAGGCCAGCGGAGCCACAGCCTATCCCGGAAATGGACAGCCGTACAGGGACAACGAGATCGCCGTCATTATCGTCAGCCCCTCTGAAGCTGGCAGTCGCACTTTGACCTTCACCGGAATGGACGTGGAGGGCAGCACGGGCTGCATTTACGATTCCGTCGAAGTTTTCGCTTGGGAGATGGGAGGTCTCTCCTCGAAAGCTAGGTGGGTCCTAGTTCTTACCAAAGAAATTTTTTTAACAAAGAAAATTTAAATTCCCGATAAAATTACAGAGTTTGCGGATCGGAACTCCCACCACCAACCGTGCTTGACTCTGGCCTTGGCATTATCATCTTCAAGACGGATTCTTCCGTGACGGCTGGAGGGTTCGCGTTCAACTGGATGTAAAAATATTAACTTTTGTTTTTGCATGTGTTCAAAATTACTTTATACAATGACTTTACACTCGTTGTACCCCGGTCTTGTAATAAATATGAGATGAGATTCGAAGTTTAATTTAAAGTGGGAAGAATTTTAAATATATAAACTTAATTGATTATGCATTTACAAATATTTTGGATCATATAAGATTTTTAGGAATGAAAAATTTCCTTCATACTAACCTGAATGACGTCGAGTTAAAAAAGTTGTACCGAATATATCCACGCATTAGAAGAATGATAAGTGAATAAGCTCTTTAATAATAACTTGTTATTGATAAGATAACCATGATAGATTGCATAATAATAATTCCACGCAAGAAATACACGATTTAAGCAAGGCCGGAGAGGACGCCAACTTATATCCAGTTTGTTCGCCTGAGGCTTAACTAATTTCATTAGCTTCGTTGTAGATTAGTTTATCATGTCTGGAAAATGAAGTATTTCTTAGTGGAATTTTAAGCTACAGTGACCATGCATAAAGGACGTGGCGGATTTAGTATGTGATCAGTCAAATTCAGGCACGCGTTGCTCTACCATTGACACTAACTTTGATTTTGTAGATAGGATCAAATTAAATGAAATTGTAGCATCGGGCCCATTTTTATGCACGGTCGACAATGTGTGACATGAGTTTAATGAACAATAGCCAATACATCCAATCGCCAGGTCAACTAGTGTGAGACATTAAAGTCAATATCGTATTGCTTTTGTGCGTTAAATATCTTTCATATTTGTGACGTGTTTTTGACATGGATGCCCATTTATATTTTGATATTTTGGCACTCTCTCTTACCACAAGCCTTTAAACATACCGCTTCGAAATGGGTAATCTTGTCATAGGTTGCCGATGGGAGGAATATTTTAAGAAAGGGAAAAATTAACTCGAACTGGTTCATGACTATCCCCCGCCCCCCCCCCTATGGTTTCGATGGAGTGGGCTGACACATCCTCCCTTAATTTTTCTGAACTTATCCAATAGTGGTTTTCAATTAAACCATGGCTCTGTTAAACTGATTACTTGGAGACTGGAGAAAGGTATTAAAGTATTTATCGAAAACCAAGTTAATGCCAGGTTAGAGCCTTATCTAAAAACTTTATGAATTTTCGTGGATTGGATTTCCTGTGAAAAATCGAGTTTTTGTCGTAAATTCTCAATTTATAGCTAAGCCTCGAGCACAAGTTCTCAAAGTTTCATAACTATGCCTCCAATTAAGCAGTTGGTAAAATGCATGCACTATCACACGATATAAACTTTTCATGCCAATCTGAAATGCCTTAGCTGCATTTAAATAATTTGTGGATAATAAATCCTGCATATACGAATTTCGTCGTGCCTGACATACACATTTTCTGCATGGGTCTGCACATGAATATTTAAGTACCGACCATTCCCTAATTTAAGATTAGTTCTACGGTCTCATGTAAAATTATAACTCAAAAACTAAATACATCTGTCTCTGAAAATTGACATTATGCTTAGCATGAAATCGGAATCTATAATACTGGAAATCCAAATTTAGAATTTACTTTAGTATTCAGAATTCGATTCAATCTAGAGATTTTAGCAATTGATATGGGAATAAGCCCTCTTAAATGCATTATTAGCTCGTCCTGCGTAGCACGAGAGCTATTGAATTCCTCCTGTCCGTCTGTCTGTCCGTCTGTCCGTCTGTCTGTTAATGAGTTTTTTGCATCAATTGATGCTAATTGAATAGGACCATGTCCATTTTTTAGGATATTAATGGCTCCATTCGTCCCGAATAAGCGATGACACAAAATGGTGTCAAGCAATTGGGGGAATTGATGCAATACGCACCAAAAGTGCAGAATAACCGGTAGGAATACGTTCCCACGCCAGAGATAGAAAAAGTCGAAATTATGTCAAATTTATGGATCTTTTTTGTCCGCTTATTTTTCACCATTGGTGCCAAATTATATAAATACATTAATATGATGCATATATGTATTTGCGGCAGTTGTTGTGCACCATTGGTGCAAAATTGTGTCAAAATTATGTATCTAATTTGTCCGATTGTTTTGCACCTTCGGTGCCAAGTTATCTTCAAATGATGTCTCAGGGCGAGCTATTTCTAACGTTACAACGGTTTATTTTAAACAAAATGAGAACAAATACTCTGTGACCCGAACGATAAAACTTGGCCTGTCCTGTGAAGTGCTGCTATTTTTAAATTGACTACGTGTTAAATTAAGTAGAATTTTTTTAAATAGATTTAGTGACCACGCGTATCCACGCAAATTTAAATTAATTGGGTTGCCGAGAGAAAGCTTACCTGTACAATTTCTTTCCTTGGTCCTCTTCCTTGCCATTATCCTTGTCGTTGAGTTTCATCGGTAGAAATGAAGAGATGCGTGGTTCTCGTATTCCAGATACTTAAGACGAGTTTCAGGTGTGGAGAAGAAGGGTGCAGATTAATTGAAAAAAAGAGGACTTGGGTAAAGTGCTTGCTCCGAACTGGTTTGATTTTATTTGAGTTGTTACCAACGATGGCGTTGGGAGATTTAGAAGGCTTCAAAAGCATGTACATAGTGGGGTCATAAGTTCTCGTGACTGCATTTCCGGTAATAAATCCCAAAGTATTAGAGCTATCTGTTCGAAATTTTTATGGATTAACAAGGTATTAATATTGTTTAGAAATCATAACTTCTTTGTCAAGATTTCGTCCACGGGCAATTAGACAAGACATAACTCGTGACGGCCACAGGTTGATCGTGGTACGCGCCAATTTTCGTGCAAAAAGTATTTCAGACTTTTCACCGTTGGCAAAAAATTTAATAGAAAAAAAGGCCAGATATTTGTTGTACAGAAGTCTGACATCCGTTTAAGTATGCGGAAGTCAATACGAAGTCATCACCGTGGTGTGCATGGGAGCAAGTTGGCTGGAGAAATGAAATCTCTGTTTTTTACCGCAAAGGGTACAAGTTGAAGCCAAGAATTATTTTCAGAGTGTCCTAAAGCCAAACGTTAATAACCTGAACCCTGGACCCTCCGAAAATCGACATTGGACCTTTCAACAAGACCCTGTTCCTGCGCAAGGTGCAAAATTGTCCAAAACTGGCTTCAGACGAATTTCATGACTTTTTTTCATCCGTAGAACGGTGCTCAGTATCTGCAGACCTTAATCCCCTAAATTATGACTGGTGGTCAAAATTATAGGTACAAGTATGCTCTAAATTTCACCCAAGTGTGGAAGGGCTGAGGTCGCACTTACTGAAGATCTGGCGCTTTTCCCAGGAAATCCGTGCGTGCCGCGATCGAGCAGTTTTCGCCACGACTTATGTCTTGTGTACAAGCCCGAGGAGGAAATTGTGAAAACGAAGTTATGATTTATAAACAAGATTAATACCTTGTTCATCCACAAAAATTTCTATCAGATAGCTCTAATACTTTGGGCTTTATCACCGGAAATGCATTCACGGGAACTTATGGTCGGACTATGTAGGTACGTAGGTTGTCGATTGTTCCAAAAGTAGGCCAATTTAATGGAGTTCGTATTGTTAAAATGTGCGAATGTATGTATGTATTTACACTCTAAAAACTGGGGTTATGATTATAGCCAAAAAGTCCGAAGGATAAGACTCCACCACCACGGATATAAATTTGTCAGCGACTGTTCATAAATTTATTACTACTATGGTATTAAATTAGTTACTGAGGTGTGGGCAATAAAAGGATAGTACTATTAAAGATGCAAAGCTGATCGTGGGCAGCAAACTTGTATTATAACTCGTAATAATTGGTGGATTTATAACCAGTTGGTGATATATTTATAAAAGTGACGGTGGAGTCATATACATACAGAGGGTGTATCACTTATTTTGAGAAGACTTCAACTATTTTTCGCATCCACATATGATTTGTTTTAGGTAACTAACTTCCTCTATGTGATGTCCCTAATTCTAGTCAACAAGTCTGCAGCGCTTATAGATTAATGAAAACACTTTCTTACACTTTTAAAGGCTTATTTTTAATCACTTGTCCAAAAAACTTTTCCAAAGCCCATATAAAGTCGTAATTAATTTGTACATTTTCTCTACGACGCGCAGCAAGTTGACCTTCTCCCGTCACGGTCATCTACCCTGGACAAAGCATCGTCGATTGTGACCACCTATTCGTCCGCACCTCCAGCAGGGTAGTTCTCTTAGCGCTTTTTAGCGTTGAAACTTGCGATTAACGAAATGACGCTGGTTCAACGCATGCGGTTTTGTCTTCGTCCGTTTGATTTTGTCCCAATCTTTTTTCATGACTCTTTGAATAGTTGTGGGATTCGGTTTTAGTGGTTTCGCCATACTGCGAATGCTCTTTGGGATTTCCTGGTCGATCAAACGGTTGAGCTTCGTTTTTAGCTTTTTCGACCGATTTACTAGGGGGCGGTTTATAGAGGGAGGAGGCAGTCCCTGATTAATGACTCGTCTTCTAACACCTCCTACATTTATTATTCTGTAAATTGA